>NC_062293.1:46698869-47021369 GCF_902655055.1 Lutra lutra
AGTCAGCCATGTACCTCCTGGAGGTGTCCCTGAGCCACACGGCTCTGAACGTGGGGGTCCTGGCCCCAGCAGTGTTGAGCATGTATGTGTGCTAAGTTGTCACACATTGCACAGTCTCCTTGAGGTTTCATGGCTCCCTCCTGAAGCAGCAGCCACTACAGACGAGAAAAGAGGGTCTCTGAGAGGTTAGGACACGTGGTTAAAGTCATGGAGCTGGGATCTGAATCCAGGTCTGTACTTAATGGCTGGTTTAGTCTTGGCTGGAGCTGAGTAGTTCTCAGAACCTTCTCCATGCTGCTTTCCCACCCTTGTTACCCCCGACATGCATGCACTTGGCCACAGAGTGCACGTCTGCCTTCACTGCACGTGCCCTTGCTGGAGACTCAGGTTGATGAGCCCCCTCAGGAGCAGATGGTGCAGGAGGCGTGGAACTTCACGGGAACTCTGGGTGGGGGGTGGTGGCAGTGGACAGGAATCCTTCAGGTACCACCCAAAAGTTCTAGAATCTTCTGGGGCTGCTCCCTTTGTCACTTCCTCTTACACACCCAGAGCATGTGCTGAGAGTTTGCTGGGTTGTCAGGGATGGGGGAACTTGCTGTTCTAGGGGGTCAGGATGCTGCATCAGTTCAGCTCACAATTACTGGGTACTTATAGCCCACTCCCAAAGCCAGGCCCTGGGGTAGGGGAAACAAAGAAGAAAAGGACGCGTCTCTGCTCATGAAAGCTTACAGCCCTGCAGGCAGGTAGACATCTAAACAGAGAATTGCAGTGGAATGTGATGAGGGCTAGCAGAGATGTCCTCTGAGAGGATGGAAGGGGTTTCCTGCAGACTTGGGAGTGCCTGAGCCATCTCCAGGGGTGAGGCACTCTGGGTCACAGCAGTAGGGCATAGACAGGTTAGAAACTTGGGGGTGGGAAGGGTGTGGGGCTGTGACTACTACAGATGGAATACTGGGGTGGGAGTTCGGGGGCAGGCGGAGCTGCCCCTGGGAGTATGGGACAGCCGTGTGGGGGGGCTGAGCTGGCTTCTCTGGGTGACCAAGATGTGAGTCTGAGGGCCCCCCTGGCTGCCCGTCTGCTGACTCATTGGAGAGGTTGGAGGCTGGGGTGGGGGCAGTGGGTTGAAGAGAGGAAACAGATTGGAGAGCTACTGAGGCAATGGTCTCCCCAGGCTGGATTGGTTTGGATGTTGGGGGTGAGGGCAAGGGAGAGGTCAAGGTGAAGACTTCAAGTTTTCATTTGAGCTCCTGGGTGCATGTTGGTCCCATTTATGGAGATGAGGGTATAGGGCTCTTTCCCTTCTTCCCTCTTCACGTGACTGGTTTTATTTAGTTATTTATTAATTTTTAAAAAGATTTTTTATTTATTTGACAGAGAGAGGCACAGTGAGAGAGGGAACATAAGCAGGCGGAGCGGGAGAGGGAGAAGCCGGCTTCCCGCTGAGCGGCAAGCCTGATGTGGGGCTCGATCCCAGAACCCTGGGATCAAGACCCGAGCTGAAGGCAGCTGCATAATTGACTAAGCCACGCAGTCACCCCAGGTAATTGGTTTAGATCCTGACCCTTATACCTGCCCCCTCATGGAGGGACCAGAGGAGAGGAGTAGGAGGGTTGCAAGAGCTGGTCTTTGGCCCGGAAACTTCAGGCCTGACCTTGCAAGCAGACCTGGTGGTGGTCCTAGGCTCTCAGCCCCACCCAGCTCAGCCCTGAGGAAGCCTTTGGCAAGATGAGCGCCAGGTAAGCAGTTGAGCACCATGTAAGCACTGGCTGGTGCTTCTGGCCTGTAACTGCACCTGGCTGGACCACGCATGCAAGGAACCCACTTTCTGACACCTGGCGGGCCCCCAGCCTAAGAACAGTGCAGGCTTGTGTTGGGGTGTGTAGGCGTGTGTGTATGCTTGCTTGTGCAGGTGGACGTGAGCTTTCAGGGCCCATGTGGGTGACTGTGTGGTGCCTTTTTTGGCTTTAACGAGTTCCTATGGTAACCACGAACATGTCTCTTTCGGGATCTGGAGTCTCAGGGCGTGAGTGGCTACAGGGAGAAGCAAGGCAGGCGGGCGCTTAGCTGGCAGTTAGGCTGTGGCCTGATTGCATTACCAGGCACCGGGGATGCACCTGGAGGTGCCATTTGCCAGGCAGCAAGGTCTGCAAATTCCAGGGATTTGTGTGTTCCTGGCCCTCATCCCGGCTGGTCCCCGCCATGCCTAGGAAGCCCTGGTGAGTCCCTGTTCTGATTTCTTGATGAACAAGCAGCTCCGTGGGTCTTGACCAGGTCCGGTGGATGTCTGCTGAGGGGCAAGCAGGGTGCCGACTGGCAGCTCTGGCCAGTGGGCACTGGGCATTGCGCTCTTCTGAGGTGGGGATGGGGCTCAGGGCAGGAGGGCTTCTGCTTATTCCTGGGGCCCTGCGAGGGTACTTGCCATGTGGCTGGTGAGCTGAATGGTCCTTATGGATCCTGTGGGACAGGGCTAAGTGTGTCACTGTGGGAGACAAGGACAGGGAAGCAGGAGAGCAGGACACAGATGGCAGCCTCTGGCCCACTGGACCGGCCCAGCTGTCCTTGCCGGAGCCCTCTCACCCCATTCAGCTCCCTAAAAGTGTCCTTTGAGCCCCAGGTCCCTGGCTGTGTGCTTGAGCTTCTTCACAGATCTCATCAGGCCTAGAGGCCTGCTCACCTGACCTGAGGAGAAGACCCAGGGTCCTGTGAAGAGGAGGCCGGATGGCTCTGCTTGGCTTACCAGGAGCTGGGTTTGGCCAGGACTCGGGAACAGTTGCTCCTGTGAGGTTTGGAGATAGGTTCTGACCCCTCCACACCATGCATCCCATGTGCTTCCTGTCCATACACTGTGGACTCGTGGGAGTGTCAGGACCCCCCACTGCCCTGAGAGAGGCTCCTGCTGGACAGGGGCCCAGGTAGCACTCAGAAGTTCCTGGGAGTGTGTGGGGTCCTTCCTTCCATTTCCTTCCTCCTGCCGGGGGACTGAGCAGGGACTGGGGATGGGAGTGTTGGGAGGGGATGAGGATGGCCTCTCTGGCTTGTGCTGGGAGGGCCATCTAGCAGCTCCCTCTGCTTTGGAGGGGTCCCTGGTGAGACTGTTCTGGGGTGGGGGCTGTGCAGCAAGGGTCTGGCTGGAGGATTGTGGTCTTACTGAAGGGTGAGGGCAGCAGGAGGTGGATGTTCTGTGCTTTATCCAGACCATCGAGGACATCCCTTTCTAGAAAGCAGAGTCCAGAGCTTAATCCCCAACAGCTTTCCATGGGGGCATTGGGAGGAGGGGGGAGACTTTAAAAGAGATCTCTAGATAATCCTTAAATCTTAGAAGTTGAAATTAAAAAAAAAAAAAGATTAATGACCATGAGGATTCTTTGTGCCCCTGAAACTAGTCACTGAGCCCAAGCTTGGTTACTTCTAGTGATGGGGAGCACATGACTTTGTAGGGATGCCTATTCTATTATAATACAGTTCCGATTATTCAAAGCTGACTATTCCTTTCATCTGGAATCTCTGTAACTGCTGTTTCTTGGTCCTGCATCCCTCCCCAAACAAGGCTAATCCTGCTTTCTCCTGAGACCCCTTCAGATTTTGGAAAGCGGTTTTTGTTTGTTTGTTTGTTTAATTTTAAGCACAAACGAGGGGAGCTATAGGCAGAGGGAGAGGGAGAAGCAGGCTCCCCTCTGAGCAGGGAGCCTGACGTGGGACTCCGTGCCAGGACCCTGGGATCATGACCTGAGCTGAAGGCAGACGCTTAACCAACTGAGCCATCCAGACACCCCTGGATGGTGGTTCTTATTTCTTGTGTTTCCTCTTCTCCCTGACTGGTCATCGCTGGGTCCTTCAGCTGTTTTTGGGATTTCTCCCTGCCTGGGCTGCTCTTTGCTGGAAAGAATCAGGTTTTCCAGGCTTCATCTCAAAGCCTGGCCAGAGGGCTTGACCTGGGGAGCCTGCAGGAGCCCAGTGGACAGGAGGATGGACAACTAGATGTCATGGGCATTGGCCTCCTTGTTTACAGATCAGTACATGGGACCCCAAGGAGGGATGTTCCTAAGCTGAGATGGCACTGCACAGAGGTGGGGGATGCGGGACTGGGATGACAGATTGGGGTCTGGCTCCATGCAGTGTCTGGCTGCTTTCCTGCTTCCCCAGCCACCCCTTGGTCGTCACTGCTTTCCGACATATCACGTTATCTTGTCTCCTGTTTCTGAAGAGAGGCCTGTTGGCTGCAGGGATCTGGCAGGGCCAAAGACAACCACAGGGAGGGGTCTGGGGCACACACCAGCACTCCGCTGGGATGCTCTTTGTCTCACCATGTTTTCCACTGTCCAAGAGAATCTGGAAATCTGGAATTTGAGGAAAAATCTTCACAGCAAACTCAAGCTGCATTTGGCCTGCCCTGTAGGATAGATTCAGCACCCGTGGGCCACCCCTGTTCTGGGACTGTCATCCCTCTCAGGTTCCAGCTCCCGTTTACCCGTGGCCAACTCCTTAGTCCCTCTCCCAGGTCACCCCCACCCTGGTGCACTCACCCCCACCTTCAGCTGCCGACAGATCATTTCCTGCTCTGTGCCCAGACTGCACTCACTCAATTAACCTTTTCTGTCTTCCAGTCCAGTTCTTTCTGTCACAGGGTTGTGAAGTCCCTGAGTCATGGGGTCTTCTCCCGCCCTCCTCCTGGTTCAGGCCCATTATCTCCTGCCCAGACAGTGACAGAGGCTCTCTAATTAACGTCCTCCCCAGGCCTCTGCCAGCTCTGACTAATCCGTCATCCCCAAGCCATCTTTGGCTCTGTCCTCCCTGCACCCATGGCAGGCTTTGTTCTTGCTGATTCCATGTAGGCTTGTTGCTGGGACAGTCCCTGCCCCATGTTGGTAGGGGGCTGGGCAGTCTTTGGTTGTGTTGACTTCTCTTTCTGGCATTAGCGTCCACGAAAGTCTTTGGCCCCTAGCAGATAATTTGATCCTCCCTCCCTGCCAATGCAGTAGTTCCCAGACTTTTTATATTTTGCTATCTATCACCTGGGAGGCTTTAAGAAATTCTCATGCCTGTCTTGTTAATTTTAGCCACTCTGACGGGTGTGAGGTGGTATCTCATTGTGGTTTTGATTTGTATTTCCCTGGTGCCAAGTGACGCTGAAAAAAAAAAAAAAAAAGAAGAAATTCTCATGCCCAGGTCGTACCCAATTCCAGAACTGGAAATCAGAATGCCCGGAGTGCGACCCAGCATCAATGTATATATATTTTAAGATTTTCAGGGAATTCTAATATGCAGCAAAATTTGGGATCCCGCTCAAGGGGTGAGCAAGTGTGATGATTGTCTCAGGTCAGGTTGGATGTTAAAGTGGGCTCCCGGTGAGTGAGTCACTGGGCCAAGGTTTCTATTGACATTTGGGGCTGGATAACCCTTTGTGGTGGGGGCTCTCCTATGCATTGTAGATACTGAGCAGTATTCCCGGCCTTTGCTTACGAGATCCCAGCAACCTACCCTCTAGCAGTGACATTGCTGAATTTTGAGGGGAAAGGGGTACAGATGCTCTCCCATCCCACAGAAGACCTCTGCTCAGGCCTAGCCAGCCTCAGCTTCACAGCATTCCAGAACATGTGCTGAAGCGAAGGCTCCCGAGCAGTGAAGCCCATTTTAGCGGTCGACATGTGGGCTTTGGAGTCAGGCAGCCTACGTTTCAAATCCTGATCCACCATCTCCATGACCTTGGGCAAGGTATTTAACCTCTCTGTGCCCCAGTACATTTCTAGGGTTTTTTTTTTTTTTTTTATTTCCTTCTTTCACTTTTCTTACAACCTCCTCTTGATCTTCAGCTCCAGCTAGATGGTGTGACTTGCTGTTTTCTGGCACTTGTCAGCTTTGCTGTCTTTGCTGATGTTGTTTCCTTGGCAGGAAATGCCTTTATTTCTTCCTGCCCTGCGGTGGTCCAGCGGTTTCTGCCTGCGTCCCTCTCCCCTTGAAGTGTGAGGCTGGGGGAGCCTTGCAGGTGCCCAGCCCGACTTCGTCATGGTTTGTTGTTTAGGTGAGGTGACTGACCCCTCCCTGCCTCGGGCTGAGCTGTGAACCAGGAGGTTACCGCAGTGTAGACCTCCACCCCACGACCCACTCATTCTTAGAGGGTGGAGTGGGCGGAAATCCGTGCCTGGCAGGCCGCAAAGCCACATAACTGACTTTTGGAGCCCTGCCCCGAGGGATGTGTGTGTGTGTGTGTGTGTGTGTGTGTGTGTGTGTGTGTGTGTGTGTGTGAGTGCATGCGCGCGCACGCGTGTGAAAGAGAGAGAGAGGTGGCAGCCACTGGCACTTTCTTGGTTACCTCACTGTGAGCAGACACTGTCTGGAATTGAGGGTCTTTGGGCTGCAGGCTTTCCAGGCCCATTTCTAGGCCTGGAAAGAGGACTTGAAGGGAACTCAGCCTGCCACAGCCTGTCCAGACCACCCTGCCAGCTCAGCCGAGGCTGGACCAGGGGGTGCCCCCAACCCCAGCTGGGGAGTCTGCTTCCTCAGGCCTAGGTGGGGCCCAGGAGACCCGGGTGTTAGCAAGGCCAGGGGTGGTATTCAGAGGCAGCTGTGTTTGCGGCTTTTTGGGAACCGGTGACATTTAAAGCTCTCACCCCACAGTCATGTGGGGATGTTCATGTGCTCTGGGTCACCTCATGTAAGCTGCACAGTGTCTCTGTGTCTCGTTGGGGATAATACATGTAGGTACTACTGTTGTAAGGTTTCAAGGAGATAATCCAGGGGAGGCGTGGAGTATGTTACCTGCCACAGGATTTTTGGTATTAGTAATCATAGTCCTAGACTGTGTGGACACTGATACCCATGTGACACGTGCACATGCATGCAGCCATACCCCCGGGGGCAAACGGGACCTGTATGCATCCAGACCCAGGCCTGCGGCTGTCGGGAATGAGCAGCTGGTATCAGTGCGGGCACCTACACAGACACGCCCTCATTTGGTAAACCTACCAGGAGAGCAGACGTGTGTGTATGTGTGTATGTGTGTGTGTATGTGTGTATGTGTATGCGTTTATGTATATGTGTGTGTGTATATGTGTATATGTGAATGCATATGTGTGTATGTGTATGCATATATATATATGTATGTGTATGTGTGCATGCATATGGATGTATGTGTATATGCGTGTGTGTGTGTGTGTGTGTGTGTGTGTGTGTATGTGTATGTGTATGAGGCCCGGATGATCCGGCTTTTGTTGCATTCACATTCTGACATGATTCCTGGAGGTAGCAGCACCTGGGCTGGGCTCTGGGAGCCCAAGGTGCCTTGTTTCTATAGCAACCACAATGCAGTAGAAATAGGAGGGGGGCAGGGAGGGATGGGAAAGCCTGAGGGGCGGCGATGAGCGGCATCCTGTCTGCATGGGCTTGGGCCTCGCTTCTACACCCTCCGCCATCCTGAGGCTCTTGTTTTGTTTGTCTGATTTTTACAATAGTGACATGGCCACCTTGGAGTACTGATGACCCAAACCTGGCAGTTGTGAACATTTTGTTTTCTTTTCACCAAACCTTTTAAAAAAAATGATGGTATAATGTACCTATTATTTTAATATCATTATTACTTATTCAGTGGCATTATATTTATAATGTATAACCATCACCGCTAGTCATTTCTAGAACTTTTCATCCTCCCAAGCTGAAACTCCCTGTCTCCCCCTCCACCCCCAGCCCCTTACTGACCAGCATTCTGCTTTCTGTCCCTGTGAATTTGGTCACTGTGCGACCCCAGAGAAGTGGGTTTGTGCAGGGTTGACCCTTCTGTGTCTGGCATATTTCACTTGGGCGTAGTATCCTCAAGGTTCATCCGTGTGGTAGCGTGTGTCAGGATCCCCTGCCTTTTTAAGATAAAATACACAGAGAGTATTTTATTTATCCACATTTTGTTTATCCACTCATCTGTCGAGGAACGCTTACACCTTCTGGCTGGTATGAATAATGCTGCTCTGAACATGAATCTACAAGACTCTGAGGAGTCCCTCAGTTCTTTTGGGCACATACCCAGAAGCTGAATTGCCAGATCATATGGTACTTCTGTATTAAACTTTTTGAGCCTTTTTTTTTTTTTTTTAAATAAAGGAAATGGCATCCTCAAGTTAAATCCCTGTAATCACTCCTCCTTGGCTCCATTACCCTGTCTCCCCCCTCCATAGAGGTGAGCACTGTTGGGAATTTGGTGTTTTTTTCTCAGTCTTTCTAATACAGTCATATCCATGAGTAGGTGTCTAGAGCCATTATATAGTTTTCTCTGTGTTAGGAATCCACGTGCATCATGTCCTTTTAAATTTATGTGAGTGTCATGGTCATGTTCTAGCATCAGACTGCTGGGGTTCAGGTCTTGGCTCCGCCACTTACCAGCTTGTGAGACTTCCAGCAGGTTAACGTAATTTCTCTGTGCCTCAGTTTAGTCATCTGTAAGATGGGAATAATAGTAAAGCCTAAAACCTTCTTGCAGAACTATTTTGGGAATTGTGTAAGCCTACATATGTCTAGTGCTTAGAACAGTGTCTGTTGTTACTGCTATAGTTCTGCATCTGTGCCTCTCCACGTGGATTTTGGAATCTATCCATGGTGTCATGCATCTAGTTCCTTCTTTTTAACTGCCATGTGGTATTTATGTGTACGAATATGTTGTATTTTTTGCTTCCCCTTTGTATCTCCTATTGATGGTCTCTTGGGTCGTTAACATTTTCCTTTCCTTTTTTTTTTTTAAGATCTATTTATTTGAGAGAGAGTGTGTGCACGAGCATGAGCACACAGGGTGGGGGAGTAGGTGGAGGGAGAGAGTCTCAAGCCTCATGGAGCCCTGGAGCCCAATGTGGGGCTCAATCTCACAACCCTGAGATCATGATCATGAGCTGAAACCAAGAGTTGGATGTTCAAGAGACTGTGCCACCCAGGCGCACACCCCCTCCCCGCAGTCTGTTTTCTTATATTGCAGACAGTGCTGTAGTGACTGTGTCCTTGTGTGACCTTCTGTGCATATGCGTGAAAGCCTGGGGGCATACCTGCAGGTGAGGCTGTTGGGTTGCCCCTCTTCTAGATGTAGCCAGATTACCCTGAAGAGAGGTTTTATGTGCATTTCCTCTGTCCACTTTTAATCAGATTATTTTTTTTGGGTATTGAGTTGTATAAGTTCTTAATTTTTTTTCATAGTTTTTTTATTTTTATTTTTTTTATTTAAGTAGTCCATCCCCAACGTGGGGCTTGAACTCACAACCTTGAGAATAAGAGTCACATGCTCTACCAACTGAGCCAGCCAGGTGCCCCTATAAGTTCTTTATAGATTAGGGATACTGACCCTTTATTGGATATGTCATTTGCAAATATCTTCTCCCACTTGGTAGGTTGCCTTTTAATTTTGTTGATTGTTTCCTTTGCTGTGCAGAAACTTTTTATTTTGATATAATACTGTTATTTTATTCTTTTTTTTTTTTAATTTTTTAATTTTTTTTCAGCATAACAGTATTCATTATTTTTGCACCACACCCAGTGCTCAATGCAATCCGTGCCCTCTACAATACCCACCACCTGGTGCCCCCAACCTCCCACCCCCCACCCCTTCAAAATTCTCAGATCGTTTTTCAGAGTCCATAGTCTCTCATGGTTCACATCCCCTTCGAATTTCCCTCAACTCCCTTCTCCTCTCCATCTCCCCTTGTCCTCCATGCTATTTGTTATGCTCCACAAATAAGTGAAACCATATGATAATTGACTCTCTCTGCTTGACTTATTTCACTCAGCATAATCTCTTCCAGTCCCGTCCATGTTGCTACAAAACTTGGGGATTCATCCTTTCTTTCTTTCCTTTTTTTTTTTTTTTTTTTTTTTTTACAGCTTTATAAACATATACTTTTATCCCCAGGGGTACAGGTCTGCGAATCGCCAGGTTTACACACTTCACAACACTCACCATAGCACATACCCTCCCCGATATCCATAACCCCACCCCCTCTCCCAACCCCCTCCCCCCATCAACCCTCAGTTTGTTTTGTGAGATTAAGAGTCACTTATGGTTTGTCTCCCTCCCAATCCCATCTTGTTTCATTTACTCTTCTCCTACCCCCGCGACCCCCCATGTTGCATCTCCTCTCCCTCATATCAGGGAGATCATATGATAGTTGTCTTTCTCCGACTGACTTATTTCGCTAAGCATGATACCCTCTAGTTCCATCCACGTCGTCGCAAATGGCAAGATTTCATTTCTTTTGATGGCTGCATAGTATTCCATTGTGTATATATACCACATCTTCTTTATCCATTCGTCTGTAGATGGACATCTAGGTTCTTTCCATAGTTTGGCTATTGTAGACATTGCTGCTATAAACATTCGGGTGCATGTGCCCCTTCGGATCACTACATTTGTATCTTTAGGGTAAATACCCAGCAGTGCAATTGCAGGGTCATAGGGTAGTTCTATTTTCAACATTTTGAGGAACCTCCATGCTGTTTTCCAGAGTGGTTGCACCAGCTTGCATTCCCACCAACAGTGTAGGAGGGTTCCCCTTTCTCCGCATCCTCGCCAGCATCTGTCATTTCCTGACTTGTTCATTTTAGCCATTCTGACTGGTGTGAGGTGATATCTCATGGTGGTTTTGATTTGTATTTCCCTGATGCCGAGTGATATGGAGCACTTTTTCATGTGTCTGTTGGCCATCTGGATGTCTTCTTTGCAGAAATGTCTGTTCATGTCCTCTGCCCATTTCTTGATTGGATTGTTTGTTCTTTGGGTGTTGAGTTTGCTAAGTTCTTTATAGATTTTGGACACTAGCCCTTTATCTGATATGTCATTTGCAAATATCTTCTCCCATTCTGTCAGTTGTCTTTTGGTTTTGTTCACTGTTTCCTTTGCTGTGCAAAAGCTTTTGATCTTGATAAAATCCCAAAAGTTCATTTTTGCCCTTGCTTCCCTTGCCTTTGGTGATGTTCCTAGGAAGATGTTGCTGCGGCTGAGGTCGAAGAGGTTGCTGCCTGTGTTCTCCTCGAGGATTTTGATGGATTCCTTTCTCACATTGAGATCCTTCATCCATTTTGAGTCTATTTTCGTGTGTGGTGTAAGGAAATGATCCACTTTCATTTTTCTGCATGTGGCTGTCCAATTTTCCCAACACCATTTATTGAAGAGGCTGTCTTTGTTCCATTGGACATTCTTTCCTGCTTTGTCGAAGATGAGTTGACCATAGAGTTGAGGGTCTATTTCTGGGCTCTCTATTCTGTTCCATTGATCTATGTGTCTGTTTTTGTGCCAGTACCATGCTGTCTTGATGATGACAGCTTTGTAATAGAGCTTGAAGTCCGGAATTGTGATGCCACCAACTTTGGCTTTCTTTTTCAATATTCCTTTGGCTATTCGAGGTCTTTTCTGGTTCCATATAAATTTTAGGATTATTTGTTCCATTTCTTTGAAAAAAATGGATGGTACTTTGATAGGAATTGCATTCAATGTGTAGATTGCTTTAGGTAGCATAGACATTTTCACAATATTTATTCTTCCAATCCAGGAGCATGGAACATTTTTCCATTTCTTTGTGTCTTCCTCAATTTCTTTCATGAGTACTTTATAGTTTTCTGAGTATAGATTCTTAGTCTCTTTGGTTAGGTTTATTCCTAGGTATCTTATAGTTTCGGGTGCAATTGTAAATGGGATGGACTCCTTAATTTCTCTTTCTTCTGTCTTGTTGTTGGTGTAGAGAAATGCAACTGATTTCTGTGCATTGATTTTATATCCTGACACTTTACTGAATTCCTGTACAAGTTCTAGCAGTTTTGGAGTGGAGTCTTTTGGGTTTTCCACATAGAGTATCATATCATCTGCGAAGAGTGATAGTTTGACTTCTTCTTTGCCGATTTGGATGCCTTTAATTTCCTTTTGTTGTCTGATTGCTGAGGCTAGGACTTCTAGTACTATGTTGAATAGCAGTGGTGATAACGGACATCCCTGCCGTGTTCCTGACCTTAGCGGAAAAGCTTTCAGTTTTTCTCCATTGAGAATGATATTTGCGGTGGGTTTTTCATAGATGGCTTTGATAATATTGAGGTATGTGCCCTCTATCCCTACCCTTTGAAGAGTTTTGATCAGGAAGGGATGCTGTACTTTGTCAAATGCTTTTTCAGCATCTATGGAGAGTATCATATGGTTCTTGTTCTTTCTTTTATTAATGTGTTGTATCACATTGATTGATTTGCGGATGTTGAACCAGCCTTGCAGCCCTGGAATAAATCCCACTTGGTCGTGGTGAATAATCCTTTTAATGTACTGTTGAATCCTATTGGCTAGTATTTTGGCGAGAATTTTTGCATCTGTGTTCATCAAGGATATTGGTCTGTAGTTCTCTTTTTTGTTGGGATCCTTGTCTGGTTTTGGGATCAAGGTGATGCTGGCCTCATAAAATGAGTTTGGAAGTTTTCCTTCTATTGCTATTTTTTGGAACACTTTCAGGAGAATAGGAATTAGTTCTTCTTTAAATGTTTGGTAGAATTCCCCCGGGAAGCCGTCTGGCCCCGGGCTTTTGTTTGTTTGGAGATTTTTGATGACTGTTTCAATCTCCTTACTGGTTATGGGTCTGTTCAGGCTTTCCATTTCTTCCTGGTTCAGTTATGGTAGTTTATATGTCTCTAGGAATGCATCCATTTCTTCTAGATTGTCAAATTTGTTGGCGTAGAGTTGCTCATAGTATGTTCTTATAATTGTCTGTATTTCTTTGGTGTTCGTTGTGATCTCTCCTCTTTCATTCATGATTTTATTTATTTGGGTCCTCTCTCTTTTCTTTTTGATAAGTCTGGCCAGGGGTTTATCAATCTTATTAATTCTTTCAAAGAACCAGCTCCTAGTTTCGTTGATTTGTTCTATTATTTTTTTGGTTTCTATTTCATTGATTTCTGCTCTGATCTTTATGATTTCTCTTCTCCTGCTGGGTTTAGGGTTTCTTTCTTGTTCTTTCTCCAGCTCCTTTAGGTGTAGGGTTAGGTTGTGTACCTGAGACCTTTCTTGTTTCTTGAGAAAGGCTTGTACCGCTATATATTTTCCTCTCAGGACTGCCTTTGTTGTGTCCCACAGATTCTGAACTGTTGTGTTTTCATTATCATTTGTTTCCATAAATTTTTTCAATTCTTCTTTGATTTCCTGGTTGACCCATTCATTCTTTAGAAGGATGCTGTTTAGTCTCCATGTATTTGGGTTCTTTCCACATTTCCTCTTGTGATTGAGTTCTAGCTTTAGAGCATTGTGGTCTGAAAATATGCAGGGAATGATCCCAATCTTTTGATACCGGTTGAGACTTGATTTAGGACCAAGAATGTGATCTATTCTGGAGAACGTTCCATGTGCACTAGAGAAGAATGTGTATTCTGTTGCTTTGGGATGAAATGTTCTGAATATATCTGTGATGTCCATCTGGTCCAGTGTGTCATTTAAGGCCTTGATTTCCTTGTTGATCTTTTGCTTGGATGATCTGTCCATTTCAGTGAGGGGAGTGTTAAAATAGTAGGGGTACTATTATTGTATTCTTGTCGATGTGTTTCTTTGATTTTGTTATTAATTGGTTTATATAGTTGGCTGCTCCCACGTTATGGGCATAGATATTTAAAATTGTTAGATCTTCTTGTTGGACAGTTCCTTTGAGTATGATATAGTGTCCTTCCTCATCTCTTATTATAGTCTTTGGCTTAAAATGTAATTGATCTGCTATAAGGATTGCCACTCCTGCTTTCTTCTGATGTCCATTAGCATGGTAAATTCTTTTCCACCCCCTCACTTTAAACCTGTAGGTGTCTTCGGGTTTAAGATGAGTTTCTTGTAGGCAACATATAGATGGGTTTTGTTTTTTTATCCATTCTGATACCCTGTGTCTTTTGATTGGGGCATTTAGCCCATTAACATTCAGGGTAAGTATTGAGAGATATGAATTTAGTGCCATTGTATTGCCTGTAAGGTGACTGTTATTGTATATTGTCTCTGTTTCTTTCTGATCTACTACTTTGAGGGTCTCTCTTTGCTTAGAGGACCCCTTTCAATATTTCCTGTAGAGCTGGTTTGGTATTTGCAAATTCTTTCAGTTTTTGTTTGTCCTGGAAGCTTTTAATCTCTCCATCTATTTTCAATGATAGCCTAGCTGGATATAGTATTCTTGGCTGCATGTTTTTCTCATTTAGTACTCTGAATATATCATGCCAGCTCTTTCTGGCCTGCCAGGTCTCTGTGGATAAGTCTGCTGCCAATCTAATATTTTTACCATTGTACGTTACAGACTTCTTTTCCCGGGCTGCTTTCAGGATCTTTTCTTTGTCACTAAGACTTGTCAATTTTACTATTAGGTGACGGGGTGTAGACCTATTCTTATTGATTTTGAGGGGGGTTCTCTGAACCTCCTGGATTTTGATGCTTGTTCCCTTTGCCATATTGGGGAAATTCTCTCCAATAATTCTCTCCAATATACCTTCTGCTCCCCTCTCTGTTTCCTCTTCTTCTGGAATCCCAATTATTCTAATGTTGTTTCGTCTTATGGTGTCACTTATCTCTCGAATTCTCCCCTCGTGGTCCAGTAGCTGTTTGTCCCTCTTTTGCTCAGCTTCTTTATTCTCTGTCATTTGGTCTTCTATATCGCTAATTCTTTCTTCTGCCTCATTTATCCTAGCAGTGAGAGCCTCCATTTTTGATTGCACCTCATTAATAGCTTTTTTGATTTCAACTTGGTTAGATTTTAGTTCTTTTATTTCTCCAGAAAGGGCTTTTATATCTCCCGAGAGGGTTGCTTTAATATCTTTCATGCCTTTTTCACGCCCGGCTAGAACCTTGAGAATCATCATTCTGAACTCTATATCTGACATATTACCAATGTCTGTATTGATTAGGTCCCTAGCCTTTGGTACTGCCTCTTGTTCTTTTTTTTGTTGTGAATTTTTCCGCCTTGTCATTTTTGTCCAGATAAGAGTTTATGAAGGAGCAAGTAAAATACTAAAAGGGTGGCAACAACCCCAGGAAAATATGCTTTAGCCAAATCAGAAGAGATCCTGAATTGTGAGGGGGGAGAAAGGGGATAAAATTCAGAAAGAAAGAAAAAAAAAACTATTAGAAAAAAGAAAGCCGATAAAGAAAAAATATAAAAAGAGGGAAAAAATATATATATTAGATAAACTATTTAAAAAACGTTAAAAAAAGAAAACGGTAAAAGTTAAAAAAAATTTAGCAGAAGAAGAGAAAAAGAAAAAAAAATTGAAAAAGAAAAAAAAATTAAATTAACTGCAAGGCTAAAAAATCATGGGGAGAAAGCCATGAGTTCCGTGCTTTGCTTTCTTCTCCTCTGGAATTCCGCCGTTCTCCTTGGTAGGTGAACTTGGTCCTGGCTGGGTTTCCCGTAGATCTTCTGGGGGAGGGGCCCGTTGTAGTGATTCTCAAGCGTCTTTGCCCCAGGCGGAGTTGCACTGCCCTTACCCGGGGCCGCGCTGAGTCATCCGCTCGGGTTCGCTTTCGGGAGCTTTTGTTCCCTGAGCGCTTTCCGTAGAGTCTGGAGGACGGGAATAAAGATGGCGGCCTCCCGGTCTCCGGCCCGGAGGAGCCGAGAGCCCGGGGCCCCACTCCTCAGTGCGCCCTCAGAGAACAGCGCCAAATGACTCCCGTCACCCTGGCCTCCGGCCGCGCTCCGAGTTGACCGAGCCTGCGACCGGTTCAAGGCAACACTGAGCTGAGAGTCACTCCTCGGCTCTGTCTCTGCAGCCGGCTTCCCCGTTCTAATACCGGTAAGCTCTGCGACACTGAGACACCCCCGATCCTTCTGCGACCCTGAGGGACGTGAGGCCGCTCTGACCCCGCCTGGGCTTCACCCCAGTTAAGCCTCTGGAGCGATGTCCCTCAGCGGAACAGACTTTTAAAAGTCCCGATTTTGTGCTCCGTTGCTCTGCTGCTCGTCGGGAGCCGGCCCCTCCCCCCGCCGTCTATCTTCCCGTCGCTTTGGATTCACTTCTCCGCCAGTCCTACCTTGCAGAAAGTGGTTGATTTTCTGTTTCTGGAATTGCTGTTCTTCTTCTCTTCAATCTCCCATTGGATTTGTAGGTGTTTGCAATCTTTAGATAAGCTATTTAGCTGATCTCCCGCTACCCGAAGTAGTCTCAGCCTGCTACTTCTCCGCCATCTTCGAGATCTCCCTTTATTCTTTTTTTTTAAAGATTTTATTTATTTATTTATTTGAGAGAGAGAGAGAGAGATCACAAGTAGGCAGAGAGGCAGGCAGAGAGAGAGGAGAAAGAGGCTTCCCGCTGAGCAGAGAGACCTATGCGGGGCTTGATCCTAGGACCCTGGGACCATGACGGGAGGTGAAGGCAGAGGCCCAACCCACTGAGCCACCCAGGCGCCCCAACACTGTTATTTTATTCTGATATAACACTGTAGGTTAACTATACTGGAATTTAAAGTAAAAAAAAAAAAAAAGGTTTTATGATTTTTACTTATGGGTGGAATCTACAAAAGAAAAACAAAAAGCAGAAACAGACTCATAAATACAGAGATCAAACCGATGGTTGTCAGAGGGGCAGAGGGTGGAAGGTACAGACTTCCAGTTATGGATTCAGTAAGTCACAGGCATGAAAAGTATGGCTTCAGGAATATAGTCCATTAGTAGTGTTGTATGTGACAGATGGCAGCTACACTTGTGAGCATAGCCTGATGTGCAGACTTAGCCAGTCACTGTGTGTACAGCTGAAAGTCACGGAACATTCTATGTCATGTATGCTGTGATAAAACCAAGTATATATTATATGCATTATATGAATAGTATAGATATAATTTTTATTTTTATATTTTTAAAGGAGGTTTTACTGTTAACACTGCTGCCAGGGGTATATGTGGGTTCTACTAGAGTCCTTTTCCTCATGTCCTCACTGATTAATTTTTACACTGATTTGACTGATGTGGTACACCTCAGTTCATTCTCTATTATATCAACATTACTGTAACTCCGAGTAAGTGAACAAAAGCCCTCATGGCCTTTTTGGTCTTCTTTTCTCTACATTGTATAACAAACATTTCCCTGTATCAAAATAGCCTTTTTTTTTTCTTTTTAAAAATAGCTTTTTTCTTGATTATAAAAATAGTACATGTTCCCTGTAGCAGATTTAGGAAATGCATACAAATATGGGGATGAAGAAATAAAAACTCACGACCCACCACCCAAACTGTTATCATTTTGATGTTTCTTTAGTCTTCTTGTATCTTTTAGCTTCCCCTTAAAACTTATTATGTAATTACATTTTCAACACCATTAAATATTCTTTAAAAACATGATAAAAATATTGCACACAGTCTTATCATTTTTTTTAGAGATTTTTTAAAAAAGATTTTATTTATTTGACAGAGAGAGAGAGAGAAAGAGAGACTGCAAGAGAGGGAACACAAGCAAGGGGAGTAGGAGAGGGAGAAGCAAACTCCCCGCTGAGCAGGAAGCCTGATGTGGGGCTCGATCCCAGGACCCTGAGATCATGACCTGAGCTGAAGGCAGACGCTTAATGAGTGAGCCACCCAGGCACCCCACAATCTTATCATTATGATGTTTCATAATATAGTTATTCCTTTATTTTCAGATATTAAAGTTGTTTTAAATTTTTAACTTAATAAACAAATGCTGCAAAACATCTTTGAATATAAATTTTTGTATGTCTCTTTATTTTCTTTGACAACCACTGAAGGTAAGGTGTTTTCATGCATTTATTTTTATTTTATTTTTTGAGAAAATATTTCGTAATGACTCTTGCCTATTTTTCTACTGGGATGTTCATATACTTCCTGTTGACTGGTTAGAGCTCTCTTTTAGTTAAAGCTATTAACCCTTTGTCATTACATTTTTATTTCCAAATAATCTTTCTCAGTTTACCCTTTTCCCTTAAATTTTACACATGTTTTTTAGTGCAAAAGTGTTAAATTTTGAGCTGGTAAATCTGTCAGTCTTTTCATTTGTGATGTCTTTGTTACTTTTTTTTTTTAAATATTTTTATTTATTTATTTGAGAGACAGTGAGCGAGAGCACGAGTGAGGAGAAGGTCAGAGAGAGAAGCAGACTCCCTGTGGAGCTGGGAGCCCGATGTGGGACTTGATCCCGGGATTCCGGGATCATGACCTGAGCCGAAGGCAGTCGTCCAACCAACTGAGCCACCCAGGCGTCCCTGTTACTTTTTTTTTAAAGATTTATTTATTTCTTTGAGAGAGAGAGAGAGAGAGTGACCGACCACAAGTGGAAGGGACAGGGGGAGAGGGAGAAAGAATCTCAAGCAGACTCCATGCTGAGCGCAGAACCCAATGTGGGGCTCAATCTCATGATCAGGACCATGACCTGAACCGAAACCAAGAGTTGGATGTTTAACTGTGCCACCTGGGTGCCCCTTCTTTGTTACATTTGTGCTTAGAAAAGTCCTTCTGCATCCAGAAAGTTGATGTTTCGGTTAAATATATATCGGTTTATTTCCTTTTCACTTAATCTCTTTAATCCATTTGGAATTTAGTTGGGATAAGATGAGAGATGAAATTAGACTTATTTTTCCAAATAGTCACTCCAGTGCAAGACTTTAATTTTCCCCTTCCATTATTAAGTTCTTACATATACAAAGATCCCTTTTCTGGGTTTCTGTTTGATTCCCTTGACCTTTCTGCTGAATCTTATACTGACTCAGAGGTGAAAAAGAGCAAGGTTTGCTCATGTGACGAGTGAGGCTGGGGTATGGGAAGAGTGAGGATAACAGGTCAAAAGGGTGGGGGGCCTGGCTGGTGGAGGTGGGCCTCGAAGGTCATACTTCAGAGTGTGCGTTCAGTTTGTTGAGCTGCGGGGAGGTAGTTGGAGGCTCTGAGGGGTGTTGTGGAGCTTTATAGAAGGTGGCTGTGGCTACCAGGGCAGACCATGTGGGACCGCGTTGGGTGCTGATGGATGGGGACGAGCAGTGGGTCAAGAGGAAGAGGAAGGCGGCTTCAAGTGAGTAGATGGATGGCTGCCAGGTGTTGTGGGGTGCAGTCTGCAAGATGGACCTGGGCTGGAAGGAAAGGGGGAGCCGAGGAGTATGTCCCCGTGTGGCATCCGGGTGACCCAGAGAATTGTTCTATTAATCAAGTTTTTTTCAGTTTGTAAACTTACGTGATGATGGTTTAATATAAAGCTATATAGAATTATTCTTTTTTAAGATTTTATTTGACAGAGGGAGACACAGCGAGAGAGGGAACACAAGCAGGGGGAGTGGGAGAAGGAGAAGCAGACTTCCTGATGCAGGGAGCCTGATGTGGGGCTCAATCCCAGGGTCCTGGGATCATGACCTGAGCCTAAGGCAGACGCTTAACCACAGCCATCCAGGTGCCTTAATTCATATAGAACTGTTAATAATTTAGCCAACATTTTCTGCGTATTCTGTGCAGCTGCACTGTGTGAGATGCTTTTATATGCCTTATCTGGATCCTCACCTAGTCTTTCTGGGCTACATGCTCCGAGTCCTATTTCACAGGTGAGGAAAATTAGCCTCTGAGAAGTCGTCCCTGGCTTAAATCACACAGCTGGTTTCTCTGTCTTCGAGTCCACGCTTCTGTCTGCGTTCAGGAGGCTCTTCAGTCACAGGGCCCCCACCTCTTCCAGGATCAGGGTGTGCTGTGTCCTGGAGGCGTGGCACACTGCCTGGGACCTGCTTGGACCCCCAGGGGCTCTAGGAGAGGATCTGACTGCTCGGCTGTTCATCACCGGGTCGGTCAGGACTCTGCGGACGTTGTCAGAGTCAAAGTGGCATGTGTGAAAAGGAGATGCCTTGGTCCAGGGAGTTGGTCTGTCTGTTGCGGGCATAGCTGGATGCCCGGGATCAAACAGTCCTTCAGGCTAGTACTGTCCTGTACAGGCACGTCTGGTGAGTCACATTTAAATTAATTGAAATTAGTACAGATAGAAATGCAGTTCCCCATTTGCATTAGCCACATTTGCAGTGCTCAGTAGGCACATGTGGCTGGTGGCTCCTGTGCTGGCGAGCCTGGGTGCAGAACATTTCCACCATCACGGACAGTTCTGTTAGATGGCACTGGTTAGAAATGGAAGGCCACAACTCCCCTGGTGGTTTTCTGAGAGCTGCACAGGCCCAGAGATTCTGCAGTCTGTGACGTGTCTCCTGCTGCTGACATGCTCCTGGACCCTCGGGCCAGAAGGTGTCAGGGTGCCCGGATCTAGTGCCACTAGGTGGCTCCCTGGGGGTGGCCACGAGCCAGAGTTCACACACAGCTGTCACCTCCGGCCAGGGAATAGGAGCTGAGAGAACCTGGTGAGGTCCAGCCCCGTGTAGTGAGCCATAGGCCCTGGGTTCCCTGGCACTCAGATG
Source organism: Lutra lutra (assembly GCF_902655055.1). Classification (NCBI taxonomy): domain Eukaryota; kingdom Metazoa; phylum Chordata; class Mammalia; order Carnivora; family Mustelidae; genus Lutra; species Lutra lutra. The sequence goes on from NC_062293.1 coordinate 46,719,201, forward strand.
TACACACTGGTACGTGCACTGAGACAGGACCTTATCCAGAGTCACGCACACAGTCACACCCACTCTCGGAAACACTGTCCCTAAAAAGCACAAACTTTTGGGGCGCCTGGGTGGCTCAGTGGGTTAAAGCCTCTGCCTTCAGCTCAGGTCATGTTCCCAGAGTGCTGGGATCAAGCCCCGCATCCGGCTCTCTGCTCAGCAGGGATCAGCAGGGAGCCTGCTTCCTCCTTTCTCTCTCTCTGCCTGCCTCTCTGCCTACTTGTGATCTCTGTCAAATAAATAAATAAAATCTTAAAAAAAAAAAGCATAAACTTTTGTTTGACTTCTGCTACCACGTTCCATTGTAACAGCAATAAAGAGAGTTGCCAGTTCCAGAGCACTGGCTCTTCTACCTCATTCCATCCTCCCCACTGTCCCGTGAAGTCGCCCCTTCTGTTCTTTCCCTTTTACAGTGGAAGAAACCGAGGCTCGGGGTGGTACACTGACCTCCCCTGCCCCACAGGCGGTATAGAATGAAGGAGGACTCAGCCAGGGTTGTCTGGCTCCACAGGTTTTGTCATTCTCTTTTCTCTCCCATTTTTTTTTTTTTTTTAATGGAGCCCAGCGTGGGGTTTGAACTTGCAACCCTGTGATCGAGACCCGAGTCTAAATCAAAGAGTCGGACGCTTAACCGACAGAGCCACCCAGGTGCCCCTGGTCTCTGGATCATACTTAATTCTGAGCACAAGCCCAAAGGCAGACCCAGTGGCACACTCAGACACAGGTCCAGGTGTGGAAGGATGGAATGGTGCTCTGCACTCACACGGACACACATCGATGCTGCTAGTCCCACTGAGGCTTGGGAGACACACGGAGGGATCCAGATTGGGAGGGGGTGGCTGCTGCTTCCATGTCAGGGGAGACAGGGCACTTCCTCTGTTCACACCTGAACCCAGGGCTTTTTGGTGCTGTGGTGGAAGCCGCATCAACCAGGGGGTTGGTTGGACACTCCGCCCGACTCCCCCCACCGCTTCCCCTTGGGACTGAGGTAGTTTCCGGTTTTATGGGTCTGGGGGGGCTGTGTTATGAGACCATATGTCACATGACTATGCCTGATGCATTTTGGTCTCCCAGGCTGGGGTCCAGGTTCCTTGGAATGAACTGTGGGACCCAGGCTCTGTCGGGGGGGCGGGCCCCAGCGATGTCAGCATGTCCTGCCTCCTGAATGGTATGGGTTCAGGAATTTTTGTCTGAGACAGGAAGACTGTTGGGAGGCTAATTCAGTCAAAAAACCGTTTTGCCTTTATCTTTTTCTTGATCTTTTAGTCAACTGTGAGTACAGAGTAAGCGCCAATGCATCGGCTGTGGTGAGCCTCACGCGTACAGAAGAATGTGGGGTGACGGTGCCCTGCGTGCCACCTCTTGGGTTAGCTATCCAGAACTCACAGCTCACACCCTGAGTCAAGGTGAGAAGAGGTAGCCACGTTCCTGAGTGGTTGTGTAATAAATAAGGCAGTTGGAGAGAGGGCCAAGCACTACCGGAGCGATTACTGATTAAACAGCGGGGAAACAACACAATTGAATGGGAAGTTGTGTATGGATTGGAGATTCTGTATACCAAGCTGAAGTAAGGAGGCTTGGCTAGAGAAGAGGAAGGGGAGGTAGGTGTCGACGCCGGTGGGGGTTCTGAAGGGGACACCTGGAAGCTTTGAGGGCTGCCTCTGTATAGCGCCTGCTTTTACCTCCAAACATGTCATGCCCTTTAAACATAGGCTCATCACTAGCATTTCTCTCACCTGACACGGCAGCGTCGTTTTTGGCTCACAGTTTGGGCAGGAGGGGGAAGACAGAGAGAAGACGAGAAACCTGGCTCATATAACTGGGTCAGAGTTGGCACAGAGAAAGCAAGAACATGGGGTGTTCATGCCTTTGAACTGTGAACACCACTGAGGTCTACTGTGGGAGAAAGAGAGCTGTTTGTTTAGCTAATGAATATTCATTGGGCACCTACTTTATGCCAGCGCTGATTTGGGAGCTGGGGATCCTGCTTCTGTCACTCAGTAATGACGTTCCTTGGATAAAACTCCCGAACCTCTCTGAGCTTCTGTTTTCCCATCTGGAAAGTGAAGATAATGAAAGCCCCTATGTCATAGGGATATTTGAGGGTTGAATGCACTCACATGAAAAGTGCTTAGCACAGTCCTTACTGCTCATGACCGTGGCTGTTACTGAAGACACTGAGAGTGGTTACGGGATTCAGGGCCTGGTCCCTGTGCCCAAGGAGCTCACAGTGTGTGGGTGACAGACCTTCAACAGCCAACTACAAAGCTTGGGATGTGAGGCAATGCTGGTAGAGATATGGGAGGAGCAGAGAATTCTTTGTGGAATCAGGCAATGTTTTCTGAAGGAGGTAGCATTTGTCGGTTGAAAAGGAATCACGCAAGAGGGGAGAGTTGTAGGCACAAGGGCAAAGGCATGGGATTGGCAAATGTATGGAGCTGTTTGAGAAACAGTGAGTCAGGTACTGAGGTGAGTGTGGGGTGTGCTCAGGGAGTGTGGGGGTGTCTCCGATGTAGGACTAGGGAGGGGATGGGAGCCCCAGGTTAGGGGGAGGGAGAGACCCTGGGAAGGCAGCTTTGGCAGTCCTGGGCTGGAACTGGGAGGGAGGACACTTGGTCCTGAGGAAACTAGAGGCAGGGACTGGGGCTGGAGGGGAGGGCCCTGGCCAGAGCCATGTGTAGGGGAATCTTCAGAGCAGGTGTCTGGTCCACATGGGGTCTGTCTGTGTGAGTGGGGGAGTCCCAGAGAAGCTGGGAGTCCCATGAAGCTAGGCTTCATGCCTTGAAGATTTGCAGAGTTGTCCTGTGGGTCACCAAGCCGGGAGTACAGGAGGGAAACCCAGTTTTCATGGGGAAGATAATGACTTTGGCTTTGAATGGGGTGAGTTTGAAGAGCTTGTGGCCCATCTCTGTGGAGTTTAAAGTTGGGTTCTTGAGCTCAGGGTAGCTCAGCTAAGTGAATATGGAGCCAGGTCATACAAAAGTAGACTGTTAAGATCTAGATGAGCCTCGTGGTACTTTCTAATGAGGGAGGCAGACAGGAACATAATAAAGAACCTGGGTGGTTTTGGATAACGCCCAGTCCTGTGGAGGAAGCAGGACAGTGAGGTGAATAAGGGGTATGCACAGGGGATACTTTGGGTGGTCAGAAATAACCCCTCCATTGAAATGACATTTGAGTGAAGACATTGAGTGAAGAGAAGGAGCCAGCCACGAGGAGCATCCCAGGCAGTGGGAACAGGACGTTTGTACTGAGGCGGGAACAGGCTTGGAGGCTTGGAGGTGTGAAGATGCAGAAGGAGGGCGGGGGAATGGGTTAAGACCTGTCAGGCTTGACCCCCGCCTGGTGGGCAAGATGGGAACACATAGTTCTCCCCCACGCCAGCAGGTGGCGCTGTTAGCACAGACTGCCTGATCTCCGGGCGGCCAGGAGGGCAGATGGGAGAACAGGTGCCTTGCGTTCGCTCAGGTTTAGAACTTGGGATGTGTGCTCTTCTTGCTCTCTGGGGAGAGGAGGTCTACGCACGAGGGAGCCCTAGCCAGGGCCAGAAGAGCGGGTGACGATTTCCTGACTGTTGTGCTCCCTCTGCTGTGTCATTTTCAGTGTTTCTTTGCTCATCTTCTCTGTTGGTGACTGTTCCCTCCCCATTTCTAGGTATCTGCATCTTTTCCATCTCTCTTTGCTCTTCTGTCTTGCTCTCTCTCAGTATCTGCTCCTCCCCTCTCCCACTGCTCCCGGGTGCAGCTGGTTCCTGTCTCAGTGATTAATTACTTGCTTTCTTTGATGGAGGGTGTGGTGCGTTAGGGCTAGGAAGGCATTTTTTTTTTTTTTTTAAATCTCTGTGCCTACCGCCTCCTTCTCAGGGCTTCAGTTCTCCATGAAGGGAAAGGCCAGTGACCCCCATCAGCAGAGAATGTTTCTGGGGGGGCCCTCACTCTAGAACCCCTCGGGCCCCCTCCCGGTGCCTCGCCCAGCTCACCTGTAGCACTCCAGCAAGTGGCACTGGTCTCACATCACCTCTGGTGGTGGGAACCTGGGCTTGACCCAAGAAGGGAGAGCTGGACAGCAAAAGGGATCACATGAAACAGTGGAAGAGCTCCATAGAGACTGTCAGGGAAAGGTCATTTTATGCCACAGAGATAAAGCAACCTACACCCCATGCTTAGGACGTGCCCTTTGAGTGATTTCTCAGACTGAACTGGCTGCAGCCTGGTGCCGACCTCCTGGCCCATCTGGCAGGATCTAGGCTGTTGGGTGAGCAGAGTGCTTAACAGCTTGGTTTCTTAAAGCCCCCTGCCCAGTGGGGAGTCCAGCTCTGTACCTTACCTGAAACCATGGGCAAATGGCTTCACCTTTCCATCTCTCAGCTTCTAAGTCTGTAAAATGGGAGTATTAAGAGTAATACCACACAGATTGTCATGAGGATTAATTCAGTCAACAAGTGTAAAGTGCTTCCAACAGTACACGTGGTAAATGCAATGAAATTGCTTGTTAAAGTAAGATTTATTAATGATTAATAATGCTTATACTTGTAATACATTAGTAATTAATTGATATTAATATAATAACAGCAATAGAATGGTAACATCTTCTTAGTAAGACTATAGAGGGCTTTCTGGTCTCTCTGGAAAGCAGGACTGAGACATTTGCTTCCAGAAGACCTCAGCTACTTGGGCTTGTGCTTATATACAAAAATCATTATCCACGTGTGCGGGTCTGTGTGTTTACTGGAAAGATAACATCACACGATGTTAAAGAAAACATGAGAAGGCGCCTGGCTGGCTCAGTGGGTAGAGCATGCAATGCTTAATCTCAGAGTTGTGAGTTCAAACCTGCGCTGGGTGTGGAGCCTACTTAAAAAATACAAGAAGTAGGGTGCCTCGGTGGCTCAGTGGGTTAAAGCCTTTGCCTTTGGCTCAGGTCATGATCTCAGGGTCCTGAGATCGAGCCCCGAATTGGGCTCTCTGCTCGGTGGGGAGCCTGCTTCCTCCTCTCTCTCTGCCTGCCTCTCTGCCTACTTGTGAGCTCTGTCTGTCAAATAAATAAAATCTTAAAAAAAAATACAAGAAGTAAAAGAAAACATAAGAAAAGTGAAGCAAAAATCTCCTGTGATTAATCTTTTCTCCCTCATGGAAATTATTCCCAGGTTTGCACCGACATAGGCCAGTGGTTACCAAAGGGGACCATCTGGGAGTATTTGTTGAAATTCAGATTCCTGGACTTCATCCCAGATATGTTGTACTGGAATTTGGAGGGTGGACCTGGGACCTGCAGCTTTCATGATGGCTGCAGACTGTGCTTGGGCACATGGAGTGTGGGGCTCCTCTTGGAAACTCTGAGCATCAGTGGCTTTCACCTGTGCTGTCCGCCGATCTCATCACCCAAAGGCTGGTCACCTGCATTCAGTTGTCATTGTCCTGAGACCTGTGCTTGGGAGAGGTGTGGCGGAGCATCCCAAGGGAGGCGGCCCACGGTGTACCCAGCAGCCTTGTCCCCAGGGCATAAATAAATGAACTAGTTGACATTTAGGTTGCTTCAAGTTCTCCATCCCCAGAAATGCCAAAGGAACACCCATTTTGGTGAAAGTAGTTTCTTGCATGTGCAGAATTTATTTCCTTGGGCTATATATTCCTGAGGGTGGAATAACTGGCCCAAAGGGTGTGGACCTCTGTTTTTATGAGTATTGCTAAGTGTTTCCACTATGCTGTCTAAAGTATTGTGGTTATCCTGACTGGTACTATTTAACTATTTACTTATAATTTCTTTTGAACAGTAGATGTATTTACATGTATTTGGTTCAAAAAGCAAATTGACATAAAAATATATACAGTGAGAAGATTGCCTCTTACTACCAGTCCACCCTGTCACCTCCTTAAATCCACTTAAGAGGTCCTTTCCAGTGCTTCTGTATAAATTCCTATATAATATGAACATATATTCTTCTTTTTTAAGATTTTATTTATTTGACAAAGCAAGTGAGAGAGAGAGAGAGAGAACGATCGAGGGGAGGGAGCACAGGCAGAGAGAGAAGCAGGCTCTCCCCTGAGCAGGGACCCTGACATGGGGCTTGATCCCAGGACCCTGGGGTCATGATCTGAGCTGAAGGCAGACACTTAACTGACTGAGCCACTCAGGTGCCCCAGGCTGAGCTCACTCTTTGTAACCATTGCATAGTAGCTAGTTTGTGAATCTATCACATTCTACTTACCTGTTTTCCCTCTAAACAATTGTTTCTGATGTTTTTTTACTCTTACAGAAAGTGCTCCAATGAACATGTTTGTACTTGTCTCTATATACACGTGGGAATATGTCTTTAGACATGAGTAAAGCTTAGGGGTGATACTGCTGGTGGTAGGGTAGGTGACTTCTTTTAGCCATACTGCTAAATTGTCAACAGCTTTTACACCCACCACGGGTGGGTGTGGTCGTTCACCAGTCTGTTGGGTGAAATGTCCTTTTTGTTAGGATCTCATTTCTCTGATTTCTCATCCTCTCAAGTCTCTCCAATTGTGCACTGCCCACCACACCATCCGCCCCGAGCAGCACAGTCCTCTCTAAGTCGGTGGACTGTGGCCCTCTGAATTGTCTGCACGTGTCTGGGATCTTTGCAGGAAGGTCTTTTGTGGAGAATATCTTCCACCCCTCCCTTTTCTGAAGCCCTGGGAGTCCAGAGAGCTTTACTGACAAGAGAGATGGCTGGCAAGTTGTTGTGAGACTGAATGCAGTGACCTCCCAGTCACGTTCAGAGGGGCTGGCTATGGTTTTTCACCTTGTCATGGTTACAAGACACCAGCCCCACCTTGCAGGTGCCTTGGGGGAAGCCACAGCTTAGATCTCAGCTGCATTTCCTTTGCTGATAAAACTGAGAGGTCAGATCTTACTGGGCTGGTCTAGGGTGTTGTCTGCCCATCTTAAGGTCAAGTTCTAAGAACTGGGTCCCCTGAGAGGCCTAGAACTAACAACTGGGGAGAAAGGGGGTAACCTAGGAGACCGCTCCTATCACCAATGCCTTGGAAAGGACCATCTCATCTTAGCCTCTGTCTTCAGTTCTTTTTTCAGGTGCCCCTTTAGCCCTCATCTTACAGTGGAGAATACAGACTAGGGAAGGGACCTACAGATAACAAGAGGACAAATTTGGTCCATTTGCCAGCGGTTCTGTCTCTCTTTGTCTGTATAAGGATGGTAAGGTAGAGACAAGTTGCGGACATCATGACACCTTACATCTAAATACTCAACAAAGGGTCCCTGGGTGGCTCAGTCGGTTAAGCATCTGCCTTCAGCTTGGGTCATGGTCCCAGGGTCCTGGGATCAAGTCCCACATTGGGCTCCCTGCTCAGTGGAGAGCCTGCTTCTCCCTCTCCCTCTGCCTGCTGCTCTGCCTACTTGTGCTCTTTCTCCATCTCTCTAATAAATAAATAAAATCTTAAAAAAAATAAAAAAAAAAAATACTCACCAGGGGTGCCTGGGTGGCTCAGTGGGTTAAGCCGCTGCCTTCGGCTCAGGTCATGATCCCAGGGTCTTGGGATCAAGCCCCGAATCGGGCTTTCTGCTCAGTGGGGAGCCTGCTTCCCTCTCACTCTCTCTGCTTGACTCTTTGCCTACTTGTGATCTCTCTCTATTAAATAAATAAATAAAATCTAAAAAAAAATACTCACCAAAACCTCCCTGAAATAATACCATTCTCTGATGTAACCACAATAGTATTACCACATGTAAGCAAATTAATATTAATGTAATAAGATAATTTAATATACAGTCTCTATCTAAATATTTCCAGTTGTTCCAAATTTGAATATGGACCGTGTAGTAGGTGATATTATTGACTTTTTGTTAGTGGCCACTGCACCGGGTTGTCACACTTCTTTAGTCTCCTTAAATATAGAACAGCAGACCTGGCAAAGTGGTTCTATAGAATGTCCCACATTTTGGATTTGTTGGTCTGTTCCCCCTCCTTCCTTTTTAAAACCTCTTCCTTGAATAGTCCTTGATCTTATTGAAGAAGGATGAAATGAGTGACCTGCATGCTGGCAGCAGAGAGGAAGAGAGAAATTCCTGGTTTATTCTCAGGGTCAGCATTGTGCCATTTGCTTTCCCCTTGATAAGGTTGAGGACTCTTCATGAACTGTCCCCAAGCCTGTCACTCATTGGATGGGTTGGTGCACCCAGGTCTGTTTGTATTGGAGAAGCAGTTTTGGGGGTTCTTCCCAGGAAGGCTTCTCCATGGTCCACCTTGGGGGTTGCTCCCCTGGGGTGAGGGAGTGATCTGGCCCTCTTGTTAAAGCTGTAATTTTGCCCCCTCATGTGTGTCCTTACCCATTGGGTAGAGATCTATGTTAGTTAACTAGGTCACTCATGACAGAAATCTAGTTCACATTGGCTTAGAGGAAAAAAAAAAGACATCAAAAGGAAAAACAAATCCAAAAAAGTTCTTGTAATGGATACCTTTATGAAAACTCAGCTTCAGGAATGGCTGGATCCAGGTAGGTCAGAAAATATTAGATAGTCTGTTTGGCTCTGGTTTCCTCCACATTCACTTCATTTGTAGGCAGCTCTCCTCTCATAACACAGCCACCGAATCTGGAAGCTCCAGGGTTAGAAAGCTGCTTCTTCCTGTGGTGCCAGCAAAGATTCAGGTGTTCACTCTGGACTTACCAGGTTAATGTGCTCATCCCTAAAGTGATCACTGTGGCTTAGTGCATGGAATACATGGATTTGTCAGGCCTGGACCATGGTACCCACCCGGGAGTTCAGAATGGGTAGGTTGGGAGAAGGACAGCCCCACCTAAGTCACAAAAAACAACAATGGTGTCAGAGTGCTTTCCAAGGTTTGTCAACCAGGGGGGCCTGGGTACTGAACAGGCAGAAATCTGGTGACAGGGTTGGGGAGCCTCTGGCCCAATCAGTACCTCCTCTCCTGGAGTCTCTAGTACTCTTCATTTTGGATTTTGTGGGGGTCAGTATCTATGGGGATCATTTGTGGCTGGTTCCCAGCTCTGCTTCTTAGTAGCTGTGTGATCCTGGATAGGAGCATTAACCTCTCTGTGTCTAAGTTTACTCATCTAGCAAATGGGGAGGGTATATATATTTTTTGAAGATTTTATTTATTTATTTAGTAGAGAGAGAGAGAGAGAGAGAGAGAAGGAGAGTGTGTGTGAGCGAGAGGTGGGAGAGGGGCAGAGGGAGAGGGAGAAGCATACTCCCCTCTGAGCAGGAACCTGAGCCGAAGGCAGATGCTTAACTGACTGAGTCACCCAGGCTTCTCGGGATGAGCAACACCTGCCCTCAGAGCTGTTCCTGGATAGGAACAGCTGGGATGGTGAACTACACCAGGCTGTGGACACCTCAGGACTGGTGGGGTGATTTCTGCATGGGGCACCATCTGAGCCCTTAGCTCATTCTCTGAGTTCCATGTGGGGAGAGGAAAAAGGTGGAAATGCATGGGCTGGCACAGTGATTTCAAAGTTGGAACTGGGAAAAGTGACATTAGGTGGTATAGGGACACAGCATGGCTTGGCACCGGTCACTGGAGAGAAAGCCATTCCCTTTTTGGGTCTCTTTTGGAGCTCCTCACAACCTCAAGGAGAAAATCTCAGTTAGGTGCTAATATGTCTTTAACATCTCTGTAACATTTGCTAATCTTCCTTATTAGTAGAGACTCAGGGCCTTGGGCAGGCTACAGTGTCCAGTGAGCTGAAATATAATAACCTTGTTTGATTTTTGTCATATTTACTTTCCTTTGGCGGGGGTTGTCAAATAATCTCATATTGAAATATCTTCCTTAATAGTTCTTAACTAGCGGGGCATCCCACGGCCCCACTGTTGAGGTCACCTGTGGGGTTGGGAGGGTGATGGTATCAACATTGCAGCCCACAGACTAGGCAGTCCTCGGGGGCTTGCAGTGCTTCCAGAGAGTTCTCTGGCTGAAGACGGGTGCCGCATCTGTCGGCCTTGCTGACAGTCTCATCAAAAGTGACGTTTCCGCTGTGCTTCATGTTTTCCTACTTCTTTCAGTCTCTTGGCAGTTCCTTGAGGGCTTTGATGAGCAAGACAGAGGCGGAAGGTCCCACTTCAGTCTGGGCCTGTCTGTTGTGAATGGCCAGTTTCATGGTCATCCTCAGACCTTTCCAATCTCCAGTTGCCTCGGCCGCGTCATCACCAGTTTTTTCTGGAGACCGCCCCAGGGGGCCGATCAGGCAGGCAGACGTGGCACTGACTTCCCCACCGGTATGCCACAGGTATATGACTTTGACTTCACCGGGCTTGAACTTAGGCCTCGTGGTGGAGGTGGCTGGTGTCGGATGAAGCAGATTCGGGACCACCTAAGAGAGTTGCACCTTCGCTGCAGTTAACGCTCTTATTTTTCTTAGAGAAAAAACACTTGGAAAAACTCCCTCTAGGCTTGGCAGGAAATACGGTATTTTCGGAGCCCTCTCCTCCCCGGGGTTGTCTAAAAGCTGAGGTGGCTTTCAGGAGCTCCAAAAGAAACCTTGGAGTCGGAGCAGCTGCCTTGCGGTTTCTAGACTCCCCAGGCCGCACCAGCTTGACGCAGCGCCCTAAGAAGGCATCCTTTTAGCCACCCCGTCTGAATCTCTGTACCTGTGAGGAGGGCAGGGTGGGTTTCCAGCCCTGGGACCTCAGTGCTCTGCCTTACCCTACAGCCAGCCAAACCACTTCTGTTAAGTCAAAAGCCTAAAGATCTTCTGGGGCCAAGGAAGCTCAGACTCCAGGACACAAGATCCTTCTGGAGGGCTACCCTTCCTGACTCCTGTCTTACTCCTTCTCCACCCCTCCCCCTCCACTAGTTCCATCCCTCCTCCCTTCCAATGATGTTTATCGAGCGTTGGAGTGGGTCACATGCCGTTCTGGGTGCAAGGAAATGGTGGTGATGTCTGAGACGTCCATGGTGTCTGCCTCTGTGGGGTTTATGTTCCACTGGGACAGAAAGACCAAACAACAAGTGAACAGACAAATCAATAAAAACAGAACAAAACAAAACAAGCTAGGTCCCCCGTAACCAAGGGGATGTACTCTAGGTAAGCGCTCAATGAAGGCCTCTCTGGGGAGGAGGCTTTCTTTTGGGACAGATCAACAGCTGAGAAAGCAGCTCAGTTGATTTCCCCATTGGATCTTTTGGGTACATTACACTGTCAATCCATTGTCTTGCCTCTGGGGCACCCCACTGCTTTGCAGGGTGGGGTGGGTTGCAACTGTCTCTGTTCCAGACCCCTGCTTTCCCAGCTTGGTGAAGAGAGCGATTCTCATAACTGACATGGGGCCACGTGAAGGTCACTGCCGGCTTTGCCTGGAGACTATCTTAGGACACCCTTCCTTGCATGTCCCCTGCCATGACAGATTTGACAGATGGTGTTCCTACAAAGCCGGCTCCTGAGCCTGGCTCCCCACAACCTTGAAATGGCTCTAATCTATTAAGAAGAAGGGACGAATTGGGAAGCTTTGGTTCTTTAGTTATGAGCTACAACCCATCATTTGTGACCCATGCAGTCCCTGATCCTGTCTCGTGACTGAGTGAAGAGGGCCGGGGCAAGGGAGGAAATGGATGGAAGCAAAGAGTTTGGAGGCTTGGGTAAAAGGATCATCAACCCTGCACAGTTTTGGGACTTGGGAGAGGTTAAGATGGTGGGAACTAAATGGGGTTTCTCTAAAGGTGGAGGGGAGTTGCTTACCCAAAGAGCGCAGGTTACAACAGAAGTAACTCAGGCTAGATAGCTGGAAGGACTTTCCTGATGTAAGGAGCAAAAGAGCCCTGGAAAGCCTTCTTGGTAGAAAGCTTGCAGAGCTCGGACAGCTGCTCGCCAGGAACTTCAGGGCTGGGCCCCAAGGGGCGAAGCTCCAAGCCCTGGGAGTCTGTGTCAACACCGGAGATCAACTTTGTGTTTGTGTTTGAGGTTAAAAGGACTTAATGTCAGAGTGGGAAAGAGCTATTAACATATCAGTGAGTCCCAGTGCAGAGTCCTTTGTGAAGGAAGCACCTTTCCTGGAGCCGAAGAGCTTTGATTACCCCCACCCATGGGACAGTTTTCTTTAGAAAGGAGTGTCCATCCCAAAGAAGCGAGAGATTAGTTCAGACAACAGAAAACAGATTAAGATTTATCAGGGATCAGTAGATGGGGCCCTCACCTATGAAGTTTCTGGTTGACCAGGCTCATGAGCTGTCCGTGGTGCACACAGCAATCCTCCTGGTGTTGACTCAGGTGATGTTGGTACTCCTGCCTGGTCTGGTGCCAGCTAGCACACTCTGCTCGGCATCCCATCCCTGCCTCTGCACACATATGTGTGCATGCACGTGTACGTGTGTACGCATGTGCGTACACACACACGCGTGCGCACACACACACACACACACACACACACCCTGGTGGAATGTGCAGTGCAGGGAATGCAGATGGACTATGTGGGCACCTAAATCCTAGATTGACCTGAGGGTGTGTGTGTGTGTGTGTGTGTGTGTGTTAAACACTTGCCTGCTTGTACATAGCAGTGCCTTGGTCTTTCTAAAAACTCTTGCATATGGCAAATGCATACAAGTCAGGAGCAAAAAGGTTCTAAAGTGAGCTTCAGCACAGCCCTCAGGTGCTCACTCTCATTGTTGTCAAGCTCAGTTCTTTGGTTTCCGGGTGAACAGTCACTGAGCGGGGATTCAAAACAACACAGTGAGCAAGGCCCCCCTCCCCAAGAATACTTGTCAGGGGTGTCACAGGCATTCTCATTTAAAATGTCTGACAACGGGGTGCCTGGGTGGCTCAGTCTGTTAAGTGGCTGCCTTCAGCTAAGGTCATGATCTCAGGGTCCTGGGATCGAGTCCCTGCTTCTCCCTCTCCCACTCCCCCTGCTTGTGTTCCCTCTCTCTCTCTCTCTCTCTCTCTGTGTCTCTCTCTCTGTCAGATAGATAAAATCCTAAAAAAAAAAAAAGTTTGACCATAGCCATCTTTTTACTTAGAAAACGAAAATGGAGTCCTTATAAATTTGTATATAGTAGAAAAACACAAAGATGACAATAAAAATCATCATTTACTTCCAGAGATAATCTGTTAACCTTTTCTTCCCACTATGAACATTCTTCTCTTACTTTTGATTACGGAAAATGTCAGGCAACTACACGGTAAATAGAATCGTGCCCCCCGCAGTTACCGCTGCTGTGCCGCGCCTGGGTGAGCCAGACCTCCAAACCAGCCCACTCCTTACTGCGCTTACTGTTAATTTCATTGTTTTGGGGGTAAAACTTACATACATTGAAATGCACAGATCTTAATTGTACATTTTGGACAAAAGAATTCCACCACCCTTTCCTGAAATAGAACATTTCTGTCTCTCCAGAAGCTCCCTTACCCCCAGAGGCAACCACTGCCCTAATTCTTGCACCTTAGATAGTCTGTTTTAGAATTCATATAAATGGAATCATACTTTTTTTTTGTATCTAGCTTTTTTCACTCAGCATACTGTTTCAGAAAGTCATCCCTGTTTTTGCATGTCTTGGTATTTTGTTCCTTTTTACTACCAAGTGGTGTTCCGTGGTACGGATATTCCACAGTTTGTTTATGGACTGTCCATTTTGTTTATTTTTGTTTATTTATTTAAGATTCTACTTATTTATTTGAGAGAGAGAGTGCGAGCGAGCAAGAGAGAGCACGAGCAGGGAGGAGAGGGAGAAGCCGGCTCCCTGTGAGCAGGGAGCCTGGTATGGGGCTCCATCCCAGGACCCTGGGATCAGGACCTGAGCTGAAGGCAGACACTCAACCGACTGAGCCACCCAGGTGCCCCATAACGGAGTTTTAGCGTGGTACAATGGTTATGATTGATCATAATGGGGGCCCCTGGGTGGCTCAGTGGGTTAAGCCGCTGCCTTCAGCTCAGGTCATGATCTCAGGGTCCTGGGATCGAGTCCCACATTGGGCTCTCTGCTCAGCGGAGAGCCTGCTTCCTCCTCTCTCTCTCTCTCTCTCTCTCTCTGCCTGCCTCTCTGCCTACTTGTGATCTCTCTCTGTGAAATAAATAAATAAAATCTTAAAAAAAAAAAAAAGGATTGATCATAATGGCTCTGAGCCACCAAGGAAAGGTTGCCTTTAAAAAGAACAAAAATGTGTAAGACTTTTAGAGAAATTTTCGGCCAAGGTTATTAGGCTAAGAGCAAGCAGGCAAACAAAGTTTTGCAAGTCAGAGCTCTAGTTGTCTGGAAATCTCAGTTAGGCGTAATACGTCATTTCTCAAGGAAGCCAGAGACAGAAGGCGTGACTGGGTGTATAAAATAGTATATAAATAATACATGTATAAGGAACCATTCTGTTCTTTGTAGATCCAAACAGAATAGGTTTTTGGAGAGTCTGCCGGTTCTTGCTTGGAACGATGTTGCTAAGCAATGTTGCTAATATTATGGAAAGACAGCTTTCCTCCTCACTTTTCCACTCAGTCTTGGGAATCTGGGAAGTAGAAGTGGCTTCGGGTAGCTACAGCTGGCGAGGCTTGGTGATGTGACATGGGGACCAGGGACCCCGGGTGTGAGAAGAGGTCCTCAGTGTGACAGGCTGCAGGCCACTCATTCCTCAGCCTCTTCCGCTCCTGGTTCTCTGGGGGGAGCCCTGGGTGGGCGCCATGCAAAATTTGCTTCATGTGCATCAGAAATGTCACACACAGAAGAGTCCTCTTGAATGTTTCTACCGAGGGAAAAATTATAGTCATGCCACTCAGATTCATGGGTTTAGTCCTGATTGACGTCGTGCATGGCAGACTCTAGGTTCCAAATGACGTGCAGCCTGAGGGCTGGATCCCTGCCACAGAGTGGGATCTGTGGGTTTCCTCAGGCACAGTTTCCTTTCCCTGGAGCTCGGAAATGCCACACAAGTTACCAAGATCCGTTTCCAAAATCTGAGCCAGTTTCTAGGCAGATCCTCTGTTTAGTATGAAATGTGTGGCTCCAGGAAAGTATGGCTGTTGCCAGGGCTCCCGAGTCTTGTCTTTGCGGCCTCCCTGCTGGGCCTGGGCATGACTTGGTGCAGTCACTGAAGGAACGTGTTGTGGGATGGGCCCCCTTGGGGGCTGCTGGTGGGCTCTGAGAGGGGACATTGGGAGCTGGGAGGAGAGGCAGTGCATTGGGTGTTGGCAAAGACCCCTCCTGCATCTCTCTTTTCAAAGTAGGAATGGTGGGGCGCATGAGAGGGTCAGTGAAACATCTGACTCTTGATTGTGGCTCAGGCCTTGATCTGAGGGTTGTGAGTTCAAGCCCCGTGTTGGGCTCCACGCTGGGCATGGAGCCTACTTAAAAACAGAACAAAGTATAAATGGTTTCCACACCTCAGACCTTTCCAGCCTTTCCCTCCTCTCTCTTTCCCTCCCTCTTTTTCCCTCTGGAGCACCCCCACCCCTCTCCCCTTTCTTCTTTTTTTCTCTTCTTCCTGGGCTAGTATCCCAGAGACACAACTGTAATGAGGCCCAGCAGGGGGCGCTGATGTACCTGCCAAGAATGAAAGTCATCCGTTGCCTAGAGCACAGGTGTGGGTGTTCTGTAGAAGTGAGAGTGAGAGAGGCTTCAGAGTGATTTCTCCGAGCTGCTGTATATGCGGATGTGCCCCAAAGGCAGAAGAGAGTGGTGGTCCTGGCCTGTCCTGAGCGGGCCTAAGGTTGTGCGATCCATAGGGTGGTCGGGGAAGCTGTCCCCTGCAGAAGGGGAGGGGCGAGGCATCTGAAAGAAGTCTGGTTTTCATAGAAGGCCCCACCCTGCTGGCTCCCAAGCCGCTCTTTGCTGCCTATCTTTTCCCAATCCTAGCCAAGAAGGGGTTGCAGTCATTTTCCAGAAGCATGGAGGTCCCAGAGCTCAAGGGGGCATGGGGTGGAGAAGGAGCCCTTGCTCCTGTTTCTCTCTGAGACTTGGGCGCTGGCAGCAGGGCTAAGTCCCAGTTTCACACGGATGTGTCTCCTGGAGCAGGTTCCCAGGCACAGAAGGCCCTTTTCTTTAGGACCAAGCATGCGTGTCTGTCTGTCTCACCCCACTGGCCCCTTAGGAACGGGGTGTGCAGCTGTCTGCCCTCTGTTCATGATTAACTTCCCTGTCGTGCCCTCCCCCGACTCCCACCCAGGCCCCTTCAGCTTTTGGGCTTCCCCCCAGTGGGGCAGAGACCCAGGTTGGCAGCTGCCTGGCACTTTGTTCTCAGGGACTGTGGGCTTGGGGGTGGGGCGGGGGTGGGCGGGAACCGACCTTTGAGGTTCTGTGAGCTGGGACACTGCTGGGGATAGACTGCTGGTAGAGATTGGGAGACCCCTTTCCTGCAGTCCTCCCTGAACTCCTTTGCTCTGGTCTGCTTGTGTCCAGCCTTCTCTGTTGACTCACTAATGTGAAAAATGTCCCCCCCCCTTTTTTTTTTTTAAAGATTTTATTTATTTATATGACAGAGAGAGAGACAGCAAGAGAGGGAACACAGCAGGGGGAGTGGGAGAGGGAGAAGCAGGCTTCCTGTGGAGCAGGGAGACCAATGCGGGGCTCGGGATCCCAGGACCCTGTCTATGGTCAAGACCTGAGCCGGAGGCAGAGGCTTAACGGACTGAGCCACCCGGGTGAGCCATCCGGGTGACCCAAAAGTGTTCCCTTTTGATTCTCTTTGAAACTTTGTGATTTCTTTAAGGACCATGTCTTTGTTTGGTGCAAGTGCTTTGGCTAACACCTAACACTTGCCTATTTTTCTCTTTTAACAAAGTTGTTTGAAGCTCAGAGACTTTGCCAGGCAATAGTATAGAGCTAGATTTTAATAAGTTTGTATTTGTTTTCATGATATGAATGACAAGCGTTCATAAATTTTCGTTTAGGGTAGTAATGTTTTCTTTTAAAAGTAATTAAGTTAAAAAGTGAGTTGATTTAATTAAGGGGAAATAATATTAAATGACGGGGTATGTGATGTTGAGCCAAAAAATGGTGAAGGGGGTATGTGAATGGCCTAATCTTGGGGAACTGTGGCTGGGTCACACTGCACCAGGTAGCCTGGCATGGGATTGTTTTGTGGTTTCTTGTGTGTTAGAGCAATGTTTGTTTTGGGCAAAGGTGGTCTTCTCTTTCTCACTTACCTTAGTCCCTCTGCACAAAGTATTTAATAAATGTTGGTGGGATGGGGAAGTCTAGCATGGATGGCCATTGCATTCTCTGCCTTATACCAGGGAGAATGAGGGGTGCCCCCTTTCCACCAGCACCTGGTGCCCCATTGGGGCACACACCCCATGTCAGTTCTTCTCATTCTCCTGCATTCTCCATGCAGGCTTCATCTTCACTTCAGAACTGAAAGGCAGACGGTCGCGGGGCAGCTTGTTATGCTTTGGTGTTTTGGTGTGTGGTATGGACAGAAGGAAGGGCTTCCTCACTGTCAGCAAACTTCTACCTCTAGGGCCTCAGGAATCAGATCAGGTTTTGGTCTTTTAGGGACAACCTTGTGTTTTCAGCCACGTTGGGGCTAGAAATATTGGGGTTGTAGAGGAACTGAGAGAGCCTGGAACCCTAGAACAAGAAGGATAACCTGCTTGGTGGAGAGATTTTTTTTGCCTTCATTCCAGTGCCCTGTTGCTCACTGATGCACTTGACCTGAAATACCTCCCAGGTGGTGGGGAATGGGCTGGAGCCACCCCGTACTCACTCACCTGGGAAAGGGTCAGACCTTGCACTGGAATGCAGCTTGCTTCTATGTGTAGGTGGATAGAATTCACCCATGCTGGGCTAGACCTATGGCCAGTGCCCCCATCACCCTCTGAGTCCTGAAATAGTCCATCAGCTAACTTGTCAGTTTTGTGTTCTGCGGGAGGCAAAAGCCCTGAGCTGCTTGTGCTTGTGCTCTGCCTTCTAACCCCCTGAGGACACTCATTTCCCCATTCTTTTAACAGACTGATTCTCCGGTCCCTACTGCTGTACTCCTTGCAGCAGGCCTAGCTGCAGTCCCAGGGGTGGGGCTGGGGTCACTCACTCTCTGGCTATAAATAAATGTCCATGGCTATCTCTGTGATGCCCCCCACAATCCAGGCAGGCCCAGGAGGGCCTGGGCCATTGCTAATGGATGCTTCATAAATAAACCATGCACATTTTGGCAGCACCCTGGCGTTCCCTCCTCTCCACCCCAGCTCCAGTGCCAGTGAGAAAATGTGCCCACTGGAGAGGTGGGGTTGAGGCCTCAGGCCCTGGAATTCATTTCCAGCCCTGTCCCTCTCCAGCAAGTCCCCTTCCCTGCCGGATTCTCTGTGCTTGCACGAACACCAGGTTATCTGAAAAACAAAAACAAAACAACAGAACCCACAACAAGGCAAATTGCCTCAGGACCTTTATGGTCCCAAAGGGCTGTTTTGGAAGATGGACTAATTGGGCTTATTTTAAATCCCTCCAGCCCTCTGCCCAAGTCCCTTCTGTGGGGGAAGGAGAAGCAAAGCCAGTGTGGACGTTGGAGGGGGTGGTGGTGATGGTGGTGAGAAGGGGCTAGGTTTCCTGGCCCCAGATGGAAGTGAGTGAGTGAGAGGCTTCTGAGCAGCCCCGTCCACATCAGGGACTCAGCCCCCGCCCATTCCCTACGAACTGGCCAGTGACCTTCTTTCTTTAGGTTCTGAAGTGAAGGTAAAGCTTGCATGGGGTATGCGGGAGGAAGGGAAGAACTGATGCGGGGTGTCTGTGAGAGGCTGGTGGGGTGGGGGCTCCCCTTGGTTCCCTGGCAACCTGGGACGCCAGGCAGAGGTGTAGCCTCGGTGAAATTGATCATTGACCCGGTGGTGTGTCAGGCTTCCCGGGCAGGGGAAACAAAGGTTAACGGGGGACTGACTCCAGCTCAGGTAGCGCCGCCCTTGCTGGAGTAGTCCCCTCCTGCCCCCTCCAGCCTCCCAGGACAGCCGCTTCCCGGACTTGGGGAAAGGTAGAAGGT
Organism: Lutra lutra; assembly: GCF_902655055.1. Taxonomy (NCBI): domain Eukaryota; kingdom Metazoa; phylum Chordata; class Mammalia; order Carnivora; family Mustelidae; genus Lutra; species Lutra lutra. The sequence goes on from NC_062293.1 coordinate 46,738,130, forward strand.
AGCATCCCGCTGAGTCAAAACGCCGGCGCGCCTCAGGCCGGGGAGGGCGGGCGCTGGGAGCGGGGTGCTCTCTCTACCCGCCTGGCCCTGGGCCGGGGAAGGCCGGCGGCGGTGCCCGTGTGCGAAGGCAGTTTCGCACGGACTGAGGACACGCGTTTCGTCTCGGTGGATGTTTTTTTCTCCCTGTGTTTTAAAGGCAGTGACAGCATTGGAGAACTATCCCGGCGGGCCGGGCTGGGAGAGAGCGCGTCAGCCGCCTTTGCCTGGGGAGGGAGCCCGGGGCCCCGCCAGCGGAGGCGGGGACGGGGGAGCGCAGAGGAGGGGACGGAGAGGGAGCGGCGAGAGAAGGGGGGGCGGGCGGCTGCCCGCCAGGAGAGGAAGGGAAGGAAGCCAGGGCGCGGAGCAGAGGGCGAACGCGGCGCCGAGCCCCCCGGGGCGCTGAGCGCAAGCGGGCCGCCTCCCTCTGCTCGAGGCCCGGCCGCCTGCACCGCCCGCAGCCCGGGTGCCCGGGCTGGGGCACGGGAGGCGGGGCCGGGGCGGGGTCCCGGCGCGGGCAGCGCTTCGGAGCCGGAGCCCCGGAGCCGCCCGTCCGGGCCGCGCCCGGAGCGAGCCTTGGAAATGCCTGTGCTGGGGGAGCGGGCGCCGGTTGCCCGGCAGGCTCCGAGGAGACGCTGAAGGTCGCCGGGAAGTGAGCGCCCGGTCACCTGACCCCCGGGGCGCACCTAGGCTGGGCGGGGCCCATGAGAGGCGGACGGCCGGGGCCGGGGCGCAGGGGCTGGGAGCGGGCGGCGTGGAGCGCGCGGAGCCGGGCGGACGGGGGCGCGCTGCGGGCGGGCGAGGGCGCGGCCGGGCACCGCCGGCGGCCTCGCCATGTCCCAGCCCGCGGGGAGGATGCATTGCCGAAAGGCAGGGATCCGCGCCGCGGTGGTGCTCATCGGACTCCTGCACAAATCGCGAAAACAGAATAAAGAGAAAAGGTAAAGGCTGGCAGCGCCGCCTCCCCCTTCCCTCCACTCTCATGCTAAATCCCCGTTTTCATTGGGATGGACTTTTCCAAAAGGGCCTTTGGCCCCGAGTTGGTTGGGAAAAACCTCTGCTCTGTGCGCCGTCGGGGGAGCAACTCAGGAGCTTCGATCCGGACACTGGCTGTTGGGAGAAAGCTGAGGCAGGACTTTGGCTGGGTCGGAGGGAGGCTGGGAGGGCCCTTCGGGTTCCATCATCAACAGAGGGGCACCAAGTGTCTCGTCCCCATTCCCCTTTGGCCATTTCGTTCTTATTTGCCCATCGCAGCTCCCTTTCCAAAGCCTGCAGCGTGGGTAGCATTGATCCGACTTGGGTGACAGCCCCTGGCTTAACCCGAGCAGCCCAATGCGCCGAGCAGCCCAATGCGCCGGAGATGCCGTTTGCTTCTCTGCAACTTGGCTGAGCCTGTGAGGTGCCTGCCAGGCTGGGATCTGCTTGCCTTGCACACAGTGCGGGCAGGCGAGGAGCAAGTTTGGAGGTTGCTTAACAGCCCCCTTCCCCCTTCTTTGGATTTTTTTTTTCTCTTTCCGTCTTCACCTTTCTTGGGTTTACTGTAGTAATTGTTTGCTCCTGGATGTTGGAAATTGTCCTCTTGAGCTGACCTGTGGGGAAAAGAGGTAGGGGTTTGGGGCCAGCAAAGGAGCTTCTGGGACAGCTTCCCGGGCTCCAGTCCCTTGTTGCAGGCTTGATGTCCTCAAAACCCAAGGGAGCTGCTCACACCCGCTGGCACCCACTCACTCCTCTGCCATGGTACACGAGCCCAAAGGTGCCCAGCAACTGGGCTTCATCAGAGCTGACTGTCCACAGAGATGTTGTAAGGATTTGGGGTGACTCCAGTGGCTCTGCTGGGTCCTGATCTGCAGAGGAGTTTGGAGTGTTAGTGCTGTGCTCTGCATTAGGCAAAGGCTAAGTAAGACAAGGACAGTGGAGCCAGAGATACCTGGTGACCCCTGGTGGCCCCAGGTGACCCCTGGGCTTGCCCAGAAGCTGGGTATGCTTGGTGAGGGGGAGTGGAGGGCAATGGATTAGAGCACTTTGAGAAGCTGGCATGGGTTGCCTCTGTGGTGTAGTTGCCCCCCATCCCTCTTGTCCCCCTCCTATGATGCAGTCTGATTCGATGTTTCCCATAGCTAAGGTGACTAGCCAGTGAAATGACTTCAGGTGGTTAAGCATGAAATAACATTGAGTCACCCAGTGAGAAGGTTCTTCCCTTTTCAGTTCTCTACTAATGCATGTGATTTCTTCAAGGGGAAAGTTTCAGGTTGGTGCTAGTCTGGCTTTAACACCCTCTTAACACTTACTGATCTCTCTCATAACAAAGAGAAAGCAGACCTCTGGCTTTGGGCCTTTAAGTGGGGAACAGTGCCTGCCTACAATTTAGGTTGTTTTTATGCTATTTATTTTTAGAATTCTCTCCTTGTCATGGCCAGTGGTCCTGATTTGTGTCTTTGTGGTGGTGATATAAAGCATCACTTTAAATTAAATGTATAAAGTCCCAAGAATGAGTCCATTTAATTGAAAGAGTGATAGTACAAATGGTATAGGGTGTGGCAGAAATCCTGCAAGTGATGTTAGGGAATGGCTGATGCCGGGGACAAACCTTTCTAGCAGTAAAGGTACCAGCAGGACTCTAGAGCCCGGTACTCCAGGTCTGGGCCCCATTTCCCGTCTAGACTTTGACTCTCTCCTGTTCCCTGTCCTTCAGCATTTTATCTATAGAGGTGCGATGACTAAGCCAGCCCTCTAAAGTCAGAGGGATAGGGGATGGCCATTCTGAGACCACCAGCGCCTGTTTTGAGGAATGAGAAGGATGGTGTGCTTGACCTACAGGCGGCTGCCTCAGACCAGTTCCTGTTTCTGAGTACAGAGTGTATGGTAGGGTGGAAGGTCCCTGCACAGTCCTGGCTCATCCGTTGACTATGACCTTGTAGTATCAATGTAGTCTCCCCGAGCCTGTTCCTGTGTCCATACAGAAGGCCGAAGGGAGATAATGTGGGTGAAGAACGCACCTGAGAGGTGTGAAATGCCATGTGAGGATGAAGGGGTTTGAACAGAACTGTTCGCGTTTGCCTCTCTGTGGGTTCGTGCCCTTGGAAAGCAGGGCAAGGAGTCTGGTGGCAACAGCCCCAGTACTAGTCCAGACCAGCTGTGCATGAGGCACAGGGAAGTACTGGACAGGGGACAGGACAGGAAGGTTGCTCATGGCTCATGACATCTTGTCCTTCCTCCTAGACGCATTGTGCCCTTCCCTGCAATGCAGCAGGCGTTGAGGCCCTCCAACCCCTGCCTTCGTCCTAGTCTGCTTTGGCTTTTGTCCTCCTGATTGCTTTGGCCAACAGACTTAACTTACCCAAGGAGAGAGAGGGCTTGATCTCCTGCTGGTGCTAAATGACCTTTGCTTTGCTTGCTGTAATCTGGAGTTTCTTTGTCTTTAAGCGTCTGAAGTGCGGTGCTCACTATTGACCCTTGCCTTGTGGGCACCAGGTGTGAGGGTTGGGGGTGGGGTGGATGGGTGTGTGTGTGTGTGTGGGGGGTGCGCTGGAGCAGGCTACAGCTGCCCCACCTCTCTTATGTGCTCCCCAGACTCCAGGGTGGGTGTTGGGTCTGCTGAGTCTCTGCTTCCTCCCCACCCTCATCTTAGGTCAGACTCAGACCCCTTCTTTATCCTTCTCAGAAGGCTGGATCCATCCATCCATCTTCCCAGTACCTTTAATTGACAAGCTTATGCAGATGGCCCTCCCAGCTGTTGGCCTTAAGGGATGAAGTGGTCCTGTGTGGCTTTGCAGTGATGGCCCCCAGGGTCCTTGTCATCTTCCTGCCCTCCCCAGGCTCCTTAGAAATATATTGGCATATTGGGGGAGGCAGGTGTGCCAGGGAGGATGGTAATGACACGGGTATCTCAAACGGCCCCAGAACCAGAAGACTCCAGTCACACTGTTGGTGGGTCCCGAGAACTCTGCTGAAAGCTCCAGCCTCGGTTTGCATCCTGGAGAAGTGGCTGTGGTGTTCGTCAGCCTTTACCTGACGACTCCGTCTGGGAGTTGTGGGATAACCTGGAGGTTCTGCCTCTTTCTGACCATCATCCAGGGACTCCACTGCTTGGGCTCCTTCAAAAACAATGGTGTGGGGGCCCCTGGGTGTCTCAGTGGGTTAAGGTGCTGCCTTCAGCTCAGGTCATGATCTCAGGGTCCTGGGATCAAGTCCCGCATCAGGCTCTCTGCTCGGCAGGGAGCCTGCTTCCCTCTCTCTCTCTCTCTCTCTCTGCCTGCCTCTCTGTCTACTTGTGATCTCTCTCTGTCAAGTAAATAAATAAAATCTTTAAAAAAACCAAAAACTAAAAAAAAACAAAAACAAAAAAAAAAAAACAATGGTGTGTTTGCGAGGGGGGATTGATTGGAGCATGGTTCCAAGGAGGCACCGGAATGAAACCTTCCTTGCAGATGGCGCTCTGGGAACTGCTGTAGTGGGAAATCTCCTTTCAAGTGATTTGACTTTTCAGATCTTGCTTCCTCGTCGCTGTGGCAGATTGGGGTCAGATCCGTAGCCCCACCTTGGTCATGTAGAAGTGGATGGGCAGGTGTGGGGGAGTGCTGTCCTCCGAGGTGGAAAACAGGTACCATTGGTAGGAAGGGTTGAGGCAGAGAAACAATCAAAATAGGTAGGTTCCAAATGGTGCGGATGTTGCTGTGTGCCCTTGAGAGTGACATTCTGAACTGGACAGAGGTCAGTTGGCATAAATGAAAAGACATCGTCTTCTTACAGGGGGTAGTTATTTTAAGACAACCCTCACCATGGGGTTTGTGAGGAAGAAAATATGAATTTCAGCAAACCCCCCACGGCAGGCTCTGGGGGGGGCAGAACAGTGAATCTAATGCATCTCACTCCTCTGTTGTGGGATATAATGTCTAGCGGGTTAGTCCCTTGTCGGTTATTAGAAAAAGTTCACCCCATGCTTGCTTCGGCAGCACATACGCTAAAATCAGAATCATACAGAGAAGATTAGCATGGTCCCTTGCACAAGCAAAAGTCCATTCCTAGCTTTTTTTTTTTTAAACTTTTTATTGTGGAAAATTTCACACGTGCACAAAACTAGAGAGACTAGTGTAATATGATACCCCATTTGAGCCATTGTCAACTCATGGCCAATCTTACCTCATTTATTTACCAACCCACTCCCCCACAAGATTATTTTGAAGTAAATCCCAGACAGGATATCATTTCATGCTTACATATTTTGGTATACACCTTAAAGAAGTCTTCTAAGAAAATAGAACACTACCATATTGTACTCCCTGAGTTAACAGTAATTTCTTAATATCATATTTAATTAGTGTTCCAATTCTCCTAATTGTCTCATAAGTTTTTCAAAAAAATTTTTAAGGATTTTATTTATTTATTTGAGAGTGAGCATATGTGTGTGGTGAGGGTTGGTTAGGATGGGTGAGGAGGGGCAAGTGGGGGGAGAAGTAGGCTCCCCACTGAGCAGGGAGCCGGATGTGGGGCTTGATCCCCGATCTCTGGACTCCAGGATCAGGACCTGAGCTGAAGGCAGACCTTTAACCAACTGAGCCACCCAGACGCCCTTCAAATTTTTTTTTTTTTTTTGGGCAGGATTCAAAAAATCCAGTGTAACTGGTCATATGTCACCTTATGAATTTTCTACTGCTACTTTCTTTTTTTCATTATAATTTATTTATTGGAGAAATTTGATCATCTTGGGGAGCTGCCCATAGTCAGGATATTTCCTGGTGTCATCTAACGTGTTCTGCTGTCCCCTATGATATTAAGTCGGTATTTAGCTTTGAGGCTCTATCACTTTTTTGTTTGTTTTGTTTGGGTTTTTTTTGGGCAAGACCTCGCACTGGAGTTTTCTGATTGTCTGTTTTGGTGATGTTGGCAGTTGACTGATTTGTCCTTGGAGGTTGAAGGTTGGTGTTGTGGAGGGTACTTGCTTTCTGCCACGGGAGATTATGGGACAGGCCTATGAGCTGGCTGGATTGCGGGCCCAAGCCTGTGGAGCGCTAGAGGCCTGGCCTTGGAGTCCCAGAGTCCCAAGGCTGGAAGGGGTGCACGGCGGGAACTGATCTACTCCCCAGCCCTGGAACAGATGGCTGCTTGTTCTCTTCTTGGGAGGTGGCCGGGTCCTGCCCTTTGTGGAAGGGCCTGTTACTTGGCCTCTCTTGTCTGATGTTTGAATGCCATTCGGTTGGCTGTCATTGCTTTAAAGAACAAACATCTCCCTTTAGCCAGCTTCCCATTTTAGGCCTTACTGAGTGCCTGGGAAGTTAGACAGCTAGAATTCAGGGAGAGAATTTGAGGGGTTTTGTGATTCCTTTGGAGCCACTGTTTTTGTCTCCTCTTTGGTGTCCCTACTCTTGTCCTCCTTATCTATTCTTATGGTGGCCAGAGTGGAGTTTTAAAAATTCAGGTAAAATCAAGTCTCTCCACTGTAGAAACCTCTCCATAGGCTTTCCATTATAATTTAAATGAAATCCAGACTCTGAAGCTGGCCTGTATCCCCTGCTTTATTCTCTCTTGTTCTCTGACCTTACTTCTACTTTGCCTTTCACTCACTGTGGTCACTGTATTTCTGCTGCAAAGGCCTTTCTGTTTCTGGAACATGCCAAGCTTGTGCCTGCCCCAGGCCCTTTACATGTGCTGTTTATGGTGACTTAATTGAGTGGTGCTTCCTCATTGTTGGGTGTCAACTCAGATGTCATCTCTTCTAGAAGGACTCCCCTGGCCATCCAATCTGGGCAGCTCATTCCAGCCATCATTACTTTACCCTGATTTATTACCCCCATGGCTCTTATCATTAACTGGTATTATCTGGGTTATGTAATAAACAATTTACTGACCATTCCCACCCCTAGAATGTGAGCTCTCTAAGAGCAGGGACTCTGCCTTTTTTACTCCTGGGTCCCCCATTGCCCGGAATAGGAAGTGCTTAGTAAATATTTGCTGTGTGAACGAATGGGTGCACATGAGACTCACTGACTCCCCACCGCCTGTTCCTCCAGGTCCTCTTAATACTGCAGTGCCCTCTGCTACAGATTTCAAGGTGTCCTTTTCTTATGTGGGTTTGAGGTATTCTCCCCTTCTCTCTTCTTCATTCCCCTTTGGAAGAGATTTGGAGAGAAATACAACTGATGATGTGTACGTGTGGCATGCCATATTACTCTTCTGACTCCTATCCTGTTCCTGCATGGTTAGGGAACACATGAGGGTCCAGGCTCAGCCCTGAAGCTGGACTCCAGGGCTGTCTTGACACTGAGTTCCTAGATCTCAGGTCCTGGAGCTGCTGTCTGAGAGGCAGAGGCGGGCTCTCTTCATTCATTCCAAAGAGCGGGACCAGTGGGTGTCTGAATTGGTGAACAGTCGCCATTAGTGAATATATGTTTTTTCTAAATGCAGTTCTATCTCTTTGGAGCCCATGTGGTACACAGATGGCTGGTTACCAGGATGTTGCCAAATTGAGGGCCTGCCAAGCCCATTTGGTTAAACCAACGAAAATCACTTCTGGGCAGACGGGGGCTGCTGAACGGCTCAGGAATCTTCTCAGTCATTTTAAGCAGATGAGGCCATCTTGCCCTCCCTACCCCACGCCTGCCCTGCAAACTGAGTCTCTTTGCCTCCTGAATCCATAAAAAGTAAATGAGGTAGGCAAGATGATTTCAGGTGGACAAATGCCTTTTATCTTAATTGCTATTTTAAAAAATGAATTCTGGCAAGTGATACTGGTTTTCCATGTACGATGGTTACATAACATTTTTGAAAAGTAAATTTGTTTAAGTAAAAAATTGTGATCAATTTAAAGAAAAGTGTTAAGAAAAGTAACAGGTGGTACATGGATTTGGGAAAAAATTGAGAAGATGATGTGGAAATGTCTGCAGTTTGGGGAGCACAGTGGGAAGGAAGGAGGCACTTTTCTCATATGGTCAAGTGGGCCCCCAACACCAGGGTCCTGGGGTTGTTGAAGGTTGAATGGTTGTAATGAGCCAACATCTTTTGAGGCTTACTGTTTGCAAGGGTTGCATACCTGTCTTAATTCCACTGGTTATTATCTTTGTTTTCCAGTAGAGACACAGAGGCTCAGATTTTGAGGAACACCTAGAGGGCAAAATCAGAGGGAGACGAACAGGGATTTTAACGCTGGTCTTTTGAGGTCCAGGGGCTGTCCTCTTAACTCTTCTATTATTTGGATCCCAGGATAAGCACTCACGCAGTGCCTGGCTTCTGAGAAGTTCCCCATACATGCTGCTGCTGTTCTCATGAAGGCGTGGAAGTACAACAAATCTCAGGGCACAGCTCAGTGGATTTCCACATATGTATCCAGCTGTGTAGATACCGTCCACATCAAGACTTAGAACTTTCCTGCACCCCAGCAGGCTCCTCCTTCCCTCCCCACAGTCCAGTCACAGTCCAGTTAAAATTACTGTGGAGACAGGCCCATTGCCTGGTATGTGGGGGACCTGGGGTCACCTTGGAAAACGTAATAAAGGGAAGAGTATATTTGGGAGTTTGTGAGTTGGGATTTCTTTTCTTTCTTTCTTTTTTTTTTAAAGATTTTGTTTATTTTACAGACAGATCACAAGTAGGCATAGAGGCAGGCAGAGAGAGATGGGGAAACAGGCTCCCTGCTGAGCAGAGAGCCCGATGTGGGGCTCAATCCCAGGACCCTGGGATCATGACCTGAGCTGAAGAGAGAGGCTTTAACCCACTGAGCCACCCAGGTGCCCCTCTTTTTTTTTTTTTTTTTTTTTTTAAAGTAGCCTCCATGCCCAGCGTGGAGCCCAATGCGGGGCTTGAACTCACAACCCTGAGATCGAGATCTGAGCCCAGATCAAGAGTCAGACACTTAACCGACTGAGCCACCCAGGGGCCCCTGTAAGTTGGCATTTCTAAATGGGGAACCCTAGTTTGACCCTGAAGAAGAAGGTGTCAAAGAATCCACATTGACTTCTGGGGGCGGGTGAGCTTGGTTTCACCTTCCCCTTTCCTTCTCGACACACTCTGTAGGAACCTGGAGCCAATGCTGTGTTTATTCACTGTCCTTGGAGCAAGGGTGGGTTGAAAAATTGTCACTTGCTTTTAAGCTTATCAGTTATGAACACTCTGTTTCGTGAAGGTTGGAACAGTAGCCAAGTCCTTGCCAGAGCCCTCTAGGGGAGGGCTGACCCTGCCAAGCCTCAGGGTTAGTCCGTTTCTCCAAAGGAGGGAGCAGTCCTGTTGATTAGAGCCCCCTCCCCCTTTCCATGTATTTACTGTAAAGATCTTTACCGACCACTGAATATGGGGGGTGGAATAAGGAGGCTGTGAGGATGCCTGTGGTCATGAGCTCTTCCTTGTTGGGTACAACAACTTGAAACAGCCCCCAAGCAAGTCACACTTCTCCCCTGGTTTGCAGGACAGATCCCTAGTAAGGGATCTCATTCCCCCACCCCCACCCCCATGCTCTAACACCACACAGTCTTGTCTGCAGGGAGTGGGACAACAGCAGCCTGGCACCTGGGAGTTTGCCAGGTGTCTGAGGCCGAGGTGGGACGTGGCCCATGCTGAGTCCTCAAAGTTTCACGAAGTCTGTTCTGGGCGGGACACTGTTCTGGGTGCTGGGATACAGCAGGGAATGGCACAGCCCTGTGCATTCTCCCAGGGCTTTATTAGGCCCACATGCGTTTTTCCCTTTTAAATGGATATTTTTTAAAATTGGAAGGTTCTGTGTTACCGGTGGTTTTTTCCGCCTTCTCTTGAGAGATCAGAAGCTTTGGCAACATTGGCTGGGCCTGTCTTTCTGCATCACATCTAAACTGTCAGCACCCAGCTTAGTGTGGGATTGGTCCCTTTCTGCTCACCGTTGCACCACCACCTGGCCACATCTGGCAGTGCCCGAGCCCCTTCCCCCACCCCCAGGGATTGGATGTACAGTGTGGGAAGCAGGAGGCTCAGGGGTTGGGAGCTCCAGCTGGGGCCAGGTTCCAGCCCTGCATGTCCCTTGGGCTTCCTTGGTTTGGGGCAGGTCCATTGTGATTGGAAGTGAGGGTTCCCTGCAGGAGATGGGCTGCAGAATGGCCACTGTTAATTTGTTTTAGATGTTCCTCCTCCCTTTCCCTCCCTAATTACCCTAAGGAAAATAACAGAAGTATGGGAGGCTATGTGTTACAGTATAAAAAGTCAGGAATCCTAAGAGAAGGGACTGGGCTGGGAGCTCCTGTTGGGTCTGTGGTGGGCATGGCACGAGGCTGGCACCTGGGGCCCAGGTGTCCCATTCTCTGCACCACACTTACTGTCACCATCTCTGTTTTTCATAGAGGAGAAAGCTGAGGTTCAAATGGGGTGACATTTTCAGTGTCCTCCAGCTCATACAGCAGAGCTGGGAATCCAACCCAGATCTGCCTGATGTCAAACCCTGTGCCTTTTCGTCCATTTCCAATTTCATGGTGACCCCGGCTGAGTTACTTGACCTCTCTGCCCTTGACTTTCACTCTCTACGAGGTGGATGATGATGTTACTCAGGTGTATGAAATGCATACCAGGTGTGTGAAAATGCTTCAAAACCTGAAGAACCATGGCACCTGAACACATTCTCATTATTTTTTTTTTAAAGATTTTATTTATTTATTTGACAGACAGAGATCACAAGTAGGCAGAGAGGCAGGCAGAGAGAGAGAGAGAGAGAGAGGAGGAAGCAGGCTCCCTGCCGAGCAGAGAGCTCAATGCCTGACTTGATCCCAGGACCCTGAGATCATGACCTGAGCTGAAGGCAGTGGCTTAACCCACTGAGCCACCCAGGTGCCCCCATTCTTACTATTTTTTAAGGAAGAGATTGGACTGGTTTCTCAGGCAACTGGGCTTCTTTTGAATATGGGGCCTAAGCTGGGGCAAGGGAGAGGGCAGTGGAGGCTAGATTGGGGGAAAGTCTGATTTACCAGGCTTTAGATAAGCTGAAAGGGCTCCTGGCTGCCGTCCTCACTAATTAGAACAGAAATTTCTGCTTCTCTATGAGAACGGGAAGGTCTGGGCTGGAGCCTGGGTTACCTGTGCCATCTGTATTTTAATAGGACATTTATTTTAATAAGATTTAATCCGAGATGCAAAGACGGAAGGAGTGTGTAAATCAAGAGGTGACTGAAACAGGCTGTCTGAAAACGAGATCTTCCAATGTGCCAAGAAGGGCTTTTGAGTGTGACATCAACAAAGGCCAGTTACTGATAGCTGAGAAGGTCCCCCAAGGGCACAGCCGCGTGGTGGCAGGACACAGCCTGTGGTGCAAGCGATGGGAATGGGGACACCTGGCTTTCACAGCTTAGTTCCTCTGGCCCCCCTTCTCCCTTTCTGGAAAGTGTTCCCATCCATCCTCTACAGGATTCACCTGTCTTTCTCCTCCATGAATGCAAACACAGGCAGCAGTCCTGCCTAGAAGCGGATTGTGCTCCAAATGTTCATTTGTGTGGTTTCAAGTCACTTCCCTCAATGTTTGTGGAGTGCCAGCTGTGTACCTTGGACAAACAGGGTCCAGAAGGAGAGTAAGTTACTCTCCCTGCCTTAAGCCACTTGTGCTCCAGAGGAGAAACCAGACATGTACTGTGAACCCCATACAGAAGATGGGGCATGCTGGAGAATAGGTGTAAGACACTCGGGAGGTCAACAGAAAGAGGGACCCCCCCCCCAAGGAGGGCTTCATGGGGTTGGTGGTATTTAAGGTGGGCCATTGCAACTGGACAACATTTCTGTAGGGGGAGATCGAGTGGGGAAGTACATTCTAGTTAAATGGTACAGTCTACGCAAAGGAACGGAGGTAGGGAGAGCAGGGGACCTGTTCAGAACTCAGTTGGACTGTGGTGTGGATTTCATATTGGGCAATAGAGGGAAACGAGGCTGTCAGGGTCACCTGAGGCCACTTTGTGGCTGGTGATAAATGCCAAGGAGTGAAGGACGGGTTAGGCTTCTCTGTTCCCTGCCTCCCCCAAACTCACGTGGCAGTTTGGTACCCTAGTTGGCATAGAAAAACAGAATTAGTCAGCATTACAGTTGAAATAACTTCTATTGTAATTCTTCTTATGAAGGTTTGGGGCTAGAGGGTCCTTCTATTGGAGGAGTAGTACCCCCAAAATAACTCTTCTGACTGGCAGTTTAGGTAAATGAGTCAGGAATCTTTTGGTTGCAAGAGACCCCAATTCTAATTACCTAAAGGAGGAGAGAAATTTTATTGCTTTAGGTAATTGGAAGGTTCATGGGGGACAGATTCAGGTATGGCTGGATCCAGGGCTGGAATCGTTCTCTCTCCCCATCTCAGAGCCGTGCTTTCTTTTGGGTTGGCTTCATCCTGAGCTAGGTTATCCACAAAGAAGGATGATGGCTGTGCCAGGTTTACATTCTGCCAGTTTAGCAACACCAACAGGAAGAGCAAATCTGTTTTCTAGTAATTTTAGCAGGAGTCCCAGGGATGACTAACACTGGGCACATTGATTGGCTCATGTGCCCATCCCTGAACTTTGGTTATAGTGCTGGGATATGCTGATTAGTTGAGTCTGGGTGTTGTGCCCCCTCCTGGTTCTAGGGATGGAGTCACCTATACTGAGAAAAAAGGAGGGGCAGGTCACCTAGGGACATTCGATGTGTTGCTGTCAGTAGACCAGGGAATGGACATTGGTCAGGAAAACTCAGGAGCTGTCCACTCTGCTGGCCCTGGTGGCTTCACTGGTGTTGGTCTTTGCTCAGTCTTGTCTACTTGGTTGGTTGCTGCGGGGGCTAGCACTCTCCCAGATGCCCCCTTCTGCCTCTGATGGGTGAGGTGTTCTCTCTTCCCTGACACAGCCTGTTGGATCCCCAACCTTATTAAACACACTCCTTGGGACCCCTTTCCCCAGAGTCCATTGTGAACATTGAGGCGGTCAGATGTGTGACTGAGTGAAACCTTGTCTGGGAGAATGGCCTGGCATTGCTCAGGGTTGGTGCTCAGCTTTGGGGTTCAATGATGCTTCCCCATCCTCTTTTGCTGTTGCTTTGTGGGGCTCATTTCCGCCTCAACCCGGGAAGTCTGGATTCCTTCCATTTAGATTGCCTCTTCCTCTGGCCATCTAGCCGATGGGTGCTCTTGGTCCCAAGGTCCTGGTGGACTCTCCATGATCCATTCCCCTGCCGGAGGCCCAGGCCCAGCAGAGATCTCAGGGGTATGAGAGGTAGGGACCCCTAGATTACAAGGAAATGACTGCAGCAGGGCGGAGGGGCAGCTTGAAGCCTCAGGGAAAAAACCCAGGGGAGATAGTACCGTGTATGATCCTGAAGGTACATGGTGTTCAGACTGTTTCCCTATCTGTGAAATGGGAGTAGGGCTAATGAATGATTTTAGAGAAATTTTTTTTTTTAAGATTTTATTTATTTTTCAGAGTGAGCATAGGCAGACAGAGTGGCAGGCAGAGGCAGATGGAGAAGCAGGCTCCCGCTGAGCAAGGAGCCCGATGTGGGACTCGATCCCAGGACGCCGGGATCATGACCTGAGCCGAAGGCAGCTGCTTAACCAACTGAGCCTCCCAGGCGTCCCTAATGAATGATTTTACTTGTGGACCGCGAGGACTTGAACATTATCTGCTCACCCATGTTTATAGCAATATTACTCAGAACAGATAAAAGTGGGAGGAACTCAAGTGTCCTTCCGCAGGGGACTGGGTGATAAAATGTGGTATATCCATACAAAATATTCAGCTGTACAATGGAATGGAATTCCAATCCACCATTTATGAACCTGGAAAACATTAAGCTAAGTGACGAAACCAGCCACAGGACAGAAATTGCTTGATTTCGTTTGTACAATGTACTTAGAGATAGGTGAAAGCATAGAGACAGAAAGTAGAATAGAGTTAACAGGGTGTGGGGAAGAGTTATTATTATTTTTTAAAGATTTTACTTATTTTTTTGATATATATAGAGAGATCACAAGTAGGCAGAGAGGCAGGCAGAGAGAGAGGGGGAAGCAGGCTCCCCGCCGAGCAGAGATCCCGATGTGGGGCTTGATTCCAGGACCCTGAGATCATGACTGGAGCTCAAGGGAGAGGTTTAACCCACTGAGCCACCCAGGCACCCCATGAGTTATTGTTCAGTGGATTAGAAATTCTTTTGGTGATGATGAAAAGATTCTGGAAATGGATAGCTTCTATGGCTGTGTAATACTGAATGCCACTGAATTGCATACTCAGAAATGGCTACAGTGGTAAAAGAAAAACGTCTTATTCAGACCCTAATATGTAAAAAAGATAAAAGAGAGTGTTTCCTTGGTCAGAGATGGGGCAGGCAGGTGGGGCTAGCTCTAGTCTGGTCTCTATGAAAACCCAGATATATTTGGGGCCAGAGTGTCCTGGGACTCCTGGGAAGCAAGGGCTGCTCTCCTCTATAGGCCGTGTTCTGAAGTTGATGGTCCCCAAGACCTTTGTCCTGTCCAAGTCCAACCCCCCCTTCTCCAGTGGTCCTGTGTTGATAAGAAGTTCAGCCCAGGGAGAAGGTGCTGGAGAGAGTGGACCACCTTGTGTGAGCTCTCCTTTTAGCCCAGTCTTTTCTGTTCCTGCTGCTGAGGACTCATGGATAGGTGTTTGCCGGTGCCTTGTAGGGTGTTCCTTGGAGGCCAAGGGGACTGGTACTGGGTGGGTGAGGACTTCTGGGGGCTCAGCTTGGGTTCCAGGAGGAATGTGGAGAGAAGAGTCTTGGCTCTGAGCTGACCTTTGGGCACAGACCAGAGCCTGTGGCCACATGATGGAAGGCTTGGGTTTAGTATCCACAACATGGATGCCTTCTGTGACCTGCCAGCCAGCCCTGAGATGGGCAGCAGCCACTCCAGCATCTGCTGTCCCCGTGGAGCAGGCCTCAGGGTTGGACCTCTCTGCTGTCCCTTTGCATGAGCTTAGAACCTTCCTCTGAGTGTTTTCTGGGCTGCTTCTTGCCCATCTGATTTTTTTAAAGAAATGTTTATTATATTTTTAAAATCCATGTTCTTTGCAGAAAATTTGGAAAACACAGAAAAGTACAAAGACTAAAATAAAAGTCATCTGCAATCCCAGATGGGGGATTGCAGAGATAACCACTATTAACATTTAATATATTTTCTTCTGGTCTTTTTTTCTCCCTAAACATATACCCTCCCACACAGTGTATTTACATCTGCATCTACATCTGTTTTTTTGTTTTATAACAAAATTGGGATTTTACTTTAAATACAGTATATTAGTCATGACTCTTGGGGGCAAGTGACAGAAGCCCAGGTTGAATTAATCAAACAAAATAGGGGGATTTATTGGCAGTCATAACCTATCTATAGGAAAGGCTGGGCCTCAGGTACAGCTGGATCCAGGACTTTGAGCAGTCTCTTGATTCTCTGTCTTTTGTGTCTCTGTCTCTCTTTGTGTTGGCTGCATTCTCTTGGGTCATCTCTACATATGATGTTGAAACCATGGTTACAGACCACTGTGGGCTTAACATTTTAACGCTTTTCCCTCCAGAGAGCAAAAAAAAAAAAACCTCCTTTCCACCAGCTCCAGTTAGACAAACCCCAAGGAGTGCTGACTGGCTTGAATCACACGCTGATCTCTGCATTAATCTGTGTGTGCAGGTGGGGTTGGGGGTTTATGCTTGAGTCAGAGGCTCATTATGTCTGAGTCAGGGGCTCATTCCTGCGGCTGGTGTGGGTATTGTGACTGTAAGCATCCTTTCCACTGCGAAAGGAGCAGCTCTCTGAAGTAAAGGTGGAGA
This sequence comes from Lutra lutra, assembly GCF_902655055.1. Taxonomy (NCBI): domain Eukaryota; kingdom Metazoa; phylum Chordata; class Mammalia; order Carnivora; family Mustelidae; genus Lutra; species Lutra lutra. Next base: position 46,753,889 of record NC_062293.1, read on the forward strand.
GTTTCATTATCAGATGAAGGGATAAAGTGAGTTGGGCGGGCAGAAACCAGAATCGGAAGTTGCCTTGGTGTTGGTTCCAGCCCTGGGAGGCTGGTACGATGTTTTGAGTGGGCACGTGGGCCCTCACTCTCATACCAATTTAATGAAAGATGGATTGAGACCATCCCATGAGCAGTACAGTTTGGCAACACCCAGCACCATTATGCATGCACATATCCCCTTTGAACCGGAGATCTGCCTTTGGGAATTTACCCAGCACCTATATTTCCACATGTGTGGAACAGTATTATACAAGGTCATTCATTGCAGTATTATTTGAAATAGCGAGACATTGGAAACCACCAAATGCCTAGTGATAGTGAACTGGGCACTGGACTGACTGCTGTGTTATTTGAAAAAGAATAAGGACGTTTTCTATGGATCAAGATAAAGTTCTCCCAAGATACTTGGAGTAAAGAAAGCAAGGTGCAGAATGGAATGTACAATGTGCTATTTTTGTGTGTGTGTGCGTGTGTGGAAAAGGGGGAAAATAGGGCCCTATCTTTATGTTGGGTTATGTTTGCATAAACTGGAGAAGGACGTGTAGAAACCATTTCATAGGGTTGGGGGTGGAGAGCTGGACGGATTGGGACAAGGATAAGACAGTGCCTTTCACCATATACCATCAAATAAATTGTGGCTTTTGAACTACATTCAAGTATTACTCAAAAATCAATGGATCAATTTCCTTTTGGGGTAATAGACAAGTTTCAGAATCAGACCCTCCTTCGTGGTAATGTACTGAACCAGTCACTGAATTGTATACTTTAAAGTGGTCAAGCTAGGAAATTTGGTGTATATTTTACCATAATTTTAAGAGTAAAAAAAAAGTCAACAGACCAAAAAAGAGTGGAAAAACCAAAAAAATAAATACAGAAACCTCACAGAGTGTGAGCTCTGGAGTCAGGCGACCTGTGTTCAGATCCTGCCTTAGCTACTTTGTAGCTCTGGGACTGTGGATAAACGGCTTCGTTTCTCAGAGGATCGGTTTAGTCATTTGCGAAGTGTAGATAATAAAAGAGTCAGTATTCTGAAGGTTGCATGAGACGTTTGGGATTTAAGCATGATGCCTGGGAATGGTGGGCCTCCCCTTGTGAGTTAGCTCTGGAGGAAGGGCAGGATGACCACAGAGCCTTACCACCTTCCCTCTCACTGGCTGGGACATTTGCATTTTATTTTATTTTATTTATTTATTTATTTATTTTTAAAAAAGATTTTATTTATTTATTTATTTGACAGAGAGAAATCACAAGTAAGCAGAGAGGCAGGCAGAGAGAGAGGAGGAAGCAGGCTCCCTGCCGAGCAGTAAGCCCGATGTGGGGCTCTAACCCAGGACCTGGGATCATGACCCTAGCCGAAGGCTTAACCCACTGAGCCACCCAGGCGCCCCGGGACATTTGCATTTTAATGGAGACTCGTGAAGACTGAAAACAGTCAGGACTCAAAGGGAGGAATGGTTGGAATTTCAGAAAAATTTATAGCTCCTGTCTGGGGAAAATGAGGTCTTTTCATTTCCTGGGGAGAGTTTAACTTTTACCTTGTCCTCCCAGTGGCCCTAGTGGTTGGGTTGGAAGCTGGAGAATAAATGCCCTGCCAGGGGAAGAGGGTGAGCTAGGAGAAGGGAGAGAAGACAGTTCAGGTTCACACCCCAGATGGGTAGAGCCTGAACTAGCTGAGAGGTCCAAGCCTGAAGGTTTGAAACTGGAGAAAATGAGGCAGCTGATGTAGGAAAGACGTTAGGCTTTGGAGCCAATGGCCAAGATAGAATTCTTGAGACGTCTTTGGTGCAAAAAGGTGGTTTTATTAAAGCACAGGGACAGGACCTGTGGACAGCAAGAGCTGGGCTGGGGTCGTGAGGAGTGGCCCATTATACACTGTCAAGTTGGGAGGGGGTTAGGGATGGCATAAGCCTTCCAAATATTTTGGAAACAAGGTTTCCAGGATCCTGAGGGGTCTAGCTCTTGTTGGGAAAAGGTCATTTATTACTGTTTGGTAAACCCTCAGTCATGAGACCCTTCCAGTGTATATTGGTGGGTCCTATGCTTGGGGGATGATTTGCCAACGTATATCTTGGGGTGAGGTGGGTAGAGATAAAGGAAGTTTCTGAAGGAATTTTTTTTTTTAAGATTTTTATTTATTTATTTGACAGACAGAGATCACAGGTAGGCAGAGAGTCAGGCAGAGAGAGAAAGGAAAGCAGGCTCTCTGCTGAGCAGAGAGCCCGATGAGGGGCTAGATCCCAGGACCCTGGGATCATGACCTGAGCCGAAGGCAGATGCTTTAACCCACTGAGCCACCCAGGTGCCCCTGAAGGAATTTTTATATGTTAAAGTAGACTTACAGGATCCTGGAGGGTCGGGCTAAGATTGCCTTTGCTCTTAGCAAAGAATCAGCGTCGAGGCACCTGAGTCCCTAGAGGACTGCCACTCTGCCTGTTTCAAGGACTTGTCAATGGGCTGTAAGTAGTAAGGAAATGTAATAATTTTTCTTCTGCCTTTGTTTCCCACATCAGATGCCATGGCAAACCAATGAGTGCTGACTTCCCTCAGCCCCATATCCACCTGCAGCCACTGCTCTCTCCGCTCACCTTCATGGCGAAGCTTCCAGAAGACCTCCTTTGGCTTTGTTCCCCACCACACCTCACGGCTGCCTTTCTGCCCTCTGCTTAGTCATTTGACACAGCTTAATCCTCCCTCCTCCTCTTCCTCAGACCTGCATGGGTTGTGCCCAGGCTGTTTCCTCTTCTCTGTCTCCCTCAGTGGTCTAAAAGGCATTCCCGAAGTGGCAGGTGCACAGTGAAATTCCTGCTCTCTAACTCCCTACTCATCCCTCCTGTGGCCTTCCCCAGCTCAGTCTCTTAGACCAAACTCTTGCAGTCACCCTTGACTTCTCTGGATTGTTCTTATTCGCCACATCTGATCTGTCAAATCCTGTTGGCTCTACCTTCATACTCATCCAGAGCCCGACCACCTCCCATCATCTCCATAACCATCAACGCGGTCCAGCCCATCGGTCGCTCTCACCCTGGGCAATCGAGGTGACTTTTTAGCGGGCCTCCCCGCTCCCATGCTTTGCCCCCTTACAGTTCTCAACACTGCAGACTGGGTGATCCTTTGAACCTATAAGTCAGGTCACATCTCTGTTCTGCTCACAGCTCTTCCTTCTGGCTTCCTGTTTCTTCAGGGTGGAAGCCAGCGTTCTGACCCTGGTCACAGGTTCCCTGCGATTTCTCTGCCCTCGGCTCCTGTTATTTACTCTTTGTTCTCTCTTCACTGGCCATACCGGCCTCTCAGCTAAGGTATGCTTTTGCTTCAGGACCATTGTGCTTGCTGTTACTTTTCCCTGGAATGCTTTTCCCCAGCCACCCTCCCTCCTTGCTTCATGGCTGCTTTCGGGTCTTCTCTCTGATGTCATCTTCTCATTGTGGGCTTCTCTGATGACCCCAGTTAGATTTGCAAACTGTTCCATGCTTTATTTTTCCTCCTAGCATTTGTTACCACTTGATAGGCTTCTTATTTAAAAATTTTATCTTCATTTATTTATTTAAACTTTTTATTATCTCTTTCCTCCACTAGAATACGAGCTCCGTAAGGCAGAGGTTTTTGTCTGTTTTGTTCACTATTCTCTCTCCATTGCCTAGAACAGTGCCAGGTACGTAGAAGATGCTCAATAAAAATTGAGTGAGTGAATGAAAGAAATTTAGTTTTCATAGTGAGGGTAATAGGATGACATTTCAAGGCCTTATGCAGCAGGCTCATATGATCAGATTTACATTTTGAAGGGTCACTCAAGCTCCTGGGGAAAAGTTATTGGAGTGGGACAAGAGTGGGACAAGCCTAACCAATGGCTTTGAGATGATGGTGGGGGAGGGATGGAGGGACATTGATGGACCTGGGAGAAATGCAGGAGGCAGAATGAAAGGATCGTGGATTGTTAGAGCTGCACTTCTCAAATTTTGCTGTGTGTGTAGCTCACATGGTCATCTTGTCAAAATGCAGATTCCCATTGGCGGGTCTGAGAACCTGCATTTAGGCCAGCTTCCAGATGATGCTCCTGCTGCTGGTCCATGACATACCTTGACTATTAGGGGATGGATATCAGGCCTAAGGCAGGAGGAAGAGTCAGGAGTGCTCAGTGCCTTTGTTTGGGAGACAGAACTTGGGAGGAGGAACTGGTGGGGGAAATGACATCACTTCTGGGCATGTTGATTTTGAGACTAGTGAGATCCCAAGTAGAGATGTTCGGTTGGCATTGGAGTCTGAAGCTCAGAGGAGAAGCCAGAATGGGAGACAGACAGTGGGGAGTCCTCACAGGAACACCAAAGGCAGCCCCCATATGGGTGAGACTGAGTGGGGGAGAGCTACACCAAGGGAGGTCAGGGCTTCGGGAACCCTTGCTCTCTGGAAGTTGTATTACTTCCATGAAAGATCAGTTGCAAAGCCAGGGCATTGGTTAAGATACCTGATGGGACATGGGGCAGATGTTTTCTTCCCCACATTAATTCAGTACTATTCTGACCTTGAGGGTTTAATAGCTTTGCAAAGGAAATGAGCAGGAGCCTTTTCCTGAAGGCAGTGGCCAGTCTGGGGCACGTGAGGGCGACCACACAGCTCTGGTTCTTGAAGAGGGGCGACAGCCTCCAGTTCTGTCTGTCCTGCCTGTCCTAGGATGTTTGGGTGTTCTGCTGCCTTGGAGCCCCATCATGCACTCAAGCGAACCTGGTCGGAGATCCCACTTAGCTGGATGAACTTAGGCAAGGCACTTTACCTCTCTGGACCTTGGTTTTTGCATCTGCATGATGGGGTAATAATGTCAGTGGTCGTGAGGGTCAGTGAGTTGTTGTATATGACATGCTGAGCCCAGAGGCTCTCTAGAGGTTGTGCGCAGTCAGGATGGATGCTGGCCACTCCCTCCCTCCCCACCCCTCTGCAAGTGCCTGGCTTGGCCCCAGATCCATACACTTCTCACACTGATGGTCCCAGTTCCTTCTCCATCCATCTCCTTGGCTTGAACACCCCCCCACACCCCCGCCACCGTTTACATCAGTCCCCATGATCTCCCTTACTGTGAATCACACCCCTGCTGGTGCCCATGTATTCCAGCTGGCCTCTCGTCCATTTACTCTTCCCTTCTGAGCTTGACTGTAAACTTCCTGGGGGTATCGTCCATCTGTCTGTCCATGTCCGCCATCGTACTTTGGTGCTGAGGATCCAGTGGGGATGAGGCAGGCCTGATGCCTGCCGTAATGGAGCTCTTAGTCCAGTGGGCAAGACGGGCACCCAGCAGGTCATTGCAGCAAAGGGGCTGGGTGCTGGGACATGGGATGTTGTGCTGCGGCAGCGGGGAGCACAGGGGCCCCAACCCGGGGTTGGCACATCATCTTAAGGAAGGGACATTCTGGCGGGGACCCAGGTGGACAAAGTCTGGAGAGAGAGTGTGGGCAAGGAGGAAGGTCCGCATAAGGGGCTCTGGTATGAGTGAGAGGGGCCCAATGGATGAGCTGACAGGTTTTGTGGATGGGGGTGCGGGTCCCAGGTGAGGAGAGGAAGTGAAGGGGTGAGAAGAGCTGGATGGGCCCAGATAAGGGGCTCTTCCTTGAGGGCCTGTTGAGTTGGGTTTGGTCCTAGTGGTTGAGGTGAGCCATTGAAAGGAGGGTGCCATTATTACTTTGCACTGGGTTTTCACTTTCATTTCCTTACTCTGGTAGTTCCACATGGAAGTTACCGTTTTAGCCATTTTAACGTGTACAGTTAGGTGGCATTAATTACATTCGTGGTGTGGTGCACCCAACACCACTGTTCTTCTCCAGAACTCTCTCATCACCAGACAGAAGCTCTGTCCCCAGCAGCAGTCACTCCTATTCCCCTCCACTACCCTAATCAACCACCCATCTGCTTTTCGTCTCTGGATTTGCCTATCTGGACATTTCCTTTAAATGGGATCCCATCATATGTAGTCTTTTGTGACTTGCTTCTCTCACTCGCTGTAATGTTTTCATGTTCATCTGTGTGATGGTGTGTGTCGGCACATCTTTCCTTTTAAAGGCCGAATAACATTTGTGTGGATGTACTGTATTTTATTGATCTCTTCATCTGCTGATGGACATTTGGGTTATTTCCACCTTTTGGCTATGGTAAATAATGTTGCTGTGAACATTTATGTATAAGTTTTTTTTTTTTAATTTGACAGAGATCACAAGTAGGCGGAGAGGCAGGCAGAGAGAGAGGAGGAAGCAGGCTCCCTGCTGAGCAGAGAGCACGATGTGGGGCTTGATCCCAAGACCCTGGGATCATGACCTGAGCCTAAGGCAGAGGCTTTAACCCACTGAGCCACCCAGGTGCCCCTCATGTACAAAATTTTATTTGAACGTGTGTTTTCAGTTCTTTTGGGTATGTTGCTAGGCATGGAATTACTGGGTCATATGGTAATTCTGGGTTTAACTTTTGGAGGATAGGTTAAGTCAGACTTCAGCTCGGGTCATGATCCCAAAGTCTTGGGTAGTCCCACGTTAGGCTCCTTGCTCAGTGGGGAGCCTGCTTTTCCCTCTGCCCCTCCCCCAACCCCTCCCCCTGCTTGTGCTCTCTCTGTCTCTCTCTGACAAATGAAATCTTCAAAGAGGCTGCACCTTAAAAAAAATTATGGTTATCCTGGTGGGTGTGATCAGCTTTTCACTTTAGAAAGATCCTTGTGTCTGCTCCCTGGAGAATAGATGGAGGGGTGTGGTGGGCAGAGAGGGGTTAGGATGGGGGTTCCGTTGTCCAGGTGAGAGATTGATAGGTGACGGGGAGACAGTGGGGTGGAAGAATTAGAACCAATCTGGGAGGTGGTGAGGACTTAGTGATGCATTAGAGGCCTTGGGTGGGGAAGAGGGGCTCCAGCATGACTTTGTCACATCATGTCCCTGGATGCTGGCACATAGTGGGTACTCACTGAGCAACAGGTTCTTCAAGAGGAGAAATGGGGCCTTTGAAGCTCTTTGTGCTTTTACTGGGGGCCTTTCCCATGACTGCTCCCCGATAGTGTCCTTGGTCTCAGAGGGGAGGGGTGAAGAGAGGCTTAGCAGCCCCTCTTCTGAGGGGGGTGCAGGGTTACAGAGCCCCCTGCTCTGGACCATCTCCATCCTCTCTTCCTTTCAAGGTCTCCTGCCTCAGGAGACCATGTGGGGGTGGGGTGGGGAGCTGGAGAGAATGGCCTTTCGGGGGAGGGTCTAAGCCTGTGGGGGCAGTCCGGGGCTGGACAGGCAGCTCTGAGGACACGAAACCTTTTCTGAGGTCTCCAGCCTTGGGCCAAAAGCACTCCTTGTGTACAGGTCATGCCACCTGAAACTGCTCCTCCAGGGACACTCAGGGAGAGCTCAGAGAGCCCGGGAGGACCCAGAAAGACCTGGCCCAGCCCTTCTAGTGGTGCTCATAGATGTTCCTGCCACAGGCCCCAGCTCTGGGTCCCCCTCCCCCCGCCCCCAACCTGCTGGGGCTTCTCCAGCTGTGCGGCCTTTTAATTCATGAATGGTAGCTAGATGGGGAGGAAAGTGTCTTTTGATTGAGAAGCTTGGGAAAGCTTCCATTTTCTCCCTTTCTCCTCTGTCCACCCTGTCTTTTTTCTCTCTTTTCCCTTTTCATCCTCTGCTTGGTTCCCCTGCCCCTCCCCCTGTCCCTGTTCTGTAAATCTGTAAAACAAACACTTGAAAAAAATCTCATTCATCTAGTCCATCTGCAGCTCTGAGCAGCCTTAAAGTGGCTGCCTCCCTTGGGAGTTGGCTTTTGCGCTTTGGGCATTAGTGAGCTCCATGCCGCCTGGGGCTACTGGTGGAGAATCCCAGGCCACTGCCTTGCAGCCTGGGGCCTTGTCAGCCCAGCCTCAGAGGCTCTGACCCAGATAGATGGGTGGGTGGCCATTTGCTCACCTTCTGGTCCAGAGAGGTACCTCAGAAGACCGGCAGGGGACTGGAGACCTGAGTTAGCCTCTGAGCAATGGCAAAGCTAGACGGGCTACTGAAGTCACCCCTGGTCTGTGTGGACTGTGGTCTCCTCTGCCTGCTCTCTTCTCTCCAGGGAGAGTGTGGGGACCCTAGGGAGGATTTGCTGGGGGCTGATTCTGCCTGGTGGCTTGTGTTCCTGGCTTAAGCAGAGCCGGGTGAACCTTGCAACAGCGCCAGGTGCTATGCTAACAAGCACATGGCTGTGACCTTGCTTAGCAAGAGGGGTAACTTAACTGTTCCGCGCTGTTGGAGGCTTGTGGGGGATGTGCATGTAAGGAGCACAGGGTGTTGTCCTCAGATACTTGGAGTTTGCAGTACAAGTAAGAGCCCTGCTCATACGGCAGGACCCTGACTGAGCTGGGAAGATGAAGGTTGGCGAGTTCCCAGCTTTGCTGCCAGAAGGTGGAGGGGGCAGGGGGCAGAGGGGCTGCCGCTGTCTTTGCTTCCATTCTTTCCTTCCTTTACCTGCTCGTTCACTCTGTGCAGAAACAGGATGGCTCAGGCCACAGGTTGTGCCATCAAAATGCTTGCGTTTGGGTTCTGGTCCCTCCAGGAATGAGCTGTGTTTCCCAAGCGTCAGCCGTCTCATCTGTGTAGAAGATGAAAACATAGCTCCTTGTCCCCATCATCTTCATGGAACTGTGCTTGGCAGAGAAGGTGATAAGAAAGGTCATCAGGACCAGTTGCTAGACAGTAAAAAGTCTCAGTATTGACAGTTTTTGAAGGCCTGCAGGGAAGGCCGTTGGCCCTGGGCCCTGTGGGCTGTTTAGAGACTCCTGCCCTCCGAGCACGCACAGCCTGGCCTGCCGCTAGACACATTCCACGGAGCACCTGGCTGGAAGGTTCTCATCGTGTTTTCGCGTGGGGCACTGGCCCAACATGGCCCTACAGCTCTTCAGTTCATTCAGCCAAGAGTGACTGAGTGATGCGTAGGCGCACACGGGAGGCCGGCCAGCAAGGGCCTGGGCACCCCACCGAGTCCCAAAGCTGGGACCTGCTCTTCTAGCAGGAGGAGCCTGTGTGTCATCTGCGTCCCGCCGTATGCTCTTCAGTTCTGAGTCCAGAGGCTGCAGCAGCGCTCAGTCACTGGAGGGTTTTTGTGGCTGGCCTAGGTGTGGCCTTTTTCTTTCAATGTTTGGTCTGGCCAGCTGGGGCAGGGAGTAGATCTGGGGGGAGGGCAACAGAGGCCCCAGACAGAGACCCTTAATTCTTGGTGGCCCCAGCTGCCTGTCGAGGCCGACTTCGTGCCTCCTGGGGAGAATGATGCTGTTTCTGTGGACAGACCCTTCCAGCGTTATTGACGTTGATGCATCATCTTGTCACATATGTGACCATGGCAGCTGGAAGTGACGCAGCAGGGGAGCCAGAACAGCAGCCTTTTCTCAGCCCTGATTCCCTGTGGCAGGTGCTGGGTCTGCTCCCTGAGGCCTCTCGTGCTCTGGTTTGATGGGCTGCAGGAAGCAGATGTGGCAGGCCCTTACCCACACCCAGTACACTTCATTAGATGCCTCTGGGTTCTTCGGATTCCCCCTGCCCCATGAATATGCATTGATATTTATAATAAAAATGTAAAATTCAGAAATGGAGTGACGGTCTCTCACTTGGTGTTGTCCTTCGAAACAATTCAGGATAGCTTATTTGTATTTATTTATTTATTTATTTATTTAAAAAAAAAAAAAGCCATTTTATTTATATATTTATTTATTTTGCAGAGAGAGAGATCACAAGTAGGCAGAAAGGCAGGCACAGAGAGAGGGGGAAGCAGGCTTCCTTCTGAACAGAGAGCCCGATGTGGGGCTCGATCCCAGGACCCTGAGACCATGACCTGAGCTGAAGGCAGAGGCTTAACCCGCTGAGCCACCCAGGTGTTCCGCTTATTTGTATTTAAAAGATACTTCTGGGGATGCCTGGGTGGCTCAGCGGGTTAAGCCTCTGCCTTCGGCTTGGGTCATGGTCTCAGGGTCCTGGGATTGAGCCCCACATCGGGCTCTCTGCTCAGCGGATAGCCTGCTTCCTCCTCTCTGTTTCTGCCTGCCTCTCTACCTACTTGTGATCTCTGTCAAATTAAAAAAAAAAAAAAAAACAACAAAAACTTAAAGATACCTCTGTAGGGATTTAGCAAATGAAAAATAACGTTCTTTTAAAAAACCAAAAAGCCAAAAATAACTCCTATCAGGCACTTTTCCCAAGCAGCATAGCTCTTGGACATCTGGTTGGTCCAGGAGAGAGCCCTCAAGGATCTGGAATCACCCTTTTCCCAGCAGAGTTTAATGGCTGCTCCTACTGCCTGAGCTGCCAGTTCCCAGAGACTGGGGCTGCCGTGGTGGGGGGCTTTTTATAACTTGCCATCCAGGGTCCCCTGGATTGCTAGCTTTGCCACTTAATTGCTCTAGGATCATCCATAAGTCACCTAACCTCTCTGAGCCTCAGTTTCTTTGTAAAACAGGAACATAATTCTGTACCTAACTCATAGGGTCGTAGAAAAGATTAAATAATGCATGTTGAGAGCTTTGCATTGTACTAGATCAATTCTAGCTGCTATTAGGATGAAGATGAGGATGATGCTGAAGAATTCTTTTATTTTTTTTTTTAAAGATTTTATTTATTTATTTGACCGACAGATCACAAGTAGGCAGAAGGGCAGGCAGAGAGGGTTGGGGGGAGGAAGCAGGCTCCCTGCTGAGCAGAGAGCCCGATGTGGGGCTCGATCCCAGGACCCTGGGATCATGACCTAAGCTGAAGGCAGAGGCTTTAACCCACTGAGCCACCCAGGTGCCCCTGAAGGATACTTTTATTATGTCTACATCCCTGTCCAGAGGAGTGATCCAAGGTCAAGGCAATGACACGAGCTTGGATCAAACTAGTGGGGAATAGGTTAACTCTGCCTGTGATTCTTGGACAGGAAGTTGAGGTCAGTCAAAGCCACAAGGGTGGACAGATCAAATTGCAGTGGAGAGAACATTGGCCTATACCCTGCTGCTCTGAGTTAGCCCTCTAGTTCTGAGGGTCTGTGAGCTTCTCATTTGCTTAGTCATTGTTCAGTTCATTCAGTGCCAGTCACTCTGCTGGGGGCTGGCCCAGTGGTCAGGGTGTACGCCGGAGACCAGGGAAGGGGCCTGGGCGGACGGAGGTGGCTCATTAAGGCCCTCTGTTCTCACTGAGTCAGGAGGGCGGCCTGGCTAGGGGAGTGAGTTTGTGTTCATCACTTGGAGATCTTGGTTATCCAGTGGTGTTCCAGGTAACCAGGTCCTTTTTCTGAGCCTTCCAGCCATAGGATACTGCCTGGTATTTTCCAGTGTATCCCCGGAGGCATGCACAGTTATTCTATCCTTTTTTCCCAATGTCCCTGAGAAAGAAGCTGGTGCTAGGAGGAGACAAGACTTCTGGTGTCACTGGTTTGGTTCCTTAGCATTGGGTTCTGTAGGTTGGGTTGGAGCATGTTGGTAAGGTGAGATCACAGCCCTGGTCCTTTGGGGTGGACTCAGCTATGCTTGGTTGCTTGGCTGCAGGTGGACCTTATTTCCCTGGGCGTTCATCTCCCAGTCATGGACCACGGTCACAAACAAGAAAGGGCAAGAATGAGGATGGGCCTTGCGCTCTGTCTGGGTATTGGAAAATAGTTCCAAGCATTTGTCCTTCTAGTGAATGAAGCTTTCAGAGATTGGTAATAACATTATTAATTGGAAAGACCATGCATATTTACCTTGAAATTCTATGGTCTGTCTCCACTGAGACTCAGTAGTATAAACCAATGATGAAACTCTCTGACTGTCATGTTACTAATAATGTATCCAGAAAAGTCCAGAGTTAGAGGCAGAGTCTGGGAGTCGATTTGGAGTGACTACTGACTAGGGAGGCCGAACCCCTCTGGGATGGCTGGGGTAACCCCAATGCCAACAGCCGGGTGGTTCCTTAGCATGGGTGGTTTAACACATGCCTGTGCTGGGGATGAGGAGGTGGGGCTCCTTCTCTCTTGAGGGTTTACAGGAATTCTACCAAGACTTGGGACCACATAGTTAGCAGTGTATCCTTACGTTAGCATCACGTTTTTGGTTCAGTGCAATAGTCAAGGTTTACTCACTATGACTATGTAAGAATCACTTATTGTTGAGCCAAGGTGGGCACTATAATTGTATCTCTCTCTCTCTCTCTCTCTTTTTTTTTTTTCTGAGAGAGGGAGGGAGAGAGAGAGAGAATCTCAAGCAGGCTCTATGCTCAGCACAGGCCCTCACGACCCTGAGATCATGACCTGAGCCGAAATTAAGTTGGATGTTTAACTGATTGAGCCTTCCTGGCACCGCTATTTCCCTTTTTTTTTTTTTTTAAGATTTTATTTATTTATTTGACAGAGCGAGATCACAAGTAGGCAGAGAGGCAGGCAGAGAGAGAGGAGGAAGCAGGCTCCCTGCCAAGCAGAGAGCCCGATGCGGGACTCGATCCCAGGACCCTGAGATCATGACCTGAGCCGAAGGCAGAGGCTTAACCCACTGAGCCACCCAGGCGCCTCCGCTATTTCCTTTCTTGTATAAGCTTCTATTTTCCCTGGAGTTAGTAATTAACTAATGTTTCCCCTGTTAGCATAGTTTTCTGTGTACTTATCTTTATTTTTCGATTTTACCATTTTTACTTATTCTATCATAATTCCTTGAATAGTGTTTTTTTTTGCCAAGAGTTTGTACCTATAAAGTCTCCTGTCAGTTCCATTCTTTTCATCAGGAGACCTCATTTTCAGAGCGCTCTATCCCTTACTGTTCCTATTATGGTAAAATGACAACCATTTTGTCATGTATAGATTTTGAGGGTTAGGATTTCAGGTGGGATGCCTTGGAGATGACGGGTGGCTCATCTCTGCTACGCAGTGTCTGACCTCGTCCTGGGTGGCTCATAGGGCTGGAGATGGCTAGGATGCTCACTCAGCTAGGGCTATAAGTGTTTTAGGTATCAAACACTCCCCGAGGGTCATCCATCCCCTTATCTTCCAGGTACCAGTGAGCTCCCTTTTCCTCTTCTAATACATCTGCTCTTGCCAGTTCACATTGTAAAAAAAAAAAATAAAAAAGCTATTATTTTAAGGGGCTTCAGAAGAAGCAAAATAAATGCAGGTAAGCCGTTTGATATGTTCATCGTGGACGTCTCATTAGGCTGAACACGATGTTGGTCTCTACCTCTATGTCTGTGTCCCTTTCTGTATTTATATCCATCTCCCCTAAAGGAAGCAAGAGAGAACTAATTAAGAATTATTTTTTATTGGGATACATGCCATACACCCAAATTGAATTAGGCAGTAAGCACCCACGTACTTGCCATCTGGGTCAAGAAATTCTAACAGGCTGGGAGAATGCGGATATCCTGTGCTTTTGGGGTTCCATGGCTTTGTGATGTTTGGATCTGAAGCCGTCTGAGGCTATGACCTTGGGAGCTGGCCGTCTTTGCTGTGACTGTGGTGTTGCTCCTTCATCTGAGGCCAGGCTATGCCGAGCGGGGCGGCCAACCATGTGAGGGCAGCTGCTCCCTTGGCGGTCTCCGGGGGCTGCCATGCACTCAGGCTGCATGACCTCCCTCGCCTGTACCCCTGACTCTCTGCTAAGGCTTCGGTACTTTTCTCAACCTACCTGGGCTTCCCTGGGCCCATGACTTGCGGTGTGTCCTGAGTGAACGTCTGCCTCCTGCCAAGCTAGTTCTCCTCCTCAGGCTGTGTGGTGGTCAAAGCACCCATGCCTTGGTTTTCTGAAACCAGCCTTCGAGCTTTCCCTTCTATCCTGGAGTGATCTTGGCTTTGGCTCTGAGATGCCTTGGGACCCCCTGGTTTTGTTCCTGTGGCTGTAAGTGCAGTAGGGCCTTCTCTCGTTGCCTTCCTCCCTCTGCCTCCTGCCCTGGAGCAGAGCCCTGCTTCCGAAACTGCAGCTTCCTGTCACCCATGGAATAGAGTTCAGATGGCATGGTGCCTGTTTCCCAAACTGCAGTCCCATCTGCTGACCTCCTTCCCCATTTCTGTCAGGTCTCGGTGCCACCTGTGGTAGTTGTTTAATAGTTTCCTGTAACTGCTCAGTGTCTAAGACTTGAATGAACTATTTATTTATTTAAAATATTTTCCTTATTTGAGAGAGAGAGAGAGATAGTGACAGTGATAGCAAGAGCACAAGTGGGGAGGAGAGTGAGAAGCAGGCTCCCTGCTGAGCAGGGAGCCCAATGTGGGGCTCTATCCCAGGACGCTGGGGTCATGAACCGAATCAAAGATAGACGCTTTGACTGAGCCACCCAGTTGCCCCCTGAACTCATTTTTATTATAATTATTATTATTTTTAAAGATTTTATTTATTTATTTGGTGGACAGAGATCACAAGTACAGAGAGGCAGGTAGAGAAAGAAGGGGGAAGAAGACTCCCCATTGAGTAGAGAGCCCGATGCCGGGCTCTATCCCAGGACCCTGGGATCATGACCTGAGCCAAAGGCAGAGGCTTAACCCACTGAGCCACCCAGGTGGCCCTTATTATTATTTTTTATTAACACATAATGTATCATTTGTTTCAGGGGTACAGGTCTGTGATTCATCAGTCTTACACAATTCACAGAGCTCAGCACAGCACATCCCCTCCCCAGTGTTGATCACCCCATCCTTCTCTCCTCCCTCCACTGCAGCAATCCTCAGTTTGTTTCCTGAGATTAAAAGTCTCTTATGGTTTGTCTCCCTCTCTGGTTTCATTTTAATTCATTTTTCCTTCCCTTCCCCTATGATCCTCTGTCTTGTTTCTCAAATTCCTCATATCAGTGAGATCATATAATAATTCTCTTTCTCTGATTGATTTATTTTGCTTAGCATAATACCCTCTAGTTCCATCCATGTAGTTGTAAATGGCAAGATTTCATTTTTGATGGCTGCATAGTATTCCGTTGTGTGTGCACATGTATATCACATCTTTTAAAAAAATATTTATTTGAGAGACAGAGATCACAAGTAGGCAGAGAGGCAGACTGAGGGTGGGGAAAGACAACTCCCCACTGAGCAGAGAGCCCGATGTGGGGCTTGATCCCAGGACCCTGAGATCATGACCTGAGCTGAAGGCAGAAGCTTAACACACTGAGCCACCCAGACGCCCCTCTACTACGTCTTCTTTATCCATTCACCTTTGACGGACGACTAGGCTCTTTCCATAGTTTGGCTGTTGTGGACATTGTTGCTATAAACATTGGCATGCATGTGCCCCTTTGGATCACTACATTTGTATTTTAGGGGTAAATACCCAGTAGTGCGATTGCTGGGTCATAAGGTAGCTCTATTTTCAACTTTTTGAGGAACCTCCACACTGTTTTCCAGAGTGGCTGCACCAGCTTGCATTCCCACCAACAGTATAGGAGGGTTCCCCTTTCTTCGCATCCTCACCAACATCTGTCGTTTCCTGACTTGTTAATTTTAGCCATTCTCACTGATATGAGGTGTATCTCATTGTGGTTTTGATGCCGAGTGATGTTGAGCACTTTTTCATGTGTCTGTTGGCCATTTGGATGTCTTCCTTGCAGAAATGTCTGTTCATGTCTTCTGCCCATTTCTTGATTGGATTATATATTCTTGGGTGTTGGGTTTGGTAAGTTCTCTATAGATTTTGGATACTGGCCCTTTATCTGATATGTTATTTGCTAATATCTTCTCCCATTCTGTCCGTTGTCTTTTGGTTTTGTTGACTGCTTCCTTTGCTATGCAAAAGCTTTTTACCTTGATGAAGTTCTAATAGTTCATTTTTGCCCTTGCTTCTGTTGCCTTTGGCGATGTTTCTAAGAAGAAGTTGCTGCAGTTGAGGTCAAAGAGGTTGCTGCCTGTGTTCTCCTCTAGGATTTTCATAGATTCCTGCCTCACATTGAGGTCTTTCATCCATTTTGGGTCTATTTTTGTGTGTAGTGTAAGGAAATGGTCCAGTTTCGTTCTTCTGCATGTGGCTGTCCAAATTTCCCAACACCATTTGTGGAAGAGACTGTCTTTTTTCCATTGGACATTCTTTCCTGCTTTGTTGAAGATTAGTTGACCATAGAGTTGAGAGTCCATTTCTGGGCTCTCTATTCTGTTCCATTGATCTATGTGTCTGTTTTTGTGCCGGTACCATATTATCTTGATGGTTACAGCTTTGTAATAGAGCTTGAAGTCTGGAATTGTGATGCTGCCAACTTTGGCTTTCTTTTTCAACATTCCTCTGGCTATTCTTTTCTGGGGTCTTTTCTGGTTCCATAGAAATCTTAGGATTATTTTTTCCATTTTTTTGAAAAAAGTTGATGGTATTTTGATAGGGATTGCATTAAATGTATAGATTGCTCTAGGTAGCATAGACATTTTCACAATATTTTTTCTTCCAATCCATGAGCATGGTATATTTTTCCATTTCTTTATGTCTTCTTCAGTTTCCTCAATTGAGTATTCTCTAGTTTTCTGAGTACGGATTCTTTGCCTTTTTGGTTAGATTTATTCCTTGGTATCTTATAGTTTTGGATGCAATTGCAAATGGGATTGACTCTTTAATTTCTCTTTCCTCTGTCTTGTTGTTGGTATATAGAAATGCAACTGATTTCTGTGCATTGATTTTATATCCTGACACTTTACTGAATTCCTATATGAGTTCTAGCAGTTTTCAGGTGGAGTCTTTTGGGTTTTCCACATAAAGTATCATATCATCTGCAAAGAGTGAGAGTTTGACTTTTTCTCTGCTGATTCAGATGCCTTTTGTTTCTTTTTGTTGTCTGATTGCTGAGACTAGGACTTCTAGTAGTATGTTGAATAGCAATGGTGATAGTGGACAGCCCTGCTGTGTTTGTGACCTTAGCAGAAAAGCTCCCAGTTTTTCCCATTGAGAATGATATTTGCAGTGGGGTTTTCATAGATGGATTTTTATGATATTAAGGTTTGTTTTATGATATTAAGAGTTTTATTAAGGGGGAGGAGTCAAGATGGCGGAGAAGTAGCAGGCTGAGACTACTTCGGGTAGCGGGAGATCAGCTAAATAGCTTATCTAAAGATTGCAAACACCTACAAATCCAACGGGAGATTGAAGAGAAGAAGAACAGCAATTCCAGAAACAGAAAATCAACCACTTTCTGCAAGGTAGGACTGGCGGAGAAGTGAATCCAAAGCGACGGGAAGATAGACCGCGGGGGGAGGGGCCGGCTCCCGGCGAGCGGCAGAGCAACGGAGCAAAATCAGGACTTTTAAAAGTCTGTTCTGCTGAGGGACATCGCTCCAGAGGCTTAACTGGGGTGAAGCCCAGGCGGGGTAAGCACGGCCTCAGGTCCCGCAGGGTCGCAGAAGGATCGGGGGTGTCTCAGTGTCGCAGAGCTTACCGGTATTAGAACGGGGAAGCCGGCTGCAGAGACAGAGCCGAGGAGTGACTCTCAGCTCAGGGTTGCCTTGAACCGGTCACAGGCTCGGTCAGCTCGGAGCGCGGACGGAGGCCAGGGTGACGAGAGTCATTTGGCACTGTTCTCTGAGGGCGCACTGAGGAGTGGGGCCCCGGGCTCTCGGCTCCTCCGGGCCGAGGCCGCCATCTTTATTCCCGTCCTCCGGACTCTACGGAAAGCGCTCAGGGAACAAAAGCTCCCGAAAGCGAACCCGAGCGGATGACTCAGCGCGGCCCCGGGTAAGGGCGGTGCAACTCCGCCTGGGGCAAAGACGCTTGAGAATCACTACAACGGGCCCCTCCCCCAGAAGATCTACGGGAAATCCAGCCAGGACCAAGTTCACCTACCAAGGAGAGCGGCGGAATTCCAGAGGAGAAGAAAGCAAAGCACGGAACTCATGGCTTTCTCCCCATGATTTTTTAGCCTTGCAGTTAATTTAATTTTTTTTTCTTTTTCAATTTTTTTTTCTTTTTCTCTTCTTCTGCTAAATTTTTTTTAACTTTTACCATTTTCTTTTTTTTAACGTTTTTTAAATAGTTTATCTAATATATATATTTTTTCCTCTTTTTATATTTATTTCTTTATGGGCTTTCTTTTTTTTAATAGTTTTTTTTTTTTCTTTCTTTCTGAACCCCTTTTTATCCCCTTTCTCCCCCCTCACAATTCAGGATCTCTTCAGATTTGGCTAAAGCATATTTTCCTGGGGTTGTTGCCACCCTTTTAGTATTTTACTTGCTCCTTCATAAACTCTTATCTGGACAAAATGACAAGGCGGAAAAATTCACAACAAAAAAAAGAACAAGAGGCAGTACCAAAGGCTAGGGACCTAATCAATACAGACATTGGTAATATGTCAGATATAGAGTTCAGAATGATGATTCTCAAGGTTCTAGCCGGGCTTGAAAAAGGCATGGAAGATATTAAAGCAACCCTCTCGGGAGATATAAAAGCCCTTTCTGGAGAAATAAAAGAACTAAAATCTAACCAAGTTGAAATCAAAAAAGCTATTAATGAGGTGCAATCAAAAATGGAGGCTCTCACTGCTAGGATAAATGAGGCAGAAGAAAGAATTAGCGATATAGAAGACCAAATGATAGAGAATAAAGAAGCTGAGCAAAAGAGGGACAAACAGCTACTGGACCACGAGGGGAGAATTCGAGAGATAAGTGACACCATAAGACGAAACAACATTAGAATAATTGGGATTCCAGAAGAAGAGGAAACAGAGAGGGGAGCAGAAGGTATATTGGAGAGAATTATTGGAGAGAATTTCCCCCATATGGCAAAGGGAACAAGCATCAAAATCCAGGAGGTTCAGAGAACCCCCCTCAAAATCAATAAGAATAGGTCTACACCCCGTCACCTAATAGTAAAATTGACAAGTCTTAGTGACAAAGAAAAGATCCTGAAAGCAGCCCGGGAAAAGAAGTCTGTAACGTACAATGGTAAAAATATTAGATTGGCAGCAGACTTATCCACAGAGACCTGGCAGGCCAGAAAGAGCTGGCATGATATATTCAGAGTACTAAATGAGAAAAACATGCAGCCAAGAATACTATATCCAGCTAGGCTATCATTGAAAATAGACGGAGAGATTAAAAGCTTCCAGGACAAACAAAAACTGAAAGAATTTGCAAATACCAAACCAGCTCTACAGGAAATATTGAAAGGGGTCCTCTAAGCAAAGAGAGACCCTCAAAGTAGTAGATCAGAAAGAAACAGAGACAATATACAATAACAGTCACCTTACAGGCAATACAATGGCACTAAATTCATATCTCTCAATACTTACCCTGAATGTTAATGGGCTAAATGCCCCAATCAAAAGACACAGGGTATCAGAATGGATAAAAAAACGAAAACCATCTATATGTTGCCTACAAGAAACTCATCTTACACCCGAAGACACCTCCAGGTTTAAAGTGAGGGGGTGGAAAAGAATTTACCATGCTAATGGACATCAGAAGAAAGCAGGAGTGGCAATCCTTATAGCAGATCAATTAGATTTTAAGCCAAAGATTATAATAAGAGATGAGGAAGGACACTATATCATACTCAAAGGAACTTTCCAACAAGAAGATCTAACAATTTTAAATATCTATGCCCCTAACGTGGGAGCAGCCAACTATATAAACCAATTAATAACAAAATCAAAGAAACACATCGACAAGAATACAATCATAGTAGGGGATTTTAACACTCCCCTCACTGAAATGGACAGATCATCCAAGCAAAAGATCAACAAGGAAATCAAGGCCTTAAATGACACACTGGACCAGATGGACATCACAGATATATTCAGAACATTTCATCCCAAAGCAACAGAATACACATTCTTCTCTAGTGCACATGGAACGTTCTCCAGAATAGATCACATTCTTGGTCCTAAATCAAGTCTCAACCGGTATCAAAAGATTGGGATCATTCCCTGCATATTTTCAGACCACAATGCTCTAAAGCTAGAACTCAATCACAAGAGGAAATTTGGAAAGAACCCAAATACATGGAGACTAAACAGCATCCTTCTAAAGAATGAATGGGTCAACCAGGAAATCAAAGAAGAATTGAAAAAAATTATGGAAAGAAATGATAATGAAAACACAACAGTTCAGAATCTGTGGGACACAACAAAGGCAGTCCTGAGAGGAAAATATATAGCGGTACAAGCCTTTCTCAAGAAACAAGAAAGGTCTCAGGTACACAACCTAACCCTACACCTAAAGGAGCTGGAGAAAGAACAAGAAAGAAACCCTAAACCCAGCAGGAGAAGAGAAATCATAAAGATCAGAGCAGAAATCAATGAAATAGAAACCAAAAAAACAATAGAACAAATCAACGAAACTAGGAGCTGGTTCTTTGAAAGAATTAATAAGATTGATAAACCCCTGGCCAGACTTATCAAAAAGAAAAGAGAGAGGACCCAAATAAATAAAATCATGAATGAAAGAGGAGAGATCACAACGAACACCAAAGAAATACAGACAATTATAAGAACATACTATGAGCAACTCTACGCCAACAAATTTGACAATCTGGAAGAAATGGATGCATTCCTAGAGACATATAAACTACCACAACTGAACCAGGAAGAAATAGAAAGCCTCAACAGACCCATAACCAGTAAGGAGATTGAAACAGTCATCAAAAATCTCCAAACAAACAAAAGCCCAGGGCCAGACGGCTTCCCGGGGGAATTCTACCAAACATTTAAAGAAGAACTAATTCCTATTCTCCTGAAACTGTTCCAAAAAATAGCAATAGAAGGAAAACTTCCAAACTCATTTTATGAGGCCAGCATCACCTTGATCCCAAAACCAGACAAGGATCCCAACAAAAAAGAGAACTACAGACCAATATCCTTGATGAACACAGATGCAAAAATTCTCGCCAAAATACTAGCCAATAGGATTCAACAGTACGTTAAAAGGATTATTCACCACGACCAAGTGGGATTTATTCCAGGGCTGCAAGGCTGGTTCAACATCCGCAAATCAATCAATGTGATACAACACATTAATAAAAGAAAGAACAAGAACCATATGATACTCTCCATAGATGCTGAAAAAGCATTTGACAAAGTACAGCATCCATTCCTGATCAAAACTCTTCAAAGTGTAGGGATAGAGGGCACATACCTCAATATTATCAAAGCCATCTATGAAAAACCCACCGCAAATATCATTCTCAATGGAGAAAAACTGAAAGCTTTTCCGCTAAGGTCAGGAACACGGCAGGGATGTCCGTTATCACCACTGCTATTCAACATAGTACTAGAAGTCCTAGCCTC
Organism: Lutra lutra; assembly: GCF_902655055.1. Lineage (NCBI taxonomy): Eukaryota > Metazoa > Chordata > Mammalia > Carnivora > Mustelidae > Lutra > Lutra lutra. The sequence goes on from NC_062293.1 coordinate 46,775,071, forward strand.
AGCAATCAGACAACAAAAGGAAATTAAAAGCATCCAAATCGGCAATGAAGAAGTCAAACTATCACTCTTCGCAGATGATATGATACTCTATGTGGAAAACCCAAAAGACTCCACTCCAAAACTGCTAGAACTTGTACAGGAATTCAGTAAAGTGTCAGGATATAAAATCAATGCACAGAAATCAGTTGCATTTCTCTACACCAACAACAAGACAGAAGAAAGAGAAATTAAGGAGTCCATCCCATTTACAATTGCACCCAAAACTATAAGATACCTAGGAATAAACCTAACCAAAGAGACTAAGAATCTATACTCAGAAAACTATAAAGTACTCATGAAAGAAATTGAGGAAGACACAAAGAAATGGAAAAATGTTCCATGCTCCTGGATTGGAAGAATAAATATTGTGAAAATGTCTATGCTACCTAAAGCAATCTACACATTTAATGCAATTCCTATCAAAATACCATCCATTTTTTTCAAAGAAATGGAACAAATAATCCTCAAATTTATATGGAACCAGAAAAGACCTCGAATAGCCAAAGGAATATTGAAAAAGAAAGCCAAAGTTGGTGGCATCACAATTCCGGACTTCAAGCTCTATTACAAAGCTGTCATCATCAAGACAGCATGGTACTGGCACAAAAACAGACACATAGATCAATGGAACAGAATAGAGAGCCCAGAAATGGACCCTCAACTCTATGGTCAACTCATCTTCGACAAAGCAGGAAAGAATGTCCAATGGAACAAAGACAGCCTCTTCAATAAATGGTGTTGGGAAAATTGGACAGCCACATGCAGAAAAATGAAATTGGATCATTTCCTTACACCACACACGAAAATAGACTCAAAATGGATGAAGGATCTCAGTGTGAGAAAGGAATCCATCAAAATCCTCGAGGAGAACACAGGCAGCAACCTCTTCGACGTCAGCCGCAGCAACATCTTCCTAGGAACATCACCAAAGGCAAGGGAAGCAAGGGCAAAAATGAACTTTTGGGATTTTATCAAGATCAAAAGCTTTTGCACAGCAAAGGAAACAGTGAACAAAACCAAAAGACAACTGACAGAATGGGAGAAGATATTTGCAAATGACATATCAGATAAAGGGCTAGTGTCCAAAATCTATAAAGAACTTAGCAAACTCAACACCCAAAGAACAAATAATCCAATCAAGAAATGGGCAGAGGACATGAACAGACATTTCTGCAAAGAAGACATCCAGATGGCCAACAGACACATGAAAAAGTGCTCCATATCACTCGGCATCAGGGAAATACAAATCAAAACCACCATGAGATATCACCTCACACCAGTCAGAATGGCTAAAATGAACAAGTCAGGAAATGACAGATGCTGGCGAGGATGCGGAGAAAGGGGAACCCTCCTACACTGTTGGTGGGAATGCAAGCTGGTGCAACCACTCTGGAAAACAGCATGGAGGTTCCTCAAAATGTTGAAAATAGAACTACCCTATGACCCAGCAATTGCACTGCTGGGTATTTACCCTAAAGATACAAACATAGTGATCCGAAGGGGCACGTGCACCCGAATGTTTATAGCAGCAATGTCTACAATAGCCAAACTATGGAAAGAACCTAGATGTCCATCTACAGACGAATGGATAAAGAAGATGTGGTATATATACACAATGGAATACTATGCAGCCATCAAAAGAAATGAAATCTTGCCATTTGCGACGACGTGGATGGAACTAGAGGGTATCATGCTTAGCGAAATAAGTCAATCGGAGAAAGACAACTATCATATGATCTCCCTGATATGAGGGAGAGGAGATGCAACATGGGGGGTCGAGGGGGTAGGAGAAGAGTAAATGAAACAAGATGGGATTGGGAGGGAGACAAACCATAAGTGACTCTTAATCTCACAAAACAAACTGAGGGTTGATGGGGGGAGGGGGTTGGGAGAGGGGGTGGGGTTATGGATATCGGGGAGGGTATGTGCTATGGTGAGTGTTGTGAAGTGTGTAAACCTGGCGATTCGCAGAACTGTACCCCTGGGGATAAAAATATATGTTTATAAAGCTGTAAAAAAAAAAAAAAAAAAAAAGAAAGAAAGAAAGGATGAATCCCCAAGTTTTGTAGCAACATGGACGGGACTGGAAGAGATTATGCTGAGTGAAATAAGTCAAGCAGAGAGAGTCAATTATCATATGGTTTCACTTATTTGTGGAGCATAACAAATAGCATGGAGGACAAGGGGAGATGGAGAGGAGAAGGGAGTTGAGGGAAATTGGAAGGGGAGGTGAACCATGAGAGACTATGGACTCTGAAAAACGATCTGAGAATTTTGAAGGGGTGGGGGGTGGGAGGTTGGGGGCACCAGGTGGTGGGTATTGTAGAGGGCACGGATTGCATGGAGCACTGGGTGTGGTGCAAAAATAATGAATACTGTTATGCTGAAAAAAAATAAAAAAATTAAAAAAAAAAAAAGAAATAAAACTTTTATATGTTTTGTAATACAAAAAAAAAAAAAGAGTTTTATTAAGAGTTTTAATGAAGAAAGGATGCGGACTTTGTCAAATGCTTTTTCTGTATCTACTGAGAGTATCAAATGGTTCTTCTTCTTTCCTTTATTAATGTATTATATCACATTCATTGATTTGCAGATGTTGAACCAACCTTGCAGCCCAAGAATAAGTCCCACTTGGTCGTGGTGAATAATCCTTTTAATGTACTGTTAAATCCTATTAGCTAGTATTTTGGTGAGAATTTTTACATCCATATTCACCAGGGATATTGGTATGTAATTCTCCTTTTTGGTGGATTATTGTCTGGTTTAGGGATCAAGGTAATGCTGGCCTGATAAAATGAGTTTGGAGTTTTCCTTCCATTTCTATTTTTTGGAACAGTTTCAGGAGAATAGGTATTAATTTTTTTTAAAGAAGTCTCAAATGTGAGACTTTTTAAAAAAAGATTTTATTTATTTGTTTGTCAGAGAGGAAGAGAACACAAGTAGGCAGAGGCAAGTACAGGGAGAGGGAGAAGTAGGCTTTCTGCAGAGCAGGGAGCCTAACATGGGGCTTGATCCCAGGACCCTGGGATCATGACCTGAGCCAAAGGCAGCTGCTTAATGACTGAGCCACCCAGGTGCCCCATTATTAATTATTCTTTAAATGTTCGTTAGAATACCCCTGGGAAGCCATCTGGCCTTGGCTTTTGTTTGTTGGGACATTTTTGATGACTGCTTGACCTATTTTTATTGATTTTGAGGGGGGTTCTCTGTGCCTCCTGGATTTTGATGCCTGTTTCCTTTCCCGATTAAGGGAAGTTCTCTGCTATAATTTGCTCCAATAAAGCTTCTGCCCCCCTCTCTCTTTCTTTTTCTTCTGGGATCCCAATTATTCTAATATTGTTTCATTTTATGGTATCACTTATCTTTCGAATTCTCTTGTGATCCAGTAGCTTGACCTGGTGACGTACGCGTCCGACCCTGGGAAAGCGTGATGTGGATGTTCTTCTCCAGTGAGCCCCGGTTTTTCCCACCGTCAGTGCACTATGGAGCTGGACTGCCCCAGGTCCAGGCTTTGCTCTACTGCCTTCCAGCTGTGGGAACTGGGACAAGTCACCCAATATCTCCAAGTCTCAGTTTCCCCTTCTGTAAAATGGGGTTAATAATATTTGCTGCAAAGGGCTGTCATGAGTCTTCAGTGAGCCAGGCTTCCAACAGCCCTGGTCCATGGTAAACCTGGGGACTGGAGGTTTTTACTATTCCTTTCGAGGGCCTGCTAAAGCTGGGGAAGTATTTCCTCTGCTTTGGTGACACTGGATGGTCTGACTCGGTGCTCTTTGCTTTCATTCCTCCATGTCTCTGCTTCTTTGCCATTCCCCATTTTTTTCCCTCCTGGGTAGGTGTTGGCCTTGCCCTCAAGATCTAGCTCAGCTGTGACCTCTTCTGTGATACCTGAGCTGATCTCCCAGGGAGACTTGACATTCCCTCCCCCGTGTCCCATGGCCCTTTATTCTGTATAACCCACAGTTGGTATTTGACAAGTGGGTCTTTCATGTGGGTGCGCTGTGCCTTCAGGACCGTGTCTGCATTTTCACTTCTCTGGCCTGGATTGTCTTCTTGGGGACTTGTAAATAGTACTAATGTTACTGCCCTTGGTAACCAATACACAGCCCACCCTTGAGCTCCAAGAACTCAAGCTTCAGGGACATGAGAAGGTGCTGTCCTCCCTTCTCTGCCTCTGCTGTGGCACACAGGACAGGTGTGACGGGAGAGGGCAATGGGATTGGAGTGGGGGGTCTGGGGAGTTGAAGCCCAGCACTCAGATTTCTGATTCTGTGACTCACAGGCCCACACCAGACTCCTCAAGATCTGTTCTTACTCATATGGGAGCCATGTGGCATCAGTTCTAAAAGTTGTCTGTTTGGTAAGGCTTTTCCCAGGAGCATGGAGATGTGCCTGTGTGTGGGCTGGTCCATTGGCTCTGAGATGTAATAGTGGAGGAGATTCGGTTGTCTTGAATCAGGGGCTGTGGCTGGGTCTCCAGGGCTGGGTAACCCTCCCATTTGGTGCCTGCCTTCCTCTTTCCCTTGGCCCAGTTTAGGGATTCATGGTCCTCCAAGAAAGGGCAGTGCCACCCTCACCCAGCACAGCCAGAGAGAAGCCAGTATGTTCTTTAAAGCTACAGGCATGAACTATCGCCAGACTTCTCCTTGGTCCCACAGGGAGCCCCGTCTCATTGCCCAGGGTGTGGCCTGTTTACCTCCTGTGCAGCCCTGGCTTGTGCTGTCGATTCGTCCCTTATCAGGGGGCCCATAGACCCTATAGACCCCTGACACTCAGGCCTTTTTTTTTTTTTTTTTAAATAAGCTCTGTGCCCAACACGGGACTTGAACTCACAACCCTGAGATCAGGAGTCACGTGCTTTACTGACTGAACCAGCCGGGTGCCCCAACACTCATGCTTTATCAATGTGTGTGCATAGACCAGCTATACTTTCTGACCAGTTCTTCCTGAGATGCGACCTGCTCACTTTTCATGTATTAAGCTTTGGTGATTTGGAACTGCACCCTCTGGAGACCAGGAGACAGCCTGGCATGGGGGACTTGGGCATCTCCCATTGCCTCTCTGGGCCTTGGTGTCCTTGTCTCTGGCATTAGGTTGTTGAATGGCTGCTGCTGCTGCTGCTTTTTCTTCTTCTTCTTTCTTTTAAAGATTTTATTTATGTATGACAGAGAGATCACAAGTAGGCAGAGAGGCAGGCGGGGGGCTGGGCAGGAAGCAAGCTCCCTGCTGAGCAGAGAGCCCGATGTGGGGCTCGATCCCAGGACCCTGGGATCATGACCTGAGCCGAAGGCAGAGACTTAACCTACTGAGCCACCCAGGTGCCACGGTTGAATGGCTTCTGATGGTTCCTCCCAAGGCTGCTGGTCAGTGCCCACGAATCCCAGGAAGTGGGGGGCGTGGTGGGGGTGGGAGTAGCCATTTTGCATCCCTGGAGAGTTTTGAGTCATAAGTGGTCCAGGGTTGGGTTCCAAATCCCTAGGAATCAGGAGTGCGCACAGGGATGGGACATGACAGCAAAGTCAACCCTGCCAGATGCTGCCAGGTGAGCAGGAGCTGCTCCTTCCTAAGGGACTCTTCAGGGGGGGCATTTCTCTACCTGCTACAACATCTCATTCCCAAATCCTGTGCTCCCTTCTGTCTGTCTGCTACACTGCCAGCTCCGCTGGGCCCTCCTCTTCTCCCTTTCCACATCTGCCCCAGCACAGGATGGACATTAACCCCCTCACATCTGTGTCTGTCCCTTTGGGGCTTGCAGTCAGGCTCTGTGCGTGTGCTGAGGACCTGGCCCACACAGTGGCTGGGCCCTCCTGTCCCTGCCTCCCAGGCTTAGAGTCCAGAGTACATGGGCATTTGAGTGTCCCTAGATCTGAAGCTGCTCCTGCCCCTCTCCTCCACCCTCTGGCTTTCTGCCTTAGCCCTCTCCTCCATGCCCACTCCTCCCCCGCTTTGATGGCAGCCTTGGCAACAGAGCAGTGGTGAGCAGGTCTTCTGAAACCGGGCCCTGAGCTGAGTGCCTCGTAGGCCTTATTCAGGCCACCGGGAAGGGGGCTGTAATTATACCATTTTATAGATGAGGAAGCTGAGGGGCACGGAGATGAAGTGACCCGACCAGGGTCACATAGCTAATTGGGGTAGAATTCAAATCCAGGCCTGTTGAACCATAAAGCCAGTGCTTTTGATCCACTGTACGTGCCACCCACTTGCCCGGCCCTCTCCTCCATCCAGCCTGCTACAAGGATGTCCTGCCAAGCCTGGACAGAACTTCTCGAATATGTTTCCAGCCGCAGGGATGCCCCAGGATGGCCGGTTGCTAGGGTGAGGGCTACGTGATTGTGCCACAGGACCTGGGGTCTCTGTAGACAACAAGGCAGACTCCCCTGGACATGGACCTGTACCCTGCCTTCCCCCTCTGCTCGTCCCTCCCCCTGGCCTGCCTTGCCCAGGGACCACATAATTGTTTGCCACCATAAAAGCCATCTAAGATACTAGTCATCAAGGAGTTGAGCCCAATTTTCTGAGTCCTGCTCAGGGAATAGGTGTTGGGAGTTAACCTGCCCATTCTGCAGATGAGAAAGCAGAGAAAGCAGAAAGACTTTGAGGTTCAGCTTGTCAGGCCTCAAGCTAATTCTGGCTACTAATTCTTCTTTCTTCTTAGCGTGTCTGCTTCTTGTGCTAATTTCCCATAGGCTTTTTATGTTATCCCTATCGTTTATATTCTAGTTAGCTATATAGGATGGGGAGATAGGAAAAGTTAGGACTCAGACGATCGCTCCAAGTAAATGACAATGCAGGTACTTCTGAGTGCTGGGAGTGGAGATGGAGGACCTTGCAGGTGCGGGTAGTAAGGGAGCCCTCGTTGGTGTCTGAACCATAGTCTCAAAGCCAGAACTTGCACACAGCCCAGGGCCCTGGGGGCACCAGAAGGCAGCCAGTGCAGAAAATAAGCAGCAGAAATGACAGATATAGAGCCCTTTCAGACCCTTCTCTCTTCCTCCTTTTTAACAACTGAGTTATAATTTACACACCATAAAATTCACCCTTTAAAGTGTATAATTCAGTGCTGGTTTGTATTTTCACACAGTTGTGCCTCCATCACCTGTGTAGTTCCAGAATATTTTTATCCCCTCAGAAAGAACCCCTGAACCTATTAGCCACCACTCCCTATTCCTCCCCACTCTCCACCAACCCCTGGCAACCGCCAGTCTACTTTCTGTCTCTGGATTTGCCTGTTCTGGGCATTTCCTGTGAATAAGATCACACCGTATGGGGCCTTTTATGTCTGGCTTCTTTCCTATAGCATCATGTTTTCAAAGTGCATTCACACTGTAGCCTGTCAGTACTTTGTTCCGTTTTATGGCTGAATACTATTCCATCCTGTGGCTAGACCACATTTTGTGTTTCTCTGTTCATTACTGGGTCATTTCCACCTTTGGCTGTTGTGAATGGTATGTCTCATTCCTTTTGGTTTGGTTTTCCTGGGAAGCTCTGTACAGAGGCCAGCGGTCTGCATTCCTCTAGCGTGGCTCTTTGGAAGCCAGAGAAAGTAGAGCCAGAAATGGGTAGGTGGCTGGGGACCCAGTGGGGTGAGAGATGGAGACAGAGGGAGTTTGTAGGTTTGGGAGAACTTTCTGCCAGAAAGAGGCCTTTAAGCTGGCCCCAGAGCCATCTGCTGAGAGGTGGGTATTTTTCCTGTTGATTATTAACTGATCGTTGTGATCCTGAGAATGGATTGCTGGGACTAGAACGGGTGCTCTTTTGAAATGCCAGAAATGTTTTCAAAGACATTAAACAGTGCTGGACCCTTCCTTGCTTCTCGCTTTCCACTTGGACATTAGATCATCATTTTAGGGGTTACAGTAACAATAAAGATGATAATAGTAATAATGATCTGTATTTGTGTAGGACCTTATGTTTTATTTCATAGCCATTACATTTAATTCCTCAGAACATCATTGCCTCCATCTTGGCAGATGAAGGAAGTGGGACACAGAGAGGTGAGGTTACTTGCCCAAGGGCTCACAGTGGGGTAGCAGGTAGAGGCAGGCTGGAACCCGGGAGTCTCTTGATCCCTAGTGTGGGGCACTTTCATAGAAGTGGTGGGGAGATGACCTCAGAGGGTCTGGGTCTAGGGTCCCAATCTGAGTCTGGACGGAAGGAGCTAGAAGGCCTGGGTACTGTAAGTAGGGCCCTCACCTGGGGGGATGAACAGTCCCATCTGACTTTCTCAGCTTCCACCACAGGCTCCTTGATCATTTCCTCTTGAGACCCGCATTTGGCTAAAGGCAGCTAGAACCCACTCCCAGCTGCCCCAGGTTTGTCCATGCTTCTAGGGAAGGAATCCCAGAGCAGAGAACCTCAGTGCCGCATGGTTCTGGGGCACTGAGTTCTGAGAGATGCTGAGTGGGAGGCACCCCCACGGTCCCCAGAGGCTGGAGGAGGCCCCTGACCACTTGTGTCTACGTTTGCCACCTTTCTCTGAGCACAGTGTATGAGCTTCCTCCTCCTTCTGCTGCCTTCTCTTCATTCCCCTTTTTCCCCTCCTCCTGTGGGTCCCTGTGTGGGTCTGGGACCCCACATCATAGAAGCTGTGTGTGAGCATTTGGCTGGCTTGGTCGGAAAGGTAGTTTCAGACTCAGTTCTGTGACCATGTCAAGATCACTGTGGTTCATAAGAAAGTTGTTACAAGGGACGCCTGGGTGGCTCAGTTGGTTAAGTGGCTGCCTTCAGCTCAGGTCATGATCCCAGCGTACTGGGATCGAGTCCCACATTGGGCTCATTGCTTGGCAGGGAGCCTGCTTCTCCCTCTGCCTCTGCCTGCCTCTCTGTCTGCCTGTGCTCGCTCACTCTCTCTCCCTCTGTCTCTGACAAATAAATAAATAAAATCTTAAAAAAAAAAAAAGAAAAAAGAAAGTTGTTACAAATAATAGTAAGGACACTGCCTCAAAACAACTAGACGTTTGTTGTCTCTGTTCTAGAGGCTAGAAGTCCAAGACCAAGGTGTGAGCGGGACCTGCTCCTTCTGAAGGCTCTGGGGTAGACGCCTTCCTTGAGTCTTGAAGTCCCCAGTGGGGGCTGGTCACCCTTGGCGCCACTTTTGTCTCTGCCTCTGTTGTCACCTGGCGTTCTCCCTGTGTGTCTGCGGCTTCACGTGGCTGCCTTCGCTCTCGTAGGGACACCAGTCCAATTGAATTAGGGAACCATCCTAATGACCTCTTGTCACATCTCCTAATAAGGACATTCACGGGTCCTGGAGGTTAGGACCTCAGCATATATTTTTGGGGAACACAAATTCAACCCGTAACAGGCAGCTTTGGCATCTAGGAGGTGAGAACGGGGATGGAGCAGTGTGTCCCGTCCCCTCCCACAGGTGCCATTCGAAGCCATCGCTATACCAGGGCGGGGTAGGTTTGTGACCAAGGGCCTCTGTGTACTCTGAGTTCTGCTCTCTTTGAGGGCCACAGTCTTGCCTTCTGTCCATGCTGGCATCCCATCCAGAGTCTTGGACAGAGCCCTAGAACAGGCACAAAGCTGCTAGCTACTGGTGCTCATTCCTGCTGGCACCTTCCAGGCTCCAGACATCATTCAGGGAATCCTTCTGGCTGGAAAACACCTCATGCCTTCACTGAATTGTCCTCACTGCTCCCTGGAGAGTGGTTCCAGGAGCTTATGTCAGCCTCCAGGGAAAACAGGCTGGTGCAGGGAAGCGGGGTGAGCCCAGGAGGGGTTTAATGCAGTGGCCCTTTGCCTGAGACTCAGGGGCCTTGGGTAATGACCACATCTGCTTTGGGCCCATGGGAGTGGACATCTTGCACCTTACGGGGGGGAGAAGCAGATAGCATGACTCTGCAAATGAGTGTCCCTAGACCAGGGATGGTAAAAACCTGGCAACATTGCCCTCCTCTAGGACTGGTGTTCCTGAAGAGCCAGGACTGCAGTCAGGTGAGTGTGCCACAGCCTCCTCCTGTAGACTTTGGGCAGGGGCATGCCTCCTGCCCCCTCCCTGCATGCTTCTTTCTTCTTGGCTCCCAGCCCCTGGGGGGTGAGGGGCTGCCCTCATCCATCCTCACCTCAGGGGACCTGAGGCTGGTGCCCTGGTCCCTGCTCATCCTTCCTCTCCTCCTTTCCCCCATCCTGGCTCTTCAGGGGCTGGGCGCTTTGAGGAGGAGCCGTAGCTGCATGGGAGACGGCGTTATGGCTGGAGAGGGCAAGCCTGTACCAGGATCCAGCTCGGTGGGGTCCACGGGCAGGTGGGGGCCAGAGCAGCTGGGCTGGACCCCGCAGTGGCCCAAGGCCAGAAATGGAAGGGGAATTGGTGGCTCCTGACTAAGAGGTAGAAGGAGGCTCATTCATTCCTTTGCGTGTGAGTGTGTGCACGTCTACACATGCGGAGTCGTGGCTCTGCTGGTTCTTGTGCCAGTAATAGTCTGGATCTGCAGGGGGGCACCTTCCTTCTCCTCCGCCCACACCCTCAGAGTGGGACCTAGGTCCAGAAAGACATGAAGAAAAAGACAGATGGAGGATCAGAAAGGGGGTCTGATCAGAAAGGCAGATCGAGGTTAATGGGGGTCATATGGATCCTGTACGAAATCAGATGTTCATGCAGCCTCCTTACCTGGTTGCCTAGAGGACAATGAGGCATGGCCTGCTGCAGGGCTAGGCGAGAGTCATGTCGGGGTAGATAGGCCTGGCAGTACCTGGCCTGGTTTTCTTTCAGGTTGGGCTGCCCCGTGGGCTAAGGGGTTGTAAACCCAGCCTGGGGTGGTGCCTGTCTCTCGTGCAAGGGCTTCTTCTGGAAATGCAGAGGGCGGGGCTCTGTAGGGAGGGTGGGTTTCTCTCATGAAGGAAGCCTGGGGTTGGGGCTGTCCTCCCTATTGGCAAGATGTGGGCTGGAAAGTACAGAAGCATTTCCTTGAGGTGGCAGTGGGGGTCCTTTGGACATCAAGGTGGGACCCAGGTATCAGACTGACTCTGCTTCAGGTTGGGGCTCTGGAAAAGGAAACAATTGCAAAGTTGGAAGCCTTGGCGGCTTAGCCTGGTCTTGGGCTCTTAACACTGTTACCCTAGCCTCTCCCTGCTGTCCCAGGAGACAGCCAGGGCACGTCCAGGACTCCAGAGTGCCTTGTCTGGAGCTCCCCCAGGTACTGTCCAGCTGGCCTTGTTGCGTAACCAGTGCTCCAGAGCCTTATCTCCCTGCCAACATCCTGCCTGGTGATTGGACTGGAAACTAGCGCTCCTTGGTCACCAGCAAGGGCCAGATGGAAAGTGGGGAGTATGTGAGAGCAGTGAACTTGTTGCTGTCATGTTGTCATGGTGACACAACTCTGTTGAGCTGCTTCTCCATGATCCTAGCCCACATGGACTAAAATAAGTTCTACCTGCAGCTCACACAGCAGGCAGCCCCATCCTCCCAAGGTCAGCTCTCTGGCCATGGTGTGTGTTGTGTGTGTGTGTGTACGCGCATGTGCACACATTCATAGGGGCAAAGGGGACATTTATACTCCTATTCTGTCTCTCTTTCTTTGGTCCTGAATTCAAATGTATTTTGAATACATCTATCAAATGTATAGCTGCGTTTTATTAGCCACTGTAATTTTGGCAAATGAAAATACTTGAAGATAAACAGTAACTGCTACAGTTTCAGGGCCTAATTATTTTCTACTATGTCATTGCGGCAAAACGGCTACGTTTATTTTGATGCCTTTCAGTGTTTGTCCGTGTGTCTGAGGCGTGTAGGTGTTGTGGGTCTTATATGTCTTTAGAACGGCAGTTCTCAAACTGCAGTGTACATCAGAGGGATTGTAAACCCAGATTCCCAGGCTCTATTGCTGGAGACCTTGGTGTGCACCTGAGAATTTGCATTTCTCACAGGTTCCCAGGTGATGCTGATGTGGCTGGTGCAGGGACCTACCGCACAGGGAATAGCCCCAGGGGGCTCAGTCCGTTAATCCTCCTACTCTTGATTTCGGCTCAGGTCATGATCTCAGGGTTGTGAGATCGAGCCCCAGGTCTGGCTCTGCACTCAGCAGGGAGTCTGCTTGAGATTCTCTCTCCCCTTCCTTGGCCCCTCCCCCTGCTCACACATGTGCATGCATGTGTTCTCTTTCTCAAATAAATAAATAAATAAATAATAAAATAGGGGCACCTGGGTGGCTCGGTTGGGAATCTGTCTTCAGCTCGGGTCATAATCCCAGGGTCCTAGTATCAAACCCCGCATTGGGCTTCCTGCTCAGCAGGGAGTCTGCTTCTCCCTCTGCCTCCCCGTTTCGTTCTCTTTCTCTCTCTCATATTAATAACTAAAATCTTAAAAAAATAAAATGAAAGGTATTTTCTGTCTATACTGGACTGTGCTAGGTTTTTTTTTTTTTAAAGGTTTTATTTATTTGAGAGAGAGAGAGCGTGCGAGTGCACCAGCAGGGGATGGGGCAGAGGGAGGGGGGAAGCAGACTCTCTGCTGAGCAGAGATCCCCACATGGGACTCCATCCCAGGACCCTGGGATCATGATCTGAGCTGAAGGCAGACACTTAACCTGCTGAGCCGCCCAGGCGCCCCTAAACTGTGTTAGGTTTTAAAACAAAACAAAACAAAACAAAACAAAGTTTACCATATTCCAGTAGAGAATGCACCCAAGTCTAGTTTTGCACGGTGTGTATTAGACCGGGTCCCCATGCCTGGCTCCTGTTGGCAGAGAGAGGGAATGGCTCAGGCGGGCCCTCACTCACCTCTTCTGTATTCTGTGGCCTCTTAACAGGAAGCAGGAGCTGGCCAACAGCTCGGATGTGACCTTCCCAGACCGGCCGCTGTCCCCTCCTCTGACGGCACCTCCCACCATGAAGGTAAGAGGCTTAGTTAGAGTTGGTAAGTGGGGAGGGAAGTAGCTGTTCCTTTGGTCCAGGCCCAGCTGATGCCGTCCAGTGGGTGCCATGGAGTGCCCTGACAACCTCAGGAGGCAGTGTCCACCTGAGCTCACCAAGGCGGGAGGAACTATGACAGACTTGGGGGTGTCAGGGGCTGAAGGAGGCCTTGGGGAGCTGTGGGGTCCAGGCAGGAATGAGTGCAGCCTGGTGTCTTCACTTGATCTTAGCCAAAAGGCCTAGAAGGAATTGCATCCTGGTGTCTTAGGGGGCTACTGCCCAGGAGGGCTGCCTGGTGGCGGGGCTATAGAAGGCGGGTCTGTGGGGTGGCCCCTTCCTAGGACTTGGGTGGCACTTGCATGGTGGTCTACCTGCCTCTGACTGGCCCTCCTGGGGTGGCCCTGTCACCCCAGTCCCTGTGGGAGAGTGGCTCTGGAGCTTCTGGGCATCAATAATTCTTTCCTATTAGTACTTTATTCACAAGTCTCCTTCCTGGGAGACCACCTCCCAGAACCCCGGCCCTGACTGCTCATTCCTGGAGAGGAGCTGAGGCGTTGTACCCTCTCTGCACCATGCCCGTCTCCCGTCAGCTCTTAGTCCCCCTGACAGGATGGTCACAGGGAGGACTTTGGCTCAGCCAGTATTCCCACCTAAGCAGCAGTGCATGATGGTCCTTCCCACCCTCCCTCCTTCTCACAGTTGGCCAGGTGAGGACTAGCTCTGAACAAGTCCGGGGATTTGCTTCCTGAGTCATCTGAGGGGACAACTAGTCCGCCTTCCATCTTTGTCCTAGAGCTTTGCTGTGAGATGACTCACAGGGAAATAATTACGCCTCTCTCTCCTCTTGGTCTTTGTTGTATCCCTGCTCCCCTAACCTGATCTGTTGGAAAATGACCCCCCCCAAAGGAAGTAGATAAAAGCCTCCTTTCCGTTATCACCCCATACTGAATGCCCACCACGCGGAGAGCTGTGTGATATGCATCAAGGGGGAATGTCATAGAATGACAGCCAGAGCCTGCCCTGGTTGGATTAGGAGTTCAGGAGTTGGTGGGGTACAGGGCTGACTGCGGACAGCTCTGCCTTCTTCCTGGTGGGGTACCCATGGGCACTGAAAGGCAGAGTACCTCCATTAGCCTAATCCCAGTGCAGGCATCTGAGCCAAGTGCTGGGGGCTTTGTTTGCCCAGGGTGACGCTGACAAACACGTCACAAACACAGTTTCAGCCCCTTGGTCTGCAAAGTTGGTTGTCAGATGCTTGTCACTGTGCTTCTGGGTGGTGGAAGTTTGCAGGAAGAAACCTGTAAGTTTCCGAGGAAGAGTCACTGAGTTCTCTTGGCAGACTTCCCTTACTCACATGCTCATTTAATTCATTCAACACCCAGTACTTGCTTGAATGTTGTATTAGTCAGGACTCTTGGTTACAAGTGATGGAAACATAACTCACTTTGGCTTACACATAAAACAGAATTTATTGCTTTGTGATGGCAAATATGGACTCTAGGCATGGCTGCATCTATGAGATTTGCCTCATTCCATCTGTCTTCTGTGTTGGTTTTGTTCTTTGTTAAGCTCTGTCTCCGTGGTGGCAAGATGGTGACAGTAGCTCCTACCTGCTGAGTAACTTCAGTTACTTCAGTGGAAAGAAGAGTCTCTTTCCTATGGTACTTCTAGCAAAAGTCCCAGGGAGGAAGCTGGAGGGCCTGGTGTAGGTCACCTGTCCAGTTGTGAAGCAATCATTGCAGCCAGAGGGGTGGGGGCTCTGATTGGCCAGACCTGGGTCTCACGACCTGCTATCTAAGCTCAGAGAACCGAGAGTGGGAGAGGGGTGATTTTTCAAAGGAACATTGAAGGGTCATTAGAAGAAGATGGGGGGATGGAGGCAGGGCGGACAAGACCAAACAGCTTTCTACCACAGGTGCTTGCCGTGTGCCAGGCTCAGTGAACAAGGTGTCATGGTCCCTGCCCTTCTGGAGCTTGTCATCTAGTTGGGGAAGGGGAGGTGAAAGTTGAAAAATAATTTGAAGATGAAGGATGGACAGTTAGGTGTGATGAACGTTCCAAAGGAGAAGTGGAGCCTAGCTCAGGGGCTATATAAGAGGTGTGCGTGCGTGTGTGTGTGTGTGTGTGTGAATCGAGCCGAACCTTGGAGAGGGTCAGGCAGGACTTCTTAGGAAATGACGTGGAAGCTGAGCCCCGGGAATTGAGTAGGACTTTGTTTGGCAAAGGTGCTGTCAGGGTGGAGGAGACTGTTCTAGATGCTTGCTGTTCCATGCGAGGCCAAGGGACCAGCAGGGCCTGCATCATGTGGGAGCGCCTCAGAAGTGCAGAATCTCGGGATAGGTACACAGATGTGCGCTGCAGGCTCCGTGAGCCCCCCCGGAGCAGGAGAGAGGTAGCTGCGTGGGCAGAACGGGAAACCGGAAGGGCCAGAGCACCCACAGTTAGGGACAAAGAGGAAGACCTGTAGAAGTTTTCTTTTCTTTTTATTTTTAAAAAATTTAATCTGAGGACATTTTTTATGTGGAAGTATAGTTGACACAATGTTGCATGAGTTTCTGGTGTACAACATAGTGATCCGACAAGTGTGCACATTAGGCTCTGCTCACCACAAGTGTGGCTCCCATCTGTCCCCACACAATGCTGTCATAGCACCATTGACTGTATTCCTGACGCTGGGCCTTTCATCCCCGTGACTTAGTCATTCCAGAACTGGAAGCCCGTGCCTCCTACTCCTCTTCACCCACTCTGCCCATCCCTTCCACCTAGTCCCTTAGAAGTTTTGTTAAAGATTTTGGGCTTTATCCTGACTAAGGACATTGATGTCATTGTAGATTTTTGTCTGAGCAGTAGCCAGAGGATGGGACTTTCAGAAAATCACCCCGGCTCTTGGGTGGAGAGTTTGTGGGAGGGAAGTGTGGGAGGGTTTGGGAGGGCACTGAGGGAGTCTGGTGCAGGGGTGGGGAGGAGACGATGGTGGCCTGACTCTGAGGGTTCTGTGGGGTTGTTTGGAAGTGGTCAGATCTCTGATTTCCCAGGAGGTAGATTAATGAGATAGGAGGATTTGGGGAGAGAGAGGAGGCAAGAGTGACCCCGGGTTTGGAACAACTGGTAAATGGTGAAGCTGCTTTCTGAGATGGGGGACCCCCGAGGGAGGATGAGGGCTGAAGGTGTAAGTGCTGCATTGCCCATGTTTGAGACACAAATGCTTAGTGTTTGGGGGCCAGACTCAGAAGAGGGTCTGGACTGGAGGCAGTAATCTGGAGCCTTTCTTCTAAGGAGGACATTAAAGCTTGGGGCAGAGGGCTGGGCCGGGGCCAGTAAGTGCTCCACGGAGAGTGTGGAGTGAGAAGAGGAGAGATTCCTGGTGTGGCCCCCTGGGGGACTCTCCCAGCAAAAGCTAATGTGGAGAAAGCTGGAGACTGGGTGGGAGGAGCGTTCCTCGAAGGAAGGATGGACAGCTGTGTCAGCGGGACAGAGAGGCCAAGTATGCGGGAGCATGTGTGGCCTGGCCGTGACTTGGGATAGTTCTGGGGAGGGAGGTGTGGACAGCAGACAGGGGTGGGCTGAGGAGTGAGTGGAAATGTTGGAAGAAGGGAGCCACGAGGGTGCATGGATACAAGAGGGAGGGGGTGCTGATCAGGAATCCGGAACATAAGTAAGAGATTGTTAGTTAGTATAGTGATTCATTCAAAACATTTATGACTTGCCTTGGGTGCCCAAGCCTACTCAGTTCTGGCCGGTACAGGGCCTGACAGGTTGTTGGGGGTAAGGCTGGCCTGACTGGAACTCCAGGCAGGCTCCGAGCAGAGCGCTAACCTATCGGAGTGGCTTTCCTGTCCAAAGCCTCAAGGCCAAGGTCAGAGCTGAGGACTCAGAGGAAGATATGACGGGTCACCCCAGAGGCTCACACTGGGGTTGGGACCCTTCTGTGGTTGGGGTTGGGGGTCAGTATGTGTGGGTGTGGGTGTACCTGGACTTAGGGGTCTCTTGATGACTGTTATGTGGGCTTGTTCTCTGGCAAAGACTTAGCCTGTGGCCATGGTTAAGAGGCTATCTGTGGCTAGCCTATTTTTTTGTCCTTTGGCAAAGCATACTGACTCATACAGTTAAAACCACAGTCCTCCTGCCAGCCCGCTCATCACAGAGGGAGCGTCCCTTTGGTGATTGTACTTCCCAAGCCCTGTTGCTGGCCATTCGACACCACCCTGCACTGAGCTCCTCAAGGGCAGCGACTCTCCCGCTCTCTGCTGGTGAATGTTTTTGGCATGCGGACTGTCTGGGACATCCGGGTGGGAGGAACCTGTGACTGGTCTTCTACTTCTCTGGTTTTGCTTGAATCTCATATCATGGCAGACAGACCCTCTGTCTCCAGGTAATACTTTTCTGAATTAAGCCCCCAGCCTTGTGATAAGATGCAGACTAAAACTCCCCCTTTCCTCATCTGTCGTGGGGGAGTTTCTACCTGCGTGGACCTGGGCTTCCACTGGCCATGTCGGGCTCAGGCCTCTGCTTTGCCAAGCTCCCGAGCTCTCCAGGTTATTAGTGCACACCGATGTCTGAGACATCCAGGGTAGAAGCTAGCCTCTCTCCAGGGTCTCTGGACTTGGGGGTTCTGCAGCATGGCCCTGCTGTACCCCCAGCATCTGGGCAGTGGGGGCAGTGCAGGCTTGGGGCAGCGCTGGCAGGCCTCCTCCTTGGGTGGATTAGCTTGGGAGTCATAGAATGATAGGGAGGGATGAGTAATTTCTTTTATAGATAGATTGGATGGGAAATTAGACTCATCTAAGGTCCTCCTGAAGATAGTGGTGCTCCCCCTTCGGTCAATACAGTAAGTTAAATTCTTAAACCCAACCAGTTTTGGTAAAGTGCTCCGCCCATCCCACCTCTCACAGCCAGGACAGCCCCTCCTCTGGTTGCTTCTCCTACCAGAAAGGGACTGTGGGAGCAGAGGGAGCCTGCAGACCCCCTGGGAACTCCTCAACCCCGGCTTCTGCCCCTACTGAGCACCTGATGCTGCTACTGGTCTTTGCTTCTCCTCCCCCTTCTCTCTGCTGTTTGTGTTGTTCAGGGGGATTTTTTTTTTTTTTTTTTCTAATATGAAACTGAGAAAAAGCAACCAAAGAGATGCTAAGCAGATGGGCTGAATGAGAGCCCAGTTCCAGCCAGAACTCACACTGTGGATGGTGCAGGGTGGGCTGGGAAAGGGGTTTGGGACTGTCTCCCTGGGAATGCTGTGGATTGTTTCCAGGTCCGCATTTTTTATGATCTGGTTTTCATACCCAGATGGATCAGTGGGCATTTAGAAAGGGCTGCCTGTGTGTGCCCGGCATTGCACTGGGCTCTGTGGGGTCGAACTGAGGCCACAGTCCTCACCCCTCAAAGAGCCTGCTGTCTGCAGGGGGCCTTAACTGAGCAGAAGAAACCATATGGCTTAGCATGTGACAAGCTCAAATGTGTCATGTGGCTTCTCAGTGGGGTGGAGGGGAGTGAGGATGGCTTCCTGGGGAGGCAGGGTGGGGTGGGCAGAAGGGCCCTGATGGCAAGCGCAGGGGTGGGCTAACCCCTGGGACTGACTGGAGACAACAATCTTTCTGGGGCTTGTGAAGTGAAGGGGTTGGGGTTGACGCTCCTGATTCTCTCCTAGCTCACACTGAGTGTGCAGGGCATTTTGTTGAAGGTGACAGTGCTTGGACCTGTTCTGACCTTGACCTGGACTGTCATATTTGTCTCTGGATCCCCACCAGGCCTGTGGTGGCTTGGTCAGTTGGGAGGCGACCCTTCTCCATCTTCTCTTGTGTGAGTCTGAGGGCAGCTCCCTCTTGGACCTTCTCTATCCTGCTTTGTGAGAGTCTGAGGGCAGCTCCTCTGAGACCTTCTCCATCTCCCTTTGTGAGAGCCTGAGGGCAGCTCCTCTGAGACCTTCTCTATCCCCCTTTGTTCTGAAGGCAGCTCCCTTGAGACCTTCCCCATCCCCCTTTGTGAGAGTCTGAGGGCAATCCCTCTCAGATTTCTTTCCAGGGGAAGGTAATGGGGCCTGGGGTTCTTGCTGTGGGGATGAGCAGTAAGTCTTGTTCCTTCATTGTCCCTTTGGTACTCTGCTCTCCATGACTCACTAATGCCCTTGAAACCCTCAGGGGTAGGTCAAGCAGGTATATAAGTCTCCAGATGCTAGGGAAGAAAATGGAGTCTGAGGAGCTTGTTCTCTGCACCCTCTTCATTCCCTTTGGGCCAAGCTGTGCCTGTCTCCTCCTCCCACCCTCCCAGGCTCACCATTGCCCATCAGCCTCTCTTCCCCCCGGGGGCGGGGCTGGACTTTCCTTTCCAGCTTGTAGCTTATCCTCAGGCCTGATCCAGCTCTCCAGTTTGTTGCTAGTTCCAGCCTCCTCTCTTCTGTCGGTTCTGGGAAGGGAGGCTGCCCGCTTCTGTCAGGGTTGAGTAGAGATTATGTCAGCCCCTCTGAGATCTACCAATTCTGTGTGGATGAGGTGAGGAGGCATTTGTGAGAAGGATGTTGGGGGCCTTCTTGGGGCAGAAAGGGCTCAAGGACATAGCAGGAAGGTTTGGTTCCCCCTCTTCAAGAAAGCCCTGGAGGGTTACATGAAAGTGAGGAAAAATATTTGTTCCCGCGTTACCGCCACTGCACAGGTTCTCTTGGTGATACCCTGTGGGCCTTGGGAGGGCCGTCTCTGGTCTTCATGAAGACCCCCATTTATGTCTCCTGTCCAGATGTCATCCCCTTAGGAGCTACTCCCCAGGAGCTCGAGGACAGTGCAGACATGAGGGAGGCCTTGCCTGGATCTGGGTCTGTGGGTGTGCATCTGGGAGGCTTTAAGAACATGGCGATGTCTACGTGTGCACCCCCTGCATGAAGCTGCCCCTCATGCTTGCATATCTGCACAAGTGTGTGTCTTCTCTGATTTTGTTCATGCTTCCAGGCCAACTAGCTTACACTTCTTGCAGATCACCTCAGGTGTAACTGCTTTTTAAAAAATTCAGTTACATTCACATGCATGAATCTTAACTGTATGCCTTCATTAATGGGTTCACTCATGTGACCCTACTCTGATTCAGGTGTAGGACATTTCTGTCTCCCCAGAATGTTCCACTGTGTCCTTTTCTAATCAACTTCACCCCCACCTGCACTGCCCCTGCCACAGAAACTGCTAGTGCTCTGTGTTTTTTTTTTCCACGCTTAATTTGCTTTGCCTGTTCTAGAATTTAATTTGAAAGGAGTCATGTAGTATGTATTCCTTTGTGTCCAGCTTGGCATAACGTGTGTGGGATTTGCCCATGCTGTTGAGTGGGTTAGTAGCTTGTGCCTCTCTGTTGCCAGTGGGTGAATACACAGCAATTGGTTCATTTTCCTGTTGAGGGACATTTGGGTTATTTCCAGTTTTGGCTGTAATGACTAGCCAAATACTGGGAACAGTCTGATTTGTTTTGTGTCGATGTTTTTGTCTTTTGGAGATGTGATTTCATTTCACCTAGGTAAATATCTAGAGTGAAACTTCTGGGTCAATGGGTAGGTGAATTTTAACTTTATATGAAACTGCCGATCACCGCATGGCTATACTGTTTCCCACTGCTGCCTGCAATGGTGTGAGAAGGTTGATGGCTCCACAGCCTTGCCAACACTTGCCCTTGTCAGTCTGTGTCCTTTTAGCCACTTGAGTGGGCCTGGAGGGGCATTTCATGGTGGTTTTCACTGGCATTTTTCTGATGACTAATGATGTTGAGCAGTTCCTTACATGCTTGTTGACCATTTTGTAATTCTTTTGCCCCTTCTTCCCCTTTAAAATAGCGTCTTCTTGTAGGCCTCCTTTACATTGTCTGGATACAAATTCATTCCTTTTTTTTTTTTTTTAAAGATTTTATTTATTTATTTGACAGAGACACAGCAAGAGAGGGAACACAAGCAGGGGGAGTGGGAGAGGGAGAAGCAGGCTCCCCGCTAAGCAGGGAGCCTGATGCGGGCCTTGATCCCAGGACCCTGTATCATGACCTGAGCTGAAGGCAGACGCTTAATGACTGAGCCACCCAGGGCCCCTAATTCATCCTTTTCTTAATGATGCCTTTGATGAGCAGAAGCTTTAGTTTGGTTGATGTCTTATTTTTCATTTTACATCTATTGCCTTCTCTGTCCTAAGAGGTCCGTGCTCACTCCAAATCACAAGGATTCCTTCCATGTTTTTTTCTAGAGGCTTTATAGTTTTAGCTGTGGGTCTACGATCCACTTCGATTTAGTTGCATATGGCGGACAGAGAAATCCAGGTCCATTTATTCCCATGTAGCTATCTGGTCACTGCAAAGGCTGTAAGTTGCGTTGGTGCTTTAGTCAGAAGTGCCCTGGCCATAGAAGTGAGTTCGTGTGGGTATTTCTGTGAGCCACAGTGTTCCTCTAGGTGGGGGATGGCCCAGACGTGATTCCACCCTCCTGTCCCATGGCAAAGGTCAATAATGGATCACAGCGCTCCCTCCCTTGACTTCGGATGTGGTCTGAGAACCTTTGCCACCAAAGCACTAGGCCCCCAACCGCCAGTCATTTGGAGTTGACATTTGAGACGGCTCACTTCTGGCAGCTCTGACTGAGATTGTCAGAAGGGGTTAAATTATTTGCTCAAGGTCCCCCAGCTGGTGAGTGTGGAGCCCGGATTTGGGCTCAAGTCTGTCTGCGTGACTCTGGAGACTGTGCTCTCTTAAGCTCTACTCCACAGTCCTGGATGTGAATCATCTGAGCACGTTACTTGACCTCTCTGACCCCTAATTTCTTCACCTGTAGTACAGAGACAGCAGCTGCCTGACCTGGAGGAGGGGGTGTGAGGAGTAATGAGGTAACCCAGAAAGTAGCTAGCGGAGTCCCTAATGCATAGTAGGTGGTTAATAATTAGTTGTGATAATAGACGATAATTTTAAGAATATTTTGTTTTTAAGTAATCTCTACACCCGACATGGGGCTCAAACCCGCAGCCCGGAGATCAAGAGTCACGGACTTTGCTGACTGAGCCAGCTGGGTGCTCCTCATAGTGATGATAATTTTTACAATGATGATGTGGCTTTTACCCTTGAGAAACATGTAGTCAGGGCTTCTCTCCAGGGAATTGGGATCCACCAGCACAGAGGAGAATCCTTGGTCTGCTCCCATGTAGCCTTGGGATCCTTAGTTTCTAAGCTGGAGGCATCAGAGGGGAGCCCTACTTCCTAGACGTTGCCAACTGAAGCCTAAGCCACAGGCCTTGGCCTAGCCACGTGGACCACTTGGACCTTGTTTCTTCTCTCCCATGTGTGTGGGGAATGGCTAGGCTTCCAGAATGCTTTCTTCGGGAGCCTTCTTCCCCTTTTTGATTCTCCAGCCCATTCTGCTCTTCCTTCTGCCAGGCCACGTGGTCTCCCCCGCTGTGGAGGCTGATCCCATTCCTTTGACCTGGACTTGGACCCCTTTGGTGTTTTTTCTCAAAAATGTGAAACAGTATTGAGTCATAGTTAAGAACACAGTTGGGCTCCTGGGTGGCTCAGTGGATTAAAGCCTCTGCCTTCGGCTCGGGTCATGGTCCCAGGGTCCTGGAATCGAGGCCCGCATCGGGATCTCTGCTCAGTGGGGAGCCTGCTTCCTCCTCTCTCTCTGACTGCCTCTCTGCCTCCTTGTGATCTATCTCTCTGTCAAATAAATAAGTAAAATCTTAAAAAAAAAAAAAAAACACAGTTTCAGGAGCCTGTCTGCCTGGGCTTTCGGTTTTAACACTTCCTCACCGTGTAACTTCTCTGTGCCTCAGTTTCGTCACTGGTAGGATAGAGACATAAGAGAACGTGCTTCGTGTGGTTGTAATGGGGGCTGATTGAGAAGATCTGGTGTTGATCATTTAGAACAGGAGCCTGTAGCATGTGCTGCAGAGATGTTAGTCGTTATGATTTCTTCATAGGATAGCAATGCTTATAGAAAAAGTCTAGAAGGAAATCTACCAATTTTTCTGTTGTTAGTGTAGTTTCTCCTCATTTCTTGCCCTGCTTGGTGCCCATGGTTGAGGTGCCTCTCCAGGTCTGATGGATGAAACTGAAATTGCATTTTGTATGATTGGTCCCACCTGAGCCCTGTGTCTCAGACGCCAAACCCTGCCTGACATATAGGCAACCATGAGGGTATTGGAAAAAGGCCCAAACCAAGGGTCCTGCCTCTGGGGGAGGAACCTTCAGGGAGGGAGCATCCCTCTGGATCATGTTCCCATAGTGGCACCAAGACCCTGCAAGGCCAACATCTGCATAAAGGATTTTGGGATTGGACTAAGTGTAGACCTGGACAGTTCAGGGCCTTGGAGAGCCCAGGGTTGGGTTTGGAATGCCTTTCATGATCTGTCTGTCCCTTTTGGGAGTGTTCTCCTTAATTCCTTTTGACTGCGGCTAATATTAAAATGACCCTCTACTTCTGGACAGGTCTCGTGCCCTGCTAATGCAGCTGGCGTTCTAGAATCTCCTTGGGGGCTCTCCCTTCCCTGCCCCAGCCCTAGCCATGCCACCTTTGAGGGCTTGACCAGCTGTCCTGCCCCCAACTTAGAGCCTGCTTCTATGACATCCCTGCTTATTTTGGGTCCTGACTCCTGTGATGAATGTGGAGGACAGAGCCCTGGGCCTGGAATTTAGGAACTGTGTAACACTGTGCAGTTTGGTGATCTATGAACTTAAGTTCCCTCAGTTGTAGACTGAGCCACCCCAGGTGCTCCCAGGGTTGCTGGGAGGATTACAGAAGGAAGTGGGTGAGCGAGGGCTTCATAGCACCCGTGCGCGTGTTATATATGTTGGCATGTATGGATACTAGTGGTTATTATTGTGGGCAGCGAGCTAAATGCTTGTGGGAGGTTTCATTGGTAATCCCCTTCTTGTAGCTGCTGTAGATACGTCCTCACAGAGAGTGGCTGGGGATGGGGTCCTACCAGATGCCATGAGCCGCCTTCCTCGCCCACTCGCATGCCTGTGTGTCCTTCACCTGACACTGCAGCCCAGTGTGTCTGGTGCTGGGGGGTGGCACTGGATGGTGGGTTCTTTTTTGTTCCTGAAGAGATACTACCCGCACAGTTATGAGTCCAAGTAGGTACCTCCCATGTGCCCCTTCCTTTTGTCTTCCCCTCCTGGACCCCTGGAACATTCTCTGCTCCTCACAGAGGGTGGAGCTGGAGTTTCAGGCCCTCACTCGGGGCTGCTGTAGCAACGTCCGACAAGCTTGGTGGTGGGAAACAATAGAAACGGACTCTTCTGTGGTGCTGGAGGCCAGAAGTCTGCCCTCAAGGTGCTGGTAGGGCTGTGCTCCCTCCAGGGGCACGAGGGGCAGAGGAGCCATGCTTCTTCTAGTGTCGGGTAGTTCCAGGCGTTCCCTCGGCTTGGGGCCTGTCTTCACGTGGCCTTCTCTTCTACGTGGCTGTCTGCGCTCTGCAAGTCTTTTATAGGGACACTTGCCATTCGATTCAGGGCCCACCTGGGTAGTCTAGGGTGATTTCATCTTGAGATCCTTAAGTTAATTACCCCTGCAAAGACCTTTGTTTCCAAATAAGGTGATAGTCACAGGTTCCTGGGTGCCAGCATATCTTCTGCGGGGCTGCCATTTAGCCTACGATTGGGTGTGGGTTGCCCTCCTCGGGATCTCCCGATGGGAGCTTGTGAGGCCCAGAAGCTCTGCCACCACCTGCTCGCCCCTGTTTGGTTGGAGGTCATTCAAGTGTGATGGGGGCGGGTGTTCTGGGGGCAGGGCAGGGAGAGACTGGCTCAGGGCGGCCCCAGTTCTGTCCTGAGGGGGCAGAGTGTGTTCTTGCTGCCGTGGGGCCTGGTACATTAGGGGCCCAGAGTAGGTGCTTTATAAATACTGAGTGGTCAATGCTTAATAATGCTTATAACAGGTGATGATGAAGGTGCAGGGATCAATCCAGCCTTGCGACAGTGGCACTGGACAGACAAAACCCCACATTTTCTTGGAGAATTTCCGTAAGAGCTTTCCGCAAGTAAATGACAAGCAGCGAAAACCAAACTATTTTTGATAAAATGATACGTGTTTATTATAAAAAATTTGAGCAATTGTAAAGTACAAAGGAAGTAGGAAGAAAGCCCTAATAGCACTTCTGCCACCCAGACATATTCCTCCTTACCGTTTGCTAAGTGTCCAGACATCTTGGCATCATGCACACAGATAGTGGTGTGAATACATGGGATCTCACTCTTTGTGCTCCTTTGTAATAAAAAGAGTTAAATTTGATTTTACTTGCATTTAACCAGTGAGGAAAAAAAAAAATCAAGTAGCTCAGAAGGAATTGCTGAAGTTTAGTTAAAGGTTTCCTCTCTGTAAAAGATATTAATTTCCAGAAGAGTCCTTTAAAGATGAGGTAAAAGACTAGGAAAAAAACGGCATATCTTTGAGGGCAGAGACCTTATTATTATTATTTTGCTAAATTATTTCAACTTTGTAACATAGTGGTTAGCTCCTTGGAGGAGAGCGGTGTCCTCTGTGAACTTGGCCCCTCAGTGGGCGTGACACAGTCCTTTGGAGGGGAACTGCTGTGCCCTTAGCAGGAGGCTGAGTTAGCAGGGTCTCCTTCATGGAGGGAGCCTCTGGACCCTCTGGCTTGGTTATACGTGGAAATCATGACTGTTTCAGGAGTGAATTGGGTTTGTTAGCAAATGAGGTGGGCTGAGCTGATTTGATTGGTCTGCAAGATAGCGAAGTTTCTGAAATGTCAGATGTTAATATGATGGCTGGTTGGCAAGGAAAGCCAGGAGTGGGGGGTGGATGGTCAGGTGGTGTCATCTGTTGTAGAAGAGGAAAAGAGGGGGACTAAGGAGAAAGGAAAGAGGAAGTGGGGAGGGGAGAAGAGGCAAAGAGAGGGCAGGAGGCGAGAAGTGGGAGGAGGGAGAGGGAAGGTGGAAGGGCTGGGTTGCCTCATCCAGGATCACCAGCTGGTGGCCTAGCCCCAGTTTGCCCTCACCTAGGCTTCTTTTGACCAACATGATGTTAAAAGATTTATTTGAGTATCATTGGGAGGGACGTGTTCTCTCCAGTGACTGTTGTCCTTGTATCCTCCCTGGTGGCTGACCTCTGCCAGAAGTCCTGCTGCTGTTTCTAGAGCTCTCCCTTCCCATGGGCTGGTCCTGGTGGGTGGCCTGGGCTCAGAGGAGACCTGAGTTGCATCTTACCCCAGAGATGCGGTGGGGCTCAGGATGATTCTGGGAGTCCAGCTGGATCTCCCTGTGACTCCCTGTCTAGATGGAGTTTGGGGAAGTCCTTTTGTGGGTTGGAGAGTTAGGCCTTGCAAGACAGGAGGCAGGAGCTGTGACTTATTTATCTGTCTCCTCATGTTTGGTGACCCTTGTGGAAGTGGGAAGATATGATTGTTCCTCTTTGAGGGTGTGATGCCTACAGGGAGGCAGAAGCCCCAGAAACTTACCTCTGAGAGTGACCCAAGATGGGACATGACCTCCACTAAGGAGGCCAGTGGTCTCTGCTTGGGCATAGAGATAAGGACAGCCTGGGTAAGCTCACAAAGGCAGGAAATCCTGACATGATGCTGTCTCTGTCACTTACCCATGAGGTAATGGATCTTGGTGTCTGCCCCAGTCAATCCTTCAGGCACCAAAATAGTGAAGCAGAGAGTAGGTTAAGAACCATAGTCCAAGAAAAAAAAAAACCCACATTCCAATCTGGGGAGCAGGAAGGTGTGTCTTCTAATGCTAGGAGGGTCTAGTAAGTGTCAGGGTTGGGCCTTGTCACCCAGACAGCAAGGCTGATGCAGGGACCCAGAGTCCAAGGGCTAGCAGCATCTCAGGTCGTCGGACCAGCCTGAGTTGCCATGGACAGGCTTCTTTGCATGACTGGTTCTCTGCCACCTGTTTGGGCAGCCTTTCTTCTTGCTGCACGAGTCCCAGGCCCACTGAAAGTCAGAAGTTCACACCTGGTTTCTTGGAGGTCAGCAAAGAGGTTCCAAGCAGGTATCAAAATAACAAGATAAAAGCTCACTCCAGACTGACTATGTGCCACAGAGCAATTCAGATTTGGGGAGTGGAGAGAGGTTACCCAGTCAGAGGCATGGTGCTAGAGTGTCAGAGCTCCTCCCTTCAGTCAGGTCTTATCGGACCGTTACCGTCAGGAGGTCTGTACTAGTTTCTTACAGCTGCTGAAACAAATACCACAAATTTGGTGGCTTAAGACAACACAGATTTATTGTCAAAATGTTGGCAGTGAGAAGTCTCACTGGCTAAAATCAAGGTGTTGACAGGGCTCTGCTTCTTTGTCTTCAAAGGAAGCGACATTGGCCAAGTCCTTCCACCATTGCTGTCTCTCTGCTTCTCTCTCTTTGGCTTCCTAGTTATAAGGACTCTTGATTAAATTGGACACACCTGTATAGTCTAGGCTCCTCTTCATGTCTCAGGGTCCGCTGATTGAGCAAACTTAATCCCAGCTGCAACCTATTTCCCCTTTGCTGCCGTGTGACATCACATATTCGTAGATTCTGACAAGAGCATCTTTTGGATGGGGACATTATTCAACCTATGTCAAGGTCAGGCCCCCTCCATGGTTCAGTGGGAGATGTTAGGCTTTGTTAGACTTGAGTTCCTCGTCTGTTGGTTGGAAGATTTTTACCCATTCCTAAGGAAACCCTAGAAGTCCCCCTTCCCCACACATACCCCCCCACCCCCACCCCGGGCACACTACATCTTCCTCTTATGGGCTTCTGTGTTTCTGTGGCTGATTCTTTATCTGCCTGATTGCATTGCTTTGTAAGCCTGGGACCAATGATATAATTTCAGATGTCCTCTCCCGACCATGGGTTTTGAAGGGTAGGCATGTCGTTTGTCCCAAAGCTTTTCCACAGAGAAAAGAAAGGCACACAACATTCACACGGTCAGTCTGGAGCTGAGATGTGACCTTGATTCTCTTGCCTTAGGTCAGCAACTTGCTGAACCCCCATCTAGGTGGAAGTATTACCCTTCCGTTGAGGGCAAAAAAGTGACATATGTGAGTATCACCCAGTCCTGACTTGGGGTTGTCCAGTGTTTTTGTGAAAGGAGCTGCCATTGCCTGCCTCCAATCACACCCTGTCCTCTTCCTCCCATTTAACCTACTTCTTCCCATCCGAGTGGTCTGCTCTGTGGCCCGTGAGCCCAGGATCGTTTCAGGGTGAGGGAGGGAAGGTGTGGGAGGGAAGACAGGAGCTTCATTATGCTGTGCTTAGATAACCCTCCCCAGGTGACCTGACTGGCACGGAAAGTCCCCCTCTTGGTCCCCCAGGTCAGATAGCGTTGCCTGGCTACAGGGCAGCCAGCAAAGCTCTGGCAGGGAGAGTAAACAGGAACACATGTTTAAAACTCAGTATCACTGGGTGTGCAAACACCCCGGCAGGGCCTTCCAGCTCACTGATAATCTCTGAATCTCCTTGATGCACGAGTGTGGGGGACATTCTGCACCGAGACCCAGATGGTCTCTTCTGGGAATTGCCTATCAGCTGTTGTGAGGGACAGGGAGGGGGTGGGGGACTTACAGCCTCAGCCCCATGAAGACTATCACCCTGGTCACCTGGGCGAGATTCCTGGGAGACCCCGGGGTTTGGCCTGGACTCCTCGGCAGGATGGGGCTTCAAGGGCAGGAGCTGTTCTTATCCAATCTGAAGCCTCCGGTTTTAGCCTGTCCCATCTCAGGGCTCTGGGGCTACTGTCCAGATTCAGCCTTGGACTGCAGAGAGATCGCTGTGGTGGGCATGGGCGCCTGTGGACTGTAGATCAGCAAAAGTGGAAGGAGGGAGATCAGGGCTTTTGCTCTAGTCTGGGCAAAAAGGTGGAGGGAGCTTGAAACTGGAGGTGGTTAGCAGCGGTGATAGAGAGAAATGAGTGGATTTGAGTTATGTTGAAGAGGTTGAGACAACAGGATGTGTTGTTGGACTGGGTGGGAGAGGAGTCTAGATGTCTAGTTGTCCTAGATGAGACTTAAGCAATGGGTGGGTTTTGGTCCCATTTTTTTCTGAGATGGAAAGACTTGGAAAGTTTCTTGAGGAAGATCAGGGGCTCTGTTTTGGACATGCTGAGTTTGAGCTATTCATGAGACAGCAAAGTGGAAAAACCAAATATGCATTTGAAAAATGCTAATTTAGAGGTCCAAGGAGGGGTCCAGGTGGGAGACGTTCATGTGAGGAGTCAACCTAGAGAAGGTATTGAATGCAGGGAGACAGATAGGTAGCTTGGGAAGACAGCAGAGATGGAGGTAAAAGGAGAAGCCTGTGAGGAGGGCTGAGCAAAAACTAGGAGAACAGCTCCCTTGGGAAGCCCATGGAGGGGACTGTAGAAGGGGGGTAGTGGTACCGAGAGATGAGGTAGGGCAAAAGTTCTTGGGCTTGGCTACATGGAGGTCCTTGGTGACCCTGAGAAGAGCAGTTTCAAGGGAGCTTTGGGGCCAGATTGGTTAGCAATGGACAGAAAGGCTATGTCACTCATCTGCAGAATTCCACAGAGCTGACCAGAGTGGCCAAGCACAGCTGGAGATGGGGTCTCTTCTGTGCACGGTCAGACTGTCCTCATGGCTAGGATCCCATGACTGTCCTGCCCCAAGAAGGCAGGGGGCTCCTTTTGTGATCAGGGTGCCCTGTCTTCTGGGGCAGAACAGATCCAGGGTGCCCGGAGGTGCTATGAGAGGATGGCCATAAGGGTGAACCCAAGCCTCGTAGGTTCAGCCAAAATCACAAATGCACCTTCCTTCTTCAGTAGACATGTCCTGTCCTTTAGGCCTGGGAGAGCAGGGTCATGGTTTCACCTCCTGATGGCCCTTTCAGACTGGTCACCTCCTGGGATTCCAGTTTACCTCTCCTCCGTCTGGACAGTCATGGGGCCAAAGGAATTCCCAGTTCAGGAAAATGTGGCTGTGCCTTGGGGTTAGGGCATATGACCTGCCCTTTGGGGAGCTGAAAGTGTCCTGGAGGTGTGTCTGGCTCGGCAAAAAGCCAGAGCTCTCTTTGGATAGATCTTTGGCAATTGCCTGTCTCCTTATCCACCTGTATTGCAGGGAGTGACTTGGAGCCCCGCTGTGGGTCTGGACCCTCTGTATGGCTCACCAGGCCCCCTTGTGGCCAGCACCGTCAACACCAGCTGCTAGCCTGGGGCCAGGGCTGCCGGGGACTGGGGAGCAGCCAGCAGGGCAGACCTAGGGGGTCCTGTTGCCAGGAGCTGGGACCCCACCACTGTGTCCACTGCCTCTCTTGCCACTCAGGTGCTCCTGGAGACATCCACAGGGGAGACCAGGCCTAGGTGGGGTCCATGGTAGCCTCCTCGGTCCGAGTGAGTTGGTCTGTCATGGACTTCCAGGTTCCCTCCATGGCAGGCTCATCTGCTGGGTCGCTCCTGCCCTGCCGATGGCCTCAGCCTGAGGTCTGGAAGGTGGCACAAGCCCTCTGAGCCAGGCGTCCGCACCACTCCCAACACACCTGCTGGATGCCGAATGCCTGGATCCGGCAGGAAAGCAATCGGACTGTGAAAAAAAGGCTAAGAGCTTGTATTTGGTCCTCCTTCACTCTGCACACCTCCTCTGTTATCTGTCTGCTTTTAGGAGGTGACTGTGGGGCAGGCACCGTCGAAACAGCAGCAGATACAGGCAGCAGATACCAGTGCGGCTGGCTGATGGTGCTCACCTTGGGGGGCCCCCATGAGTATCCCCGAGGACGGAGCGTGTGTGTGTGTGTGTGTGTGTGTGTGTGTATGAGGGGGGTGGCTGTGAATGTTTGGGCTGTTCTTTGTTGTCCTTCCCCGTGGGAGGCGATGTCTGTTTGTGGGTGGCTGCTGTAGGATGCTGCACAGGTGTGGTGTCTTTGTCATCGAATGCTGCCCCCGAGCCAGGACAGCCAGGCCTGGGGTGGGGGGCCCCCGCAGTCCTGCCCCAGATCTTACGAGGGCACACCTTTGCCCCAGCACCCATTCATCAGCCTCAGCTGGCAAAAGTGGGCGGGGCAATCATGGCACTTGATTTACGGTTTATAGGAAAGACCTGTTCAGTGTCAATGTCCCCATGAGGTTGTGTGTGTGTAATTAGGCTGTGGAGCTCCAGGCCTGTTAGAATCACTTGGGGACCAAAGCATTTATTTGGGTAATCATTAACTGCAAGATGGGGAAGGGAAAGAGCGTGCAATTTGCAGCTGTCCCCTTCTTGCTGGTTAGCCACTGGCCAAACCACCCGAGGCTGCAGTGCCCCAGCCTTCCCTCTGCCGTCTCCCTCTGGGGAGGGGACCTCTGGGGCTGAGGTGGGAGGCCTCCAGTGGCATCTCTCAGGCACATGGGAGCATGAGCCTCCAAAATTACCCATTTCCTATGGCTTCTTTTCTGACTTTGTCCCTTCACTTGGCTGAGCCCAGCAGCCCAACATGTGGGGTTCTTAGGCCAGTGCGCCGGCTGAGGACCTGCTGTGTGCTAGGAACGGGACTGTCTCCATCACGTCCCAGGACTCTTGTCCTGGATGGAGGAGGTGTTAACAGGGAGAGCCCAGATAATTGAAATTCTGGCTTAGAGAAACTCTAGACCTTGCTGTTGTCACTTACTAATGTGCTGGTGTGGGCATGGGGTGTGTGGAGAGCTCTGTTTTCCTTCTTTGCCTCAGAGCAGAGTTTTATAGCTGGGAGCATCTCTCAGGCAGGAGGGTGCTGGGCCAAATGTTGGGTCGTTGAGAGCAGGTGATAGGGCACCGGTGGTCTCTCTGGGGAGGGGAGAGCAGCTCCTGTAGACTCTGAATGAGTGTGGGAGCCGAGGGACAGAGCTAGGAGAGGCCTGCCGAGAAGATCTGTGGTGTGTGTCTTGTGGTGTGTGTCTTGGGTTGTGCTACTTCCTGCTTTAGACATGGTGTGAAGTTGAAGTTGTGTCCTTCCACTCAGTCTTGCCTGAAGCCTTTCGAGTGAGCTGGGGAGTGAGAGTAGGAGGAATTGTTATTTTGGAGACAAGTAGCTGGATATGTTCATGGCTCCCTGAGGTCGTCTAGACCACTAACAGGGCAGTGACATTCCCAAGGGAGGGCAGGGGGCTGCTCCTGAGATAAAGGAAGGGGAGCAGGGTCTGCTGGGAAGGGCGCAGGTCCCATGTCCGGGTATAATGGGGCTGAATTCTCTCTGAATGGGCAAACTGGTGGCAGCCTCTTCAGCCCCTTTTCTCTCCCAGGCCAGGGGTAAAGGCCAGGATTGCGGGAGGAGGCTAGTTGGCACCAAGGTCAGTAGTGCCTGGGCCTTCAAACTCCTTATTAGAGGGAGAGGGGGAGAAGTAGGGTATGGAAGGCTTCTGCTGCCCTCGCTGCAGATCCAGTGTCCAGATGTGCTGGAGAGCATGGCTGCAGTACCCACTCTCAGAGAGCCGGCAGGAGAGCATGCAGAACAGAGAGGGGAGACCAGGGCAAGGGGAAGGAAGCCTAATGGGACAGGGTGAGTGGGAAGGTGCCCTGGTTTATGCAGGAAACTTGCCTGGGGGACAAAGATCACTAAGGAGTCATGGAGGGAGGGAGCCATGCCTCTGACACTCAGCCAGACACCCACCCCCAGTGCCAGTTAGGAGAGAGGACAGCCATGGAGTGTGGGACACTTTGCATTTCAGGGACAAGAAGGATTGAGGGGAAGCAGAGATTTTCTTGGAGGCCAACACTGCTCTTTGCCTCAGGCTTGTTTTATTTCTTATTCCTCAGGATAGACATGAGCAGGGGAACACAGTATGGCCATTGGTGAGACCCGAGCCAGGCTATGCCCATCACTTTCCTGCCTGCAAGCTTTTGTTCAAGCTGCTGCCTAAGGCCCCGGCTCACCCTGGTGGATGGCCTCTAACTTGATGACCCCATGAGACTTATAGAGCTCTTTCTCCAGTTCACCACTGGGAGGCTTGGACCTGAAGCTGAGCCCACCTTTATTTGGAAGCCTGCAAGTTTCAGGCCACAGACTGTATCAGATCCCCAAAGCCTGGCTTGGAGAGTCTCTGCTGTGTAGACTCTACGATTCCTTAACCAGTGCTGGCCTGGGAACAAGTGTTACACCCTTGTTCCAAGGTAGGGACATCTTAGAAGCAGGAACCTTGGTTGTTTCCTAGAAGGTGAGAGCTGGATTATCCAGAGGCTGTGTCTCTTACAAACACCCACAGGGTCTGGCCTTGGACATAACCATGGGTGACGTCCACCTTCCACCTTTCATCTTCAACCAGCTTTAGTTGGGACACTGCTTTAGTTTATGAAGCTTTTTTTTTTTCAGTTTCAATTTTTTAAAAAATTTTATTTTATTTTTTTCAGTGTTCCAAAATTCATTGTTTATGCACCATACCCAGTGCTCCATGCCCTCTATAATACCCACCACCAGGCTCATCCCGCCCCCCATAACCCTCTTTTTGTTTCTCAGAGTTCAAGTCTCTCATGGCTCATCTCCCTCTTCAGTTTCCCCCGACTCACTGCTCTTCTCCATCTCCTACTGTCTTCTGTGTTATTCCTTATGCTCCACAAGTAAGTGAAACCGTATGGTAATTGACACTCTCTGTATGAAGCATTTTCTTGAATGCTTTTGGTTCTCACAACTACCCTGAAGGGAAGAGTTCTCTCCCTCAATTTATAGATGAGAAAATTAAGTCTTAGGTACACGGAGCACTCCCCTTAGCCAGCTGGAAGACACAGCCTCGAGGCTTGTGATTTCTAGTTCAGTATTCTCTCTACTATCCCGAGAAATAATTACTGAGTACAAATAATTACCAAGTAGCTACAACTGTATTTCATCGCTTTGAGATACACATTTTCCCTCTCATTGAACATCTCTGAGATCAGGCTGCATCTCACTAGCGATATGGGCCCCAGTTTGTAATTGGCCGTGTTTTTGCCTTGTTAGTGATACATAAGGTAGTGTGTATCTTACAGTGGAGGTCATTTAAGATTTGAAGAAATCTGGCGTGTGTAGATATAGCTTCTACGTGCTAAGAGTTTTTATTTTTTATTTAATTTTTTTTTAAGATTAAAAAAAATTTATTTGACAGAGAGAGCACAAGTAGGCAGAGAGGTAGGCAGAATGAGAGGGGGAAGCAGGCTCTCCACTGAGCAGAGAGCCCCATGCAGGGCTTGATCCCAGGATGCTGAGATCATGACCTGAGCCACCCAAGCGCCCCTATTTATTTAATTTTTAAATTAAAAATTTAAAAAAGATTTATTTATTTACTTGAGAGAAAGAAAGAAAGAGCAAGCAGGAGCATGAGCGGGGGGAGGGTTAGAGGGAGAAGCAGGCTTCCCATTGAGCAAGGAGCCGGATGTGGGGCTCGATCCCAGAACTCCAGGACCATGACCTGAGCCGAAGGCAGACGCTTAACTGACTGAGCCGCCCAGGGGTCCCCTGGAGTTTTTAATTTAGAGGAAAGAGCAGACAGCCCTAGCCATTAAGAGGAAACAGAATATGGTATGTACTCAAATCAAGTCAGGTGCTCTGGGTATTTGGGCTGAGGGTTTCAGAAGGATTTTAGGGAAGAATAGGTGGGATTGGGACCCTGGGCATCCTGCCTCTTGTGCACCCAGCAGCTGATCCAAACAGTGCAGCCAGGCCCTGTTAGTGTGGTGGTTCAAAACTTGGACTCTGGAGGCTGTATTTGTTT
Organism: Lutra lutra; assembly: GCF_902655055.1. Classification (NCBI taxonomy): domain Eukaryota; kingdom Metazoa; phylum Chordata; class Mammalia; order Carnivora; family Mustelidae; genus Lutra; species Lutra lutra. The sequence goes on from NC_062293.1 coordinate 46,809,553, forward strand.
TGCCAGTGCTGCCTGTTGACCTAGTTAGTGAATTCCTTTGGCCTCAGTTTCCACAAATATAGAGTGGGCATAATAATAGTGACTGCCTCTCAGATGGTTATGAGGGTCCCACTCGAGGGCCTGGCATGTGTCATGAGAGCTTAGTGCATGTCAGCGGCTCCCATCATGGAAATTAATTCTATAAATTTGATGGATTTAGAGTAGACGTTTGTTGCCTAGTTGCTGTCCTTGTGTTAGGTGCACACACACTTGTCATCTCATTTCTTCTTCAGATGTACCCAGGAAGGAAGGTGGGGGCGGGGTGGAAATCACTATTCCAGTTTTTTTTTTTTTTTAAAGATTTTATTTATTTATTTATTTGACAGAGAGAGATCACAAGTAGACAGAGAGGCAGGCAGAGAGAGAGAGAGAGAGGGAAGCAGGCTCCCTGCTGAGCAGAGAGCCCGACGCGGGACTCGATCCCAGGACCCTGAGATCATGACCTGAGCCGAAGGCAGCGGCTTAACCCACTGAGCCGCCCAGGCGCCCCCACTATTCCAGTTTTACAAATGAAGAAAGTGAGGCCCCAGGTCACCCAGCTGGCCTATGGCTGGGCTGGGATTTGGATGCTGGCCTGCCTGACTCCTACCCTGCTGCTCTTTTTACTGGACCACAGCTGTTGGCGGCAAGAAGTTCCAGGCAGGGAGGGAAACCAGCTGGTCCAGGTGAATTTGCTGTAGGCAAGATATTTTATAATCAAATTATTGCTGTCAGGCATTCTAAATAGCAGGTTTTCTGGTGTAGAAGGAAGAGAGGTCTCATTTCAGAGGCACAGGAGGCTAATTTGACAGAGGGGAGATTTGCTCAGGTCTTAATCTCTGCTCCCTACCTCCCACTGGTCAGAGGGCAGTTTTGTCCCCACCAGAATGGCTGCTTGGCTCCCTGGCCCTCCTTCCTTCTTCTGTGTGTGGTTGTCCTCTAGACTCATTATGTCGGCCGGTGGGCCCACCCCACCTGCGTGCCAGTGGGTGGTCCCACTGCCACAGGTGCTCATGACCCCACCAGGGGGTGTGGGCCTCCTTACCCAGAGCCTCCTTCTTGCCCTCTTGAGTTTAGCAAAGGCAGATACACTGATCTTCCCCCCACCTTCCCCTCCTTCCTCTCCATTTCCTCTACTGCATCCCCTCTCTCATCTGGAATACTTGGCTCTGTTCCCAACAGGCTCTGTGACCCTAAACAGGTCAATCAGCCTCTCTGAGCTTCATTTCCCAACTCCTCCCCAGCTGGATTATCATGAAGGTTAAATGGGGGGTAGTGGGAATGAATCCTAGGCCTGGATATTGACTCCTGTTCTTCCACGGTGTATCCTTAGGTGCAGGACATGATTTTCTTGTGTCTCTGTTGTCTTGCCTGCAAAATGGGGACAGTAAACCCTTTCTGCTACATCCTTCCTTTGTAGCATAGCCGCTGCCCTCTTCTCCGTGCATCCATGCAGGGGTCGGGGTCAGCTCATCCCCGTTACCGCTCCTCTTTTACTGTGTTGTAATTATTGACTTAGGTGATTATCTTAGTCACTAGATGGAACTCAGTTCCTTTCTTCCGTTATTCATTCAGCAAGTGTTTATTGAGCACCTGTGTGCCAGGCGCTGAGGTGCCAGATGAAGTGGAGGGAACAAACAAGAACTTAGAACACAGAGAGAGAAGTGATTCCATAGGGCATGGGGAGGAGAGGAGGTGATTTGCAAGCTAAAGCCTAAAGTGCAAGTAGGAGTCAACTAGATCAGAGGGACGGAGGCTGGTCTTCTCTGGGTCTCCTGCCTCAAGCCAGGGCTTGGCTCAGCGGTGGATTAGTTCCCTGTTTCTCTCCTTCCTAACTGCCAGCTGCCTCTGAATGCATTTCAGTGCAGAGGCAAGGAGTGGACCACAAGGCTTCCTGGGCCCTGGGGTGCTATGTCAGGGGGGTTGCGAGCCTGGGGAGTGGGCCTGCATGGGCGGGCATGGCAGGGGTGGGGTAGGGACTCTGCTAAATGACTCATTGGCTCTGAGCCGGAATGCAGGTGAACCAGAAGCAAGTGTGGCAGGGAACAGTCCTTCCTTTGTAGCATAGCCGCTGCCCTCGCCTCCGTGCATCCTCTGGTGAGGACACCAGAGCCTTACTCTGGGTACCTTTCCCCAGGCAGGGAGGCTGGTTTTTGATCAGAATTTTTAAGAGTTGGAAGGGACACTGTCACCCTTCTCTGCAGCCAGGGCTGACCCCTAGCACATGGCTCCTGTAACTGTAACTGTGTGCAGTGGCCCAATCCACGTCCTAGAACTCTGCCCTTCTTCCTCTATGACTTCCCCTGTGACTTCTAGTGTCAATCCATTCCATGGACCCATGCCTTTGCTGACCTCAATTGAGCTGTGCCCTCCTCCAGCCTCTGAGGGTATTTCCTGGCCTTTGTTCACCCGTGGCTGCTCTTGGGCTCTCTGGAGCTCAAGCAGTAGCAGGATGGCGTGCTGGACTGGGGAGAGGAGATGGGCCGTGTGCCTCGTGGTGGGCTGGGTCAGAGTGGGGAAAGCAGAGATAAGATTGGCTCCTTGGGTGTGGCAGAGCAGGTGGTGGGGTACTTTTCATACCACCAACTAAAAGGCTGAGGGTCTTTGAGTTTTGCCCTCTACTAGACAGGTTCTATACACCACATCCTGTTCTAAAGCACCTTGCAAAGTGGGTCAGATCTCCCCATTTTACAGACAGGGAAACTAAGGCTCAGAGGCTGAGTGACCAGCTCACACAGCTTGTGAACAATAGAGCCACGAGTTAAAACCTTGTCCTCCACCACTAAGGCTGGGGCTGTTTCCACCATACCGCACTGCCTTTTTTGGGGAGGGATTAAAAAAAAATTTATTCCTTTCCTTCTGAGCCAGGGACATTGCTTTCTGCCCAAAGCTGGAATGGGATCGAGGGTTGTGGATGGGTATTGAATGTAATGTGTTTATTAGTGTTGGAGAGAGACTCTGAGACCCAGGTGAGCCCTGGGCTGAGCTCTGGGACCTGGCTTCTTGCTCCCCACACTTGTGCTCCTGTTAATAACACAGCACTCTGGGGGCGCCTGGGAGGCTCAGTAGTTAAGCGTCTGCCTTCGGCTCAGGTCATGATCCCAGGGTCCTGGTATCGAGCCCCACATCGGGCTCCCTGCTCCACGGGAAGCCTGCTTCTCCCTCTCCCACTCCCCCTGCTGTGTTCCCTCTCTTGCTTTGTCTCTCTCTCTCAAATAATAAATATTCTTGGGGAAAAAAAAAAAAAGCCCCAGCACTCTGGTGCCTCTCGGCCCTGAGCTATTGAAGCCACATGTGTTTCTCCAAGCCATTTGCTTTATTAATTTTTAATTTTTCTTATGGGATAGCCACAGGACATGAGGACTGCTCTCTTTTTTTAAAGCACATTAAAAATTTTTTTTCTTAAACCAAAATAATACATGTAATGATTCTAAAAAAACCCCCCTAGGCTGTTCATGAAAGAAACCAGTTCACCATGCCCGGCCCTCCTCCCATAAGCCCCACCTGGAAAGGAGCCACTTCTTACTCTTGCCCGTGTTTCTTCAGACCTTCGGGTAGGACGATTCAGGATCTGGGAGGCCCATGAGAATGCCTTTAAAGATGTAGGCCCCTGCTTGCTTGCTTTAGCTTTGTTCTTATTCTCTTATATATTGGGCTTTCCAGCTCACAGATAGGAACATTGAGACCCCAAGCACACGGGGTCCTGCCTTCCATCCCACCTCACAGGCCAGCAGCATGGAGAGCTCATGAAAGGACAGAAAGGACAGGAATGCTTCCTACACCCCGACTTGCCTTTGCCCCCAAGGGGGTCCCCTCTTACATCCTGTTGGCGTGATGTCTCTCTCTTGGGGGGTACTCCTTGCCCCGGGCTCCCAGGAAAACAGCACTGGCACAGGAGGAGGTCAAAGGTCAGGGCCAGTCAATGTGGAATAACAGCTCCGGGCGGACACCCAAATCCTGCAGTTCCTTGTTTGATCTTAAGGAAGTTGTTCAACGTCAGCAGCAGCCCAGCAGCTGGGGTGGGAGCAGCAACAGCTCCAGTGGTGCTCGGGGAGGCAGAGCCCCCTCCCCCCCGCTACCGACTTGCAGGGGAGGGCACTGGTGGAAGATGATGGATTTCTTAAAGAACATTCTGGTGAGTGTCCCCAGGCCGTGGAGGAATGCCCATCCAGGCCCTGCTGCCCCGAGGGGGTGGGCAGGGGAGGAACCAGAGTCCCTTCTCTTGTTGCCTGGCAGGGAGCCCCTGGTGGCTCTTGGCCTACTCTGGGGCAGGGAAGCCACCTGTCATTGAGGGGAAGTAGGAACAAAGATCAGGGACAGTGGGGGCCGTGTGTGTAGAAGGAATTGTGGGAGGCCCTGACAAAGTTGGGGACCAGAGCCTTTTTTCCCTGGCCTGGAGAGCTGAAATAGGGTCCTGGCATGGAACTGGGCAGAATTCATCTCTGCGTAACCCTGACGAGGCTTCTTGGCACTGTGCCAGAGTCAGAGGGGACCCACAGCTAGCCGGAGGCTATGTTGCAAGTGGGGGTGCCCAGGCGAGGGAGGGAGGGGGAACTCTCTAGCTGGGCTGCTGCCTGGCTATGGACACTTAGAGCTGGCCAGGCCTGCCCTGGAGGTCCAGCCCTCTCTCCCCTTTGTGCTGTGGTGCTCTGAATGGCCCTGGCAGGGGCTCTGCATCCTGTCCCAGAGCCTCAGAGCTGTGCAGTTAGTGTGTACTTGGGAGTGGTGTGTGTGTGTGTGTGTGTATGTGTGTGCGTGCGTGATGTTCCTGGCTAGCCTTAGAGTCAAGGTCTTTTTCTGCCAAGCCAGATTGTTCTTGGAGGCTCAGTGATCCCGAGTTCAGCTGTGCCAGGTTCTTTGTACCCTCCTAGGAAACATAGGAGGGCCTCGATTGACTGGGTGAGCTCGGGTCTGCTGAGCTCTTCGTCGCTCACAGACTTGTCTGCCGTAGGCCAAGGTGGGCTGTGTTCTTTCCTTTCTTCCCCCTCCTTGGCTGTGTTACCCTCCTTTCTCTAGGGGAGCTGAGGGTGACCATTTAGGGATGAGTGTGGACAGTGTGGGACACTTCTTTGGGAGTGGGGGTAGAGTCCCCCAAATCTTAGGCCGTGCTGCCCTAAGACAGGGGTTGAGCCTAGTGACCCTGTCACTAAACAAAATGGCCTGACCCGTCCCTGGGCCTTCGCAGGGGTGTGGAGTGGTGTATTGGAGGGCTTTAAGTTGGGTGCCGATGTCATTTGCTTTATCTTTCAGAAAGACAGTGTGGCAGTCATTGGGGGGGAACTGACGAGGGAGGTGCTGGCGTGGAGGCCAGGAGCCTGGCGAGGAGGCAGCTGCCTGGTCCTGATGAGGGCCAGGGAGATGTGGTGGAGGCAGGGCAGCTTCGGAGAAGCCTCTGGGCTTGGGATATATTTTGGCACTGGACTTGCAGGATGGGGGGAGGGGATGAGGAATAAGAAATCCAGTGATGGTGACTCTGGGGTTTTGTCCTGAGCATCAGGAATGGGTGGAGGAAGGTTTTTGAGGAAAAACATTAATGAGCATTCTTTGGGGCCTTGTGAAGTCTGAGACACTTGTCAGACATGTGTGAGATGCGGAGGTAGCAAACCCAGGTGGATCTGGACTTGAGTCTAGGTTCTGCTTTTTCTGCGTGTGTTTACTCTGGGCAAGTTGCTTAACCACTCAGACCTCCGGGGACAGACCCTCCACCCTCCCACCTCCTCCCGGGACATCTTCGAGGCTTATATGGCGACATTTGTGAAGTGTCCAATTCAGTGCCTGGTACATCACGGGGGCCCAACAGAGGACACCTTGGGGCTTCCTAACACTTTGCTTCTGTCATCCCATTTTCCAGCTCAGGGACATTCATGAACTTGCTGCTGTCCAGGGCAGAGGGTGGAACTTAGGTCTTCTGGGCTGATTTGGCTCATAGATGTATTTTGTTTGGTCTGCATAGAGATTTCTAAAACTTTGAGTTGGCTATCAACAAATAAAAATTGTGAGAGTTCATATGCAAATTTGATTTCTGGCTTTTTTTTTTTTAAGAATTTATTTATTTATTTGACAGAAAGAGCAGGGGGAGCAGCAGAGGGAGAGGGAGAAGCATACTCCCCACTGAGCAGGGAGCCCGATGCAGGGCTCGATCCCAGGACCCTGGGATCATGACCCGAGCCAAAGGCAGATGCTTAACCCACTAAGCCACCCAGGTGCCCCAAGTTAATCATTTTAAAGCAAACAATTCAGTGCATTTAGTCTGTTCACATTGTCATGCAAGACCTACCTCTGGTTAGTTCTGCAGGGTTTTCATTATTTCCAGATGAAACTCCCTTCAACAGTTACTCTCCATTTCCCTTCCCTCCAGCACCTTGAAAGAACTAGTCTGCTTTCTGTCGCTCCGGATTTATTGATTCTGGAGCTCTGGATATTTCAGAGATATGGAACCATAGACTGAGACCTTCTGTATCTGTCAGCTTTCACTTAGCTTAAATGTTTCCGAGTTCATGTGTCAATGCTTCATTCCTTTTTGTGACTGAATGATATTCCGCTGTGTGGGGATACTACAGTGTGTTCATCCCTCTGTTGGTGGACACGGGGATTGTTTCCATTTTCTGGCAGGTATGACTAGTGCTGCTGCTGTTCACTGTACAAGTGAACAACTTTTGTGTATAAGTATCTGTTGATTACCTGTTTTCGGTCCTAATCAGTCTATAGCTGGGGTAGAATTTCCGGGCCATATGGTAACACACTATATTTAACTTTTTAAAAAAAGATTTTATGTATTTATTTGAGAGAGAGAGAAAGAGAACACAGGCGGGGGGAGGGATGGAGGGAGAGGGAGAAGCAGGCTCTTTGCAGAGCAGAGAGCCCAAAGCAGGGCTGGATCCCAGGACCCTGAGACCTTGACCTGAGCTAAAAGCAGACACTTAACTGACTGAACCACCCAGGCACCCCTACATTTAACTTTTTGAGGAATCATCGAATTGTTTTCTACAGTGGCTACACCACTTTACATTCCTACCAGCAGTGCATGAGCCTTCCCATTTCTCTTCATGCTCACCAGCACTGGTTATTTTCTATATATATGTTTTTCATTATAACCGGCCAAGTAGGCGTGAAGTGGTATCTCACTGTGGTTTTGATCTGCATTTCCCAGTGATTAATGATATTGAGCATCTTGTGATTATCGTCCACTTGTATATCCTCTTTGGAGAAATGTCTGTTCAAGTACTTTGCCCACTTTTAAATTGGGTTGTTTGCCTTTTTGTTAAGTTATGAGGTTTTTTTTTTTTAAGATTTTATTTATTTATTTGACAGAGAGAAAGCGAGATCACAAGCAAGCAGAGAGGCAGGCAGAGAGAGAGGGGGAAGCAGGCTCCCTGCTGAGCAGAGAGCCCGATGCAGGGCTCGATCCCAGGACCCTGAGATCATGACCTGAGCTGAAGGCGGAGACTTAACCCACTGAGCCACCCAGCTGCCCAAGTTATGAGGGTTTTTTTTTTTTCTTTTTATATATTCTGGATACTAGGCTCTTATTAGATGCATGATTTGCAAATATTTTCTCCCATTCTGTTGATTTCTTTTGATTTCTGTGGTACTATCCAGTGAAGAACAAAAGGTTTTAATTTTGATGAAGGCCAATTTACCTCTATTTTCTTAATTAAAAAAAATAGTGTCATACGTAATAATCCATTGCCAAATCTAAGGTCATGAATATTTTCCCCTGTTTTCTTCTTCCTCTTTTTTTCTTAAAGATTTTATTTATTTAGAGCATGAGAGGTGGGAGGGTCAGAGAGAGAGAAGCAGACTCTCTGCTCAGCAGGGGGCCTGATGCAGGACTCGATCTTGAGACTCCAGGCTCCTGACCTGAGCCAAAGGCTGTTGCTTAAGCAACTGAGCCACCCAGGCGTTGCCCCCCACCCCCCTTGGTTTCTTCTAAGAGTTTTATAGTTTTAGCTTTTAGGTTTAGATTGTTGCTTTATTTTGAGTTAACTTTTGTTTATGGTATAAAGTGTAGGAGTCCGGGACGCCTGGGTGGCTCAGTTGGTTAAGCAGCTGCCTTCGGCTCAGGTCATGATTCCAGCGTCCTGGGATCGAGTCCCGCATCGGGCTCCTTACTCAGCAGGAGCCTGCTTCTCCCTCTGCCTCTGCCTGCCATTCTGTCTGCCTGTGCTTGCTCTCTCTCCCTCTCTCTCTGACAAATAAATAAAATCTTAAAAAAAAAAAAATAAAGTGTAGGAGTCCAACTTCATTGTTTTGCATGTGGGTATCCAGTGTTTCCAGTACCATTTGTTGAAAAGACCATTCTCTCCCCAGTGAGTGGTCATGGCATCCTTGTCCAAAGTCAGTTGGCCATAAATGTATGGGTTTCTGTCTGGACTCTCAATTCTATTCCATTGCTCTATGTGGCTATCTTATGTCAGTGCCACACTGCTTCAATCACCATAGTTTTGTAGTAAGTTTTGAGATTGGGAAGTGTGAGTTCTTTTTCAAGAGTGTTTGGTTGATGGTCATCAAGAAAAATGGAAAAAGGACCCAAATAAATAAAATTAGAAATGAGAGAGGACTCTCTGCCTGCCTCTCCGTCTACTTGTGATCTCTCTCTGTCAAATAAAAAAAAAAAAAAAGATAGAAATGAGAGAGGAGAAATAACAATTAACACCACAGAAATAGAATTATAAGAGCATACTTTAAAAATTATGTGTCGGGGGGGCCTGGTTAAGCCTCCAATTTTTGGTTTCTGCTTAGGTCATGATCTGAGGCTCGTGAGATCAAGCCCTGCATTGGGCTTCATATTCGCAGTGGAGTCTGCTTGTCCCTCTCTTCCTGTGCTCCCCCACCTACCCTCTCTCTGTCTCTCTGTCTCTCTGTCTCTCTCCAGAATGAGTATGAGTGTGGGGAGTGACATAGGGAGAGGGAGAAGCAGACTCCCCACTGAGCTGGGAGCCTGATATGGGGGACTCTGGGATCAGGACCTGAGCCAAAGGCAGACACTTAACCAACTGAGCCACCCAGGAGCCCCTAAATAAGCAGAATATTGGAAAAAATTATATGCCAGTAAACTGGACAACCTAGAAGAAATGCATAAATTCTTAGAAATATACAGTCTTCCAAAACTAAAGCAGGAAGAAATGGAGAATCTGAACAGATCAATCACAGGTAATGAAATTGAAGCAGTAATCAAAAAACTCCCTAAAAATAAAAGTCCAGGACCAGATGGATTTACTGGGGAATTTCACCAGACATTTAAAGAAGAGTTAGTACCTATTCTCCTCAAACTATTTCAAAAAACAGAAGAGGAAGGAAAGCTTCCAAATATATTCTAGGAGGCCAGCATTACCCTGATACCAAAACCAGCCAAAGACACCACAAGAAAACTATAGGCCAATATCCCTGATGAACATAGATACGGAAATCCTCAACAAAATATTAGCAAACTGCATACAATAATACATTAAGAAGATAATTCACCACAATCAAGTGGGATTTATTCTGGAGATGCAAGGATAGTTAAGTATTTGCAAATCAATGTGATACACCACAAAAAGACAGGATAAAAAATCATATAGTCATTTCAATAAAGGCAGAAAAAAATTTGGCAAAATTCAACATCCATTCATGATAAAAACTCTTGAAAGTGGGGTTAGAGGGAACATACCTCAACTTGATAAAGAAATATGAAAGATCCACAGCTGACATCATACTCAGTGGTGAAAAACCAAGAGCTTTTCCTCTATAATCAGGAATAAGGCAAGGATGTCCACCCTTGACAGTTTTATTCAACACAGTTATGGAAGTCCTAGGCATAGCAATCAGATAAGAAAAAGAAATAAGAGGCATCCAAACTGTTAAAGAAGTTAAACTGTCACTATTTGCAGATGACATGGTATTATGCATAGAAAATCCTAAAGACTTGGGACGTCTGGGTGGCTCAGTCAGTTAAGCGTCTGCCTTTGGCTCAAGTCATGATCCCAGGGTCCTGGGATTGAGCCCCACATTGGGCTCCCTGCTCAGCAGAGAGCCTGCTTCTCCCTCTACCTCTGCCTGTGGCTCTGTCTACTTGTGTTCTCTCTCTATCTCTGTCAAATAAATAAATAAAATCTTAAAAAAAAATCACTGTTGTATACCTGAAGCTAATGTGACATTGGTGTGTCAGCTATACTCAGATTAAAGAAAGAATGTTTTGGCTGAATATTTTCCCTTGAGTGTCCAGATCAGCATTAGGATCAGCTTTTCAATTTCTACAAAGAATCCAGTTGGGATTCTAATAGGGGTTTGGGTAGTATTGCCATCTGAAGAATACTGCATCTGCCAACCCACCAACAAAGGATGTCATACTATTTATTTAGGTCTTCTTTAATTTTTTTCATTACTGTTTTGTACTTTTCAGTGTCTAAGTGTTTTACCTCCTTGGTTAAATTGTACTAGGTTTTTAAAAATGCTTTCGTAAATGGAACGGTTTTCTTAATTTTCTTTTTAGATTTTTCATTGTTCATATATAAAAACAACTGATATTTGTTTATTGATCTTATAGTCGGCAGTTTTACTGATGTCCTTTATTTACTTTCATAGAGTGTGTGTGTGTGTGTGTGTGTGTGTGTGTGTGTATGTGTGTGTATTTGGGTTTTCCTTTTTCTTTCCTTTTTAAAAAATATTTTATTTATTTATTAGAGAGAGAGCAAGACGGAGTGTGCAGGCAGGGGAATGGCAGAGGGGAGCGAAAGGGAGAGACAGAATCCCAAGCTGACCCCATTCTGAGCACAGGGCTCAGCGTGGAGCTCCATCTCATGACCCTGAGATCATGACCTGAGCCGAAATTTAGAGTCAGATGCTTAACCAACTGAACCCCCCAGGAGCCCCTGCGTTTTTCTATGTGGGATCATGTCATCTTTAAACATATATAGTTTTGGGGCGCCTGGGTGGCTCAGTGGGTTAAAGCCTCTGCCTTCGGCTCAGGTCATGATCCCAGGGTCCTGGGATCGAGCCCCGCATCGGGCTCTCTGCTCAGCAGGGAACCTGCTTCCTTTCCTCTCTCTGCCTGCCTCTCTGCCTACCTGTGATCTCTGTCAGATAAATAAAAACAACAACAAAAAAACATATATAGTTTTATTTCTTCTTTTCCAATTTGGATGCCTGTTATTTCTTTCTCTTGCCCAGTTGCTTTGGCTAGAAATTTCATCACCTTGAATAGTAGTGGTGAGAGTGGGTGTCCTTATTTGGTTTCTGGTCTTATGGATACTGTTTCAGTGTCATTGAGAATGAATTGGGTTTAAAAAAAAAAAAGGCCTTTATCATATTGAGGAAATTCCTTTCTATTTTTATTTTTCTGAGTGTTTTTATTATTGGATTTTGTCAAGTGCCTTTTCTGAATTAGTTGAGATGATCGTGTGGGATTTTCCCCTCTTCATTCTATTAATACAATGTATTGCATTGATTTTCTAGTGTTGAACCAACTTTGCATTCCTGGGATAAATCCTACCTGGTCATGGCTTATGGCATGGTGTTCACTTTGGTTTGCTAGTATTTTGTTGAGGATTTTCGCATCTGTATCAATCAGGGATATTGGTCTGTAGCTCCTTTCCCTTGTAGTTTCTTTGTATGGTTTTGATAGTGCTGGCCTTGTAGGATGAGTTGGGAAGTGTTCCCTTCTATATTCTGGAAGAGTTTATGAAGGACTGGTGGTAATTTTTACTGAAGCGCTTGGCAGAATTTACCATGCTGCTTTCTGATCTTGGACTTTGCTTTGTTGGGAGGTTTTTGATTATTGAATCAATTTCTTTACTTATTGCTTCACTCTTATGTTACTTGCGCGGAATCTGTAGTCATTTGCATTTTCGAATCCTGTCTTAGAGACTTAAATGGAATTCTGCTTAATTTTAAGAAGTCCTCTAAGAACCCAGCCATCTTCCCATTATTATTATTTTTTAATTTTTTAAAAAATATTTTATTTATTTGACAGAGATCACAAGTAGAGAGAGAGAGGAGGAGGAAGCAGGCTCCCTGCCTAGCAGAGAGCCTGATGTGGGACTCGATCCCAGGACCCTGAGATCATGACCTGAGCTGAAGGCAGAGGCTTAACCCACTGAGCCACCCAGGCAGCCCCCTTCCCATTATTTTTGGACACTGTTCCGTCTCTACTCTGGCCAGGTTGGTCCCTTTCACACACCACCTGCATTAAATACGATTAATTCCACAGGTTAGTCAAGTTCTCAGCGTGGTCCCTAGACCAGGAGTGTCAGTATCACCTGGGAACTTGTTAGGAATGGAGAGTCTCTGGCTCAGCATTAGAAACTCAGAGTGGGGCGGTGGTGGCTACAAAACCAGTTTTCAACAAGCCGCCCAGGTGGTTCTGTTGAGTCATCATTGCCAGAGAAAATCAGGAGTGCTGTAGGCTCCTGGCCCAAGCTGACATAGTTGAAGCAGTGTCTGCAGATGCTAGTTCCAGAGGGATGGGGTCCAGTGTGAACTGGTGGCATTGGTGACCGAAGAAGAGAAAGGGAGCAAGAAGGAAGGATGGGAGAGGAGTGGAAGGAGGCTTGCTTGGAACAGTCCCTGTATCGGGATGCAACTTATTGGAGGCCCCTGTTGGGGATGGGGTTCTCTCTCCGCGGGGAGGTGTGTAGTCTGTGGCCGAAGACAATGCTTACCAGGAGGAACACTGGCTGGGTGCAGCCCAGATTCTCAGGCCCGAGACAGCCTCCCTTCCTGCTTCATTCTCAGCTTGCTTGGCAGAGAGATCAGTCCGTCATTCAGCAGATACTTCTTGAACATCTACTATGTGTCAGGCAATTCTAGGCCCAAGGACAGAGCAGTGAGCAAAATAAAGAGCCTGCCTGTGAGGACCTTTTGTTCTAATGCACTACTCTCTGCCTTCTCGTGGGGAGGAGCCCCAGTGTTTTCCACAGGCCTTGGGAGCTAGCCTGGTGGCCACCTGGCCCCCTCATCCTTCCTACGCCATGGATGGGGGTCCTCTGAGCCAGCAGCAGAGTTAGTGCAATGAGGCTTGTGCTGTGGTTAGGCAGCCATGGGACACATTCATCTGGCTCCCTGTGAGGTGTGTGCTCTGGGTTCCTAGCTCTCCCAGCTTTCCAAAAAATCTTTTCCCCGAACTGTCCAGAAAGCCTTTTCTTTTGCAGTGCCTTCCTTGCCTTCGGGATAAGAAGCTCGCTCTGGTTTCCTCCTCAGCTGGCACTGCCCAGCCCACATCTCCATCCCATTTTCCTGGGGCTGTTGCAGGGTGGAAAATATCTTCTCCTCCATCCTTGCCTTGTTTTCATGTGTCTTGTTGCTGTCGACATGCCTCTGCCCCTTTGCATTCTAGATTCCCATCGGCAGGGGTAAGGAGACAGCTGCTACCGTGCAGGAACTTGCTCTGGGTTGGGTGCCATGCTGGGCTCTGCAGACGGGCTCAGGTTACCCCAGCCACAGCCCCGCTCCAAGGTGCAGCTGCTCAGGCAACACTGTCCTGTGCTGGGAGTGGTGAGGGTGCAGTATCTCCTGGACAGGGGCGATAGAAAGGCTGTTCACATGTAAACACACCCCAGCTCCAGGAGGGGAGGAGAGGAGCTTCAGACCTGATGGGCCGCAGATGGGTGGCAGTGGGTGTCCCTCTCCAAACAGGGTCAGGGAAAAGGAGGAGGGAGAGGGAACATGCTGGTGGTGGGTCTCCCAAGTGGGGATGGAACAAGAAGGAAAAAGCAGGTGGCCGGTTGTCTGCAGGGAAAGGCCGAATCTGTGTGCACAGCTGCTGAGGGCCAGAGGGAGGTAGGACACAGGGTGCTGAGATGGGAGGCAGTGGCCCTCCTGCCCTCGCATACGCCGTGTTCCTTCCTGGTTGCTGCTTCATCGCCTGGGTGGGGGGCTGGTGCCGGAGTGAACGAGTAGGGCCACCGAGAGGATTTCTCGAGACTGGCCTTGCAGATCCCGTTCACTTCTGCTCCTGCTGCCTTGGCCCTCCTCCTGGGTTCTACCCCCAAGGACTGGCTTTGCCCTTCTGAAGGAAGACCAGATGGTTTCTATATCGGGAGGTGAAGAGGACGGCGTTGAACCCAAACAAAACCCTGGGGCCCAGCCTGTGATTTCCTTGGCTGGCTGCTGGCTCTCGGTGATTATCTGACGGCCTACTTGACTGGCTGCTGAAGTGGGGGCCTGAGGGGAAGCGCCGGCTGTGGCTCCGATCTGGGTGGCAACGGTGGTTGCTAATAATAAATTGGACAGCTGAGCGGACGCTGCTATCGATGAGGAGGCTGAGTTACATTTCTCTGTGAAAACCCGATACCTAGCTTCCTGACAGAGGGGGTTCCCTTCCCGAGGATAGGACTTCATTCGGGCTTGAAGGGCCTATGGGACAGTGTGGGTGAGTCAGTGAGCATTTATTGCATGCCTTCTGTGTGCCCTCAGCTGTGTGACACAATCTCAGGGGGGTGTGGACAAGGATAGGTCTGAGTGGCTGGAGCTGCTGTTCTGGGCTGGCCTGAGTCACCCTGCTTCTGGGTGGAAAAAGAGACTTGCTCTTTGCCAAAGCTGGAACTGTCCCATCGGAAAGTTCAGTGAGTCACCGGGAAGTGGGGCTGGCACAGCTGAGGCCAAGTTGCCACTGTTCTCTGCTTCTGGATGCTGTCCACCCAGCAGTCATCTGCCCCGTGCATTATTCAGGCCTGAGGCCGGATCTCTGCCCTTTCAACTCCCCACCTGTGCTCCAGCATCTTCATGGAGGAAACACAACCCCCCCCTTTTTAAAAGATTTTATTTATTTGTCAGAGAGAGAGAGAGAGCGAGAGAGAGTGCACAAGTAAGCAGAGCGGCAGGCAGAGGCGGAGAGAGAAGCAGGCTCCCCGCTGAGTAAGGTGCCTGATGCGGGACTCAATCCCAGGACCCTGGGATTATGACCTGAGCTGAAGGCAGCCACTTAACCAACCGAGCCACCCAGGCATCCCTAAAAACCCATTTTTAACAGTAACTTAACTATACTGCCTCTGGGAAGACTGTCAAGAAAAAGATAAGAAAAGCTGTCTTCTCAATCAGGAACACCCCTAAAGTTTTCAGACCATCTCCCAGCAGGACAAAGCTCACTTGCAGAATGAGCTTTCTAACAGTAAATAGCAACTACCAGAAGGCACTGAGTGCTCGCCATGGACCATGTCCTGGCCAGTACTTCTCAAGTCCATATTCTCAGTTTCCTTCTGTGACCCCTGAAAGGCAGGGCTGATTCTGCCTTCAGGTGAGGGAGTGAAGATACCGTGGGTATCGTGTCTCATGCTACACAGGGGGGTGGCAGTGGGCTGACTACTTCCCAAACCCAGCTTTGACCACTGGATTCTGTTGCCTCCTGTGTCCTTCCACGGGACATGAGTGCTGTAGCTCTCTGCGCCTTGCAAGTTAAGCCTGAATTCCTGGCATGTGAAGTTTCTCAGGCCTAGACCCCAGGCTCCCTTTCCAGTGTCATCTTCAGGATGTTGACCCAGAGGCGTGTCTGCCAGGTTAATCCACTCACTTACTCTTCGTTGAGCGCTCATGATGCTTCTCCATCTTTCCACCTGTGTCTATATAGGAACCATTGTCTATAATGTGCCTCCCTGCTCCCCCATTCAAAGTGATTTCTGTTTATCCTTTAAGGTCTAGTGGATCCCATTTCTTGCAAGAAGCCTTCCTTGGTGTGGTGGTATTAAAATGTGTTTACACATTTTTTTGGTACTTCTCGGGAGGTGGAACCCGATTCCCCTCCCCTTGTGTGTGGGCTGCCTGTGAACACTGGCTTCTAATGAAGAGGACAGAGGGGAATATGATAGTGTGCAGTTTCACAGACGAGGTAATAAAAGGTACTATAGCTTTGTCTCTTGGCTCATTCACTCTGGGGAGGGGGTGACATTTTGAGGACATTCCGGCAGCCTGTGGAGAGGTCCGTGTCCTGAGGAATGGGGCCTTGTGAGTGTACCGCATTGGAAGAAGACACCCCAGCCCCAATCAAGTCTTCAGATGATGCAGCTCCTGATCCCATCCTGACAGCAACCACCTGAGAAATTCTGAGCTAGACCCATACAACTGAGCCACCTCTGAATTCCTGAACCAAGGGAATTTCGAGTCACTAAGTTTTGGAGTCATTTGTTACACAGCAATAGAGAAATAATACACTTGACCTTCCAGCCAGAAGTGCTTCAGGCCTCCTCTGAACACTGGGGCACTGGGCAGCTGTAACGTAGCCCTGGCAGATCAAATGCCCTGAAAATTGGGGCCTTGCCTAGAACTTCCAGTGTCTGGCCCATGCCTTGCAGGTGCTTAGTCATTTGAGGTTAACATTAAATAGTACAAAGGCATTGTCTAAGAACACACAGATTTTTTTTTTTTCCCCATACAGAGGATTTTTTAACTGGCAGTTTGCATGGGTAACAGAGAGTAAGTTGGATATGGGGGTGATTAAGAAGGGCCCCAGACTGTAATCCACACAGCCAAGGTTAGACCTGGAGGTGAACTGGCCTGAATCCAGGGACGTTCTTGGGTACCAAAGTCAGCGTCATTGTGTCCCTGGACACCTTGTGATGAAGATGGGGGAAGGGCCCGGAGCAGGCGTTTAGAGAAGCAAAGAACACAATGCCAGAGCTTTCACTTATGTGTTGAGGTCTTTTTTTTTTTTTTTTAAAGATTTTATTTATTTATTTGATAGAGGGGGGAGAGCACAGAGGAGAGTGAGAGGGAGAAGTAGTCATGCTGCTGACCGGGGAGTCTGATTCGTGGCTCAATCCCAGGACCCTGGAATCATGACCTGAGCCGAAGGCAGATGCTTACCTGACTGAGCCACCCAGGAGTCCCTGTGTGTTGAAGTCTTAAAAACTATTGCTGGGGGGGCGCCTGGGTGGCTCAGTGGGTTAAGCCGCTGCCTTCGGCTCAGGTCATGATCTCAGGGTCCTGGGATCGAGTCCCGCGTCGGGCTCTCTGCTCAGCAGGGAGCCTGCTTCCCTCTCTCTCTCTCTCTGCCTGCCTCTTTGTCTACTTGTGATCTCTCTCTGTCAAATAAATAAATAAAATCTTTAAAAAAAAGAAAAAACTATTGCTGGGTAACCTATTACTCCAAAAATAATTTATAGTTGTTACAGAAAATGTGAAAAATACTGAAAAGCAAAAAGGAAAAAAATTATCCTTAACCTATAACTTATTTTGGCATTTATCCTTCAAGTTATTTATTTTTTTTTTGGATGAGGGATGTGTGTATTCACATGCAGACCTATACATTTGTATCTATACATATATACATATATATTCTATATCTGTATATCAGTATCCATGAATGTTACATAGGAAATACACACACAAACACGATTTTTATATTTAATTGAAAAAAATGGGATCGCCTAAACTCCATTTTTCTCACAGTGCGTTTTGAATCTTTGTTTTTGTATAATTAGCATAGATCTCCTCTCATAGTATTTTTGGTAGGGGCATAATTTCATGCATTATTTACTCTTTCCCTCACTGGTGGGTACTTCGGCTGTTTCTACTTTTTTTTTTCCTTAAAGATTTTATTTATTTGACAGGGGGAGAGACAGAGAGAGAGAGACAGAGGAATGGAGAGAGAGAGAGACATGTGGGTGTGAGCCCACATGCAGGGGGAGGAGCAGAGAGAGAGGGAAAAGCTGACTCCTTGCTGAGGAGGAAGCCCTGAGAAGACAAATGCTTAACGAACTCAACCAACTTGAGCCCACCAGGTGCCCCTGGTAGTTTTCTACTTTTTTGCCTGTAAACAACATCGCAACAAATATCATTGTATAGTTGCCCAAATACTGCATTAGGGTAAATTTCCTAGAGTGGGTTTATTGGACCAAAATACATGAACATTTTTTGGGAAAGATTTTATTTATTTGTCAGAGAGAGAGAGAGAGAGAAAGAGCACAAGCAGGGAGAGTGACAGGCAGAGGAAGAAGCAGACTCCCCACTGAGCAGGGAGCCCAATGTGGGGCTTGCTTCCAGGACCCTGGGATCATGACCTGAGCTGGAGGCAGATGCTTAACTGACTGAGCCACCCAGGTGTCTCATACGTGAACATTTTTAAAGCTGTGGACAGAGAGCACCAAATTGCCCTTCAGAAAGATTGTACCCAGTACACACTTAACCTACACAGTCCCTGTACCCTTAATACCATATCCTTGCCAACCAAGTTTTCTTTTTAATCTCAGCCAATCTGACAGATAAAAGATGTTGCCTTATTATCATAATTTCTTTAATAACTAGGGAGGTTGGGCATGTACTGTGTCTTTTCTGTTCATTTTATTTTTCTCCTTTAGCAAATTGTTCACATCTTTTGCACATTTTAAAAAAAAAATTTTTTTTTTAAGATTTTATTTATTTGACAGAGAGAGATCACAAGTAGATGGAGAGGAAGGCAGAGAGAGAGAGAGAGAGAGGGAAGCAGGCTTCCTGCTGAGAGAGAGCCCGATGTGGGACTCGATCCCAGGACCCTGAGATCATGACCCGAGCCGAAGGCAGCGGCTTAACCCACTGAGCCACCCAGGCGCCCCTGCACATTTTTTTTTAAAGATTTTATTTATTTAATTGACAGACAGATACCGCAAGTAGGCAGAGAGGCAGGCAGAGAGAGAGAGGAGAAAGCAGGTTCCCCACGGAGCAGAGATCCTGATGTGGGGCTCGATCCCAGGACCCTGGGATCATGACCCGAGCCGAAGGCAGAGGCTTTAACCCACTGAGCCACCTAGGCGCCCCTTTTTTGCACATTTTATGGTTTCCCTTACAAAATGTATTTATTTGAGGGGCGCCTGGGTGGCTCAGTGGGTTAAGCCGCTGCCTTCGGCTCAGGTCATGATCCCAGGTCCTGGGTTCGAGCCCCACATCGGGCTTTCTGCTCAGCAGGGAGCCTGCTTCCTCCTCTCTCTCTGCCTGCCTCTCTGCCTACTTGTGATTTCTCTCTGTCGAATAAATAAATAAAATCTTTAAAAAAAAATTAAAAAAATGTATTTATTTGAAATTTGGTTATGCGAGTTGTGTAGGTCTGTGTGCTTATGAAGTAGGCTGTATGTAAAGCATAACCCCCCTTTACTATTCCCACTCTCTCTTCTCGATATACAGATAGGCAACCTTTGGTTTTGTTTTTATAAAAATGTGATCATATTCTGTGTGTTCTCCAATTTGCTCTCCCCACCCCCTTAATGTATCTTGGAGAGTGTCTCATGGAAGTAGTAACTCTATTGCTTTCTTTTGAATGGCCGCATAATTTGTTTGAAACAGATTTATAGAGATACAATTTTTGTACCAAGGTCACCAATTTAAAATGTATAATTCAAGGATTTTTTTTTTGTATGGTCACAGAATTGTGCAACCATCACAACAATTGAATTTAGAATATTTTCATCACCTCAAAAGGAAACCCTCGTACACCTGAAACTATTACAACATTGAATGTTAACTGTACTGGTATTAAAATGAAAAAAAAAAAAAAACCCAAACCAAAAACAACCAAGAAACCCTATACCCTTTAGCCATCATTCTCCACATCTCCCATTTCCTTTAGTCCTAGGCAACCACAGACCTACTTTCTGTCTCTATACATTTGCCTTTTCTGAACATTTCCTACAGAATGAATCATAATAGGTGGCCTCTTGTGTTCTGGCTTCTCACACTGTTTTCGAGGTTTACCTGTGTTGTGCGTAGCATGAATAAACACATAATTCTTTTTTTTATGGCTGAATACTGTTCCACTGTGTGGATATGCCAGAATTTGTTAGTTCATGAGTTAATGGCTGTTTAGGTGGTTTCTACTTTTTGGATGTTATGAATATGGCTGCTGTGAGTGTTGGTGTGTGAGTTTTTCTGGTGGCCATGTGTTTTCATTTCTCTTGGGTTATATACCTCGGAGTGGAATTCCTGGGTCAAATGGTGACTCAATGGTGAACTTTTTGAGGACCCGCCAAACTTATTTCCACAGTGGGTGCCCCATTTTGCATTCTCACTAGCAGTGTGTGAGGCCTCCAATTTCTCCACGTTCTTGCCAACACTTGCTCTTATTTCTGTTTGGTTATGGCCATTCTCATGCCTGGAAAGTGTTTCTCAGGGTGGTTTTGGTTGACGTTTCCCAATGACTAATGATGTTGAGTGTCTTTGCATGAGCTTATTGTCCATTTGTCTGTCTTCTTTGGAAAAATGCCTATTCAAATCCCTTGCTCATTTTTACATTATTGGGGCACCTGTGTGGCTCAGTTGGTAAGCCTCCAGTTCTTGGTTTCGGCTCAGGTCTTGATCTTGGGGTCCTGGGATCCAGTGCCATGTTGGGCTCTGCTCAGCTTGGAGTCTGCTCCCTCTCTCTTTCCCTCTGCCGTAGCCCAACTTGTGCACACACTCGCTCTCTAAAATAAAAAAAACTTTTTTTTTTAATTTTTTAAAAATTTTTTCAGCATAACAGTATTCATTATTTTTGCACCACACCCAGTGCTCCATGCAATCCGTGCCCTCTACAATACCCACCACCTGGTGCCCCCAACCTTCCACCCCCCACCCCTTCAAAATTCTCAGATCGTTTTTCAGAGTCCATAGTCTCTCATGGTTCACCTCCCCTTCCAATTTCCCTCAACTCCCTTCTCCTCTCCATCTCCCCTTGTCCTCCATGCTATTTGTTATGCTCCACAAATAAGTGAAACCATATGAAAATTGACTCTCTCTGCTTGACTTATTTCACTCAGCATAATCTCTTCCAGTCTCGTCCATGTTGCTACAAAACTTGGGTATTCATCCTTTCTTTTTTCTTTCTTTCTTTCTTTCCTTTTTTTTTTTTACAGCTTTATAAACATATATTTTTGTCCCCAGGGGTACAGGTCTGCGAATCGCCAGGTTTACACACTTCACAGCACTCACCATAGCACATACCCTCCCCAATATCCATAACCCCACCCCCCTCTCCCAACCCCCTCCCCCCATCAACCCTCAGTTTGTTTTGTGAGATTAAGAGTCACTTATGGTTTGTCTCCCTCCCAATCCCATCTTGTTTCATTTACTCTTCTCCTACCCCCTCAACCCCCCATGTTGCATGTCCTCTCCCTCATATCAGGGAGATCATATGATAGTTGTCTTTCTCCGATTGACTTATTTCGCTAAGCATGATACCCTCTAGTTCCATCCACGTCGTCGCAAATGGCAAGATTTCATTTCTTTTGATGGCTGCATAGTATTCCATTGTGTATATATACCACATCTTCTTTATCCATTCGTCTGTAGATGGACATCTAGGTTCTTTCCATAGTTTGGCTATTGTAGACATTGCTGCTATAAACATTCGGGTGCATGTGCCCCTTCGGATCACTACATTTGTATCTTTAGGGTAAATACCCAGCAGTGCAATTGCAGGGTCATAGGGTAGTTCTATTTTCAACATTTTGAGGAACCTCCATGCTGTTTTCCAGAGTGGTTGCACCAGCTTGCATTCCCACCAACAGTGTAGGAGGGTTCCCCTTTCTCCGCATCCTCGCCAGCATCTGTCATTTCCTGACTTGTTCATTTTAGCCATTCTGACTGGTGTGAGGTGATATCTCATGGTGGTTTTGATTTGTATTTCCCTGATGCCGAGTGATATGGAGCACTTTTTCATGTGTCTGTTGGCCATCTGGATGTCTTCTTTGCAGAAATGTCTGTTCATGTCCTCTGCCCATTTCTTGATTGGATTCTTTGTTCTTTGGGTGTTGAGTTTGCTAAGTTCTTTATAGATTTTGGACACTAGCCCTTTATCTGATATGTCATTTGCAAATATCTTCTCCCATTCTGTCAGTTGTCTTTTGGTTTTGTTCACTGTTTCCTTTGCTGTGCAAAAGCTTTTGATCTTGATAAAATCCCAAAAGTTCATTTTTGCCCTTGCTTCCCTTGCCTTTGGTGATGTTCCTAGGAAGATGTTGCTGCGGCTGAGGTCGAAGAGGTTGCTGCCTGTGTTCTCCTCGAGGATTTTGATGGATTCCTTTCTCACATTGAGATCCTTCATCCATTTTGAGTCTATTTTCGTGTGTGGTGTAAGGAAATGATCCACTTTCATTTTTCTGCATGTGGCTGTCCAATTTTCCCAACACCATTTATTGAAGAGGCTGTCTTTGTTCCATTGGACATTCTTTCCTGCTTTGTCGAAGATGAGTTGACCATAGAGTTGAGGGTCCATTTCTGGGCTCTCTATTCTGTTCCATGGAACTATGTGTCTGTTTTTGTGCCAGTACCAGGCTGTCTTGATGATGACAGCTTTGTAATAGAGCTTGAAGTCTGGAATTGTGATGCCACCAACTTTGGCTTTCTTTTTCAATATTCCTTTAGCTATTCGAGGTCTTTTCTGGTTCCATATAAATTTTAGGATTATTTGTTCCATTTCTTTGAAAAAAATGGATGGTACTTTGATAGGAATTGCATTCAATGTGTAGATTGCTTTAGGTAGCATAGACATTTTCACAATATTTATTCTTCCAATCCAGGAGCATGGAACATTTTTCCATTTCTTTGTGTCTTCCTCAATTTCTTTCATGAGTACTTTATAGTTTTCTGAGTATAGATTCTTAGTCTCTTTGGTTAGGTTTATTCCTAGGTGTCTTATAGTTTTGGGTGCAATTGTAAATGGGATGGACTCCTTACTTTCTCTTTCTTCTGTCTTGTTGTTGGTGTAGAGAAGTGCAACTGATTTCTGTGCATTGATTTTATATCCTGACACTTTACTGAATTCCTGTACAAGTTCTAGCAGTTTTGGAGTGGAGTCTTTTGGGTTTTCCACATAGAGTATCATATCATCTGCAAAGAGTGATAGTTTGACTTCTTCTTTGCCGATTTGGATGCCTTTAATTTCCTTTTGTTGTCTGATTGCTGAGGCTAGGACTTCTAGTACTATGTTGAATAGCAGTGGTGATAACGGACATCCCTGCCGTGTTCCTGACCTTAGCAGAAAAGCTTTTAGTTTTTCTCCATGGAGAATGATATTTGCGGTGGGTTTTTCATAGATGGCTTTGATAATATTGAGGTATGTGCCGTCTATCCCTACACTTTGAAGAGTTTTGATCAGGAAGGGATGCTGTACTTTGTCAAATGCTTTTTCAGCATCTATGGAGAGTATCATATGGTTCTTGTTCTTTCTTTTATTAATGTGTTGTATCACATTGATTGATTTGCGGATGTTGAACCAACCTTGCAGCCCTGGAATAAATCCCACTTGGTCGTGGTGAATAATCCTTTTAATGTACTGTTGAATCCTATTGGCTAGTATTTTGGCGAGAATTTTTGCATCTGTGTTCATCAAGGATATTGGTCTGTAGTTCTCTTTTTTGTTGGGATCCTTGTCTGGTTTTGGGATCAAGGTGATGCTGGCCTCATAAAATGAGTTTGGAAGTTTTCCTTCTATTTCTATTTTTTGGAACAGTTTAGGAGAATAGGAATTAGTTCTTCTTTAAATGTTTGGTAGAATTCCCCCGGGAAGCCGTCTGGCCCCGGGCTTTTGTTTGTTTGGAGATTTTTGATGACTGTTTCAATCTCCTTACTGGTTATGGGTCTGTTCAGGCTTTCTATTTCTTCCTGGTTCAGTTGTGGTAGTTTATATGTCTCTAGGAATGCATCCATTTCTTCCAGATTGTCAAATTTGTTGGCGTAGAGTTGCTCATAGTATGTTCTTATAATTGTCTGTATTTCTTTGGTGTTCGTTGTGATCTCTCCTCTTTCATTCATGATTTTATTTATTTGGGTCCTTTCTCTTTTCTTTTTGATAAGTCTGGCCAGGGGTTTATCAATCTTATTAATTCTTTCAAAGAACCAGCTCCTAGTTTCGTTGATTTGTTCTATTGTTTTTTTTTGGTTTCTATTTCATTGATTTCTGCTCTGATCTTTATGATTTCTCTTCCTCTGCTGGGTTTAGGGTTTCTTTCTTGTTCTTTCTCCAGCTCCTTTAGGTGTAGGGTTAGGTTGTGTACCTGAGACCTTTCTTGTTTCTTGAGAAAGGCTTGTACCGCTATATATTTTCCTCTCAGGACTGCCTTTGTTGTGTCCCACAGATTCTGAACCGTTGTGATTTCATTATCATTTGTTTCCATAAATTTTTTCAATTCTTCTTTGATTTCCTGGTTGACCCATTCATTCTTTAGAAGGATGCTGTTTAGTCTCCATGTATTTGGGTTCTTTCCAAATTTCCTCTTGTGATTGAGTTCTAGCTTCAGAGCATTGTGGTCTGAAAATATGCAGGGAATGATCCCAATCTTTTGATACCGGTTGAGACTTGATTTAGGACCAAGAATGTGATCCATTCTGGAGAATGTTCCATGTGCACTAGAGAAGAATGTGTATTCTGTGGCTTTGGGATGAAATGTTCTGAATATATCTGTGATGTCCATCTGGTCCAGTGTGTCATTTAAGGCCTTGATTTCCTTGTTGATCTTTGGCTTGGATGATCTGTCCATTTCAGTGAGGGGAGTGTTAAAATCCCCTACTATTATTGTATTCTTGTCCATGTGTTTCTTTGATTTTGTTATTAATTGGTTTATATAGTTGGCTGCTCCCACGTTAGGGGCATAGATATTTAAAATTGTTAGATCTTCTTGTTGGACAGTTCCTTTGAGTATGATATAGTGTCCTTCCTCATCTCTTATTATAGTCTTTGGCTTAAAATCTAATTGATCTGATATAAGGATTGCCACTCCTGCTTTCTTCTGATGTCCATTAGCATGGTAAATTCTTTTCCACCCCCTCACTTTAAACCTGGAGGTGTCTTCGGGTTTAAGATGAGTTTCTTGTAGGCAACATATAGATGGGTTTTGTTTTTTGATCCATTCTGATACCCTGTGTCTTTTGATTGGGGCATTTAGCCCATTAACATTCAGGGTAAGTATTGAGAGATATGAATTTAGTGCCATTGTATTGCCTGTAAGGTGACTGTTATTGTATATTGTCTCTGTTTCTTTCTGATCTACTACTTTGAGGGTCTCTCTTTGCTTAGAGGACCCCTTTCAACATTTCCTGTAGAGCTGGTTTGGTATTTGCAAATTCTTTCAGTTTTTGTTTGTCCTGGAAGCTTTTAATCTCTCCTTCTATTTTCAATGATAGCCTAGCTGGATATAGTATTCTTGGCTGCATGTTTTTCTCATTTAGTACTCTGAATATATCATGCCAGCTCTTTCTGGCCTGCCAGGTCTCTGTGGATAAGTCTGCTGCCAATCTAATATTTTTACCATTGTACGTTACAGACTTCTTTTCCTGGGCTGCTTTCAGGATCTTCTCTTTGTCACTAAGACTTGTAAATTTTACTATTAGGTGACGGGGTGTGGACCTATTCTTATTGATTTTGAGGGGGGTTCTCTGAACCTCTTGAATTTTGATGCTTGTTCCCTTTGCCATATTGGGGAAATTCTCTCCAATAATTCTCTCCAATATACCTTCTGCTCCCCTCTCTGTTTCCTCTTCTTCTGGAATCCCAATTATTCTAATGTTGTTTCGTCTTATGGTGTCACTTATCTCTCGAATTCTCCCGTCGTGGTCCAGTAGATGTTTGTCCCTCTTCTGCTCAGCTTCTTTATTCTCTGTCATTTGGTCTTCTATATCGCTAATTCTTTCTTCTGCCTCATTTATCCTAGCAGTGAGAGCCTCCATTTTTGATTGCACCTCATTAATAGCTTTTTTGATTTCAACTTGGTTAGATTTTAGTTCTTTTATTTCTCCAGAAAGGGCTTTTATATCTCCCGAGAGGGTTGCTTTAATATCTTCCATGCCTTTTTCAAGCCCAGCTAGAACCTTGAGAATCGTCATTCTGAACTCTATATCTGACATATTACCAATGTCTGTATTGATTAGGTCCCTAGCCTTTGGTACTGCCTCTTGTTCTTTTTTTTGTTGTGAATTTTTCCGCCTTGTCATTTTGTCCAGATAAGAGTTTATGAAGGAGCAAGTAAAATACTAAAAGTGTGGCAACAACCCCAGGAAAATATGCTTTAGCCAAATCAGAAGCGATCCCAAATTGTGAGGGGGGAGAAAGGGGATAAAAAGGGGTTCAAAAAGAAAAAAAAAAAAAAGAAACTATTTAAAAAAATAAAGCCGATAAAGAAAAAATATAAAAAGAGGAAAGAAATATATATATATTAGATAAACTATTTAAAAAACGTTAAAAAAGAAAACGGTAAAAGTTAAAAAAATTTAGCAGAAGAAGAGAAAAAGAAAAAAGAAATTGAAAAAGAAAAAAAAATTAAATTAACTGCAAGGCTAAAAAATCATGGGGAGAAAGCCATGAGTTCTGTGCTTTGCTTTCTTCTCCTCTGGAATTCCACCGCTCTCCTTGGTATTGAAACTGCACTCCTCGGTAGGTGAACTTGGTCCTGGCTGGGTTTCCTGTTGATCTTCTGGGGGAGGGGCCTGTTGTAGTGATTCTCAAGCGTCTTTGCCCCAGGCGGAGTTGCACCGCCCTTACCCGGGGCCCGCTGAGTAATCCGCTCGGGTTTGCTTTCGGGAGCTTTTGTTCCCTGAGCGCTTTCCGTAGAGTTCCGGAGGACAGGAATGAAGATGGCGGCCTCCCGGTCTCCAGCCCGGAGGAGCCGAGAGCCCGGGACCCCACTCCTCAGTGCGCCCTCAGAGAACAGCGCCCAATGACTCCCGTCACCCTGGCCTCCGGCCGCGCTCCGAGCCAACCGAGCCTGCGACTGGTTCAAGGCAACCCCGAGCTGAGAGTCACTCCTCGGCTCTGTCTCTGTAGCCGGCTTCCCCGCTCCAATACCGGTAAGCTCTGCGACACTCAGACACCCCCGATCCTTCTGCGACCCTGCGGGACCTGAGGCCGCGCTGACCCCGCCTGGGCTTCACCCCAGTTAAGCCTCTGGAGCGATGTCCCTCAGCGGAACAGACTTTTAAAAGTCCTGATTTTGCTCCATTGCTCCGTTGCTCCGCCGCTCGCTGGGAGCCGGCCCCTCCCCCCACGGTCTATCTTCCCGTCGCTTTGGATTCACTTCTCCGCCAGTCCTACCTTTCAGATAGTGGTTGATTTTCTGTTTCTAGAATTGCTGTTCTTCTTCTCTTCAATCTCCCGTTGGAGTTGTAGGTGTTTGCAATCTTTAGATAAGCTATTTAGCTGATCTCCCGCTACCCGAAGCAGTCTCAGCCTGCTACTTCTCCGCCATCTTGACTCCTCCCCCTCTAAAATAAAAAAAATCTTAAAAAAATTATTTTTATTATTGAGTTGTAAGAAATCTTTATTCTAGATACAAGTCCCTTATTAGATAGATGATTTGCAAATATTTCTTCTATTCTGTGAGATTGTCTTTTTGCTTACTTGACAGTGTCCATCGAAGCACAGTAGTTTTTAGTTTTGGTGAAGTCTAATTTATTGTGTTTTTTTTTGCTGGTGGTCCTCATTCTTTGGGTGTTCTATCTAAGAATCCATTGCCAAATGCAACGTCATAAAGACTTACTCCTGTGTTTTCTTCTAGTTTTTAAATTTTAGCTCTTACAGTTAGGTTGCTTACTGAACTCATTTATTATATTAGTTTCAATAGTTTTCTTAGTGAATTCCTTAGTATTTTCTTTTTAAAAAATTTAATTAATTAATTAATTTAGAGATTGCCGGTAGGGGGTGGGAACAGGGAGAGAATCTCAGGCAGACGCTGTGCTGATATCACATAGGCTTGATCTCCTGACCCTGAGATCATGATCTGAGCTGAAATCAAGAGTCACTGACTGAGCTAACCAGGTGCCCCTTTAGTATTTTCTATATACACGATCATGTCATCTGTGAATGGAGATAGTTTTGCTTCTTTCTTTCCAGTTTGAGGCCTTTTATGATAGTTTTTTTTTTTCTTTTTCTTTTTCCTTACTGTTCTGGCTAGAACATCTAGCACAGTGATAAATAGAAATGATGACAGTGGTTAGTTTTATTCCTTATTTTGTGGACAAAGTATCTAGTTTTCCATTATTATTTTTTAAAAAGATTTTATTTATTTATTTGGCAGAGAGAGAGATCACAAGTAGCCAGAGAGGCAGGCAGAGAGAGAGGAAAGCAGGCTCCCCGCTGAGTGGAGAGCCCAATGCAGGGGCTCAATCCCAGGACCCTGGGATCATGACCTGAGCTGAAGGCAGAGGCTTAACCCACTGAGCCACCCAGGCAGCACTAGTTTTCCATTATTAAGAATATTATTACATGTGGTTTTTTGTAGCTGCCCTTTTTCATGTTGAGGGACTTCCCTTCTATCTAGTTTTTTTTTTTTTTTTTTTTTTCCTAATTTCTAATCAAGAAAGGTTTTGGAGTTTTGTCAGATGCTTTATGTCTGTTGAATTGACAATATGGTTTTTGTTTTTATTCTATTTGTCTGGTGTATTATACGCATGGATTTTTGGATAAACCACCTTTACCATAATAAATCTCACCAGGTCACAATGTGTAATTCTTTTTATACATTGTTGGATTTGGTTTGCTGGTGTTTTTGAGTATTTTTGTGTCTATATTCGTAAGCTGTATAGGTCTGTAGTTTTCTTATGATGTCTTTGGTTTTGTTGTTGGGGTAATGCTAGCCTCCTATAATAAGTTGGGAAGTGTTCCCTCTCCTATTTTAAGATATTTTTTTTAAAAAAGATTTTATTTATTTATTTGACAGAGAGAGAGATCGAAAGTAGGCAGAGAGAGGGGGGGAAGCAGGCTCCTTGCTGAGCAGAGAGCCCGATGACAATGCGGTGCGGGTCTTGATCCCAGGACCCTGAGATCATGACCTGAGCCAAAGGAAGAGGCTTAACCCATTGAGCCATGCAGGCACTCCTGGAGTTTCTGAGGAACTAGTATTAATTCTTCTTTAATGGCAGAATTCACAGCTGAAGCCATCTGGACCTGGGCTTTTCCTTGTGTAGCTTCTTGATTACTAATTCAGTTTCTTTATTTATTATAGATCTTTTTAGATTTTCCATTTCTTAGAGTCATCATTGGTAGTTTGTGTGTTGCTAGAAATTGTCCATTTCATCCAAGCCATTTCATTTAATGGGACCCAGTTGTTCATACTATCCGAATGTAGCTCACTGTAACAAAATGCTGCTTCAGGGAACATCCATCCTTGTGCTTACATGGAAGCGTGCTTATAGCACAGATCCCTAGAAGTGGAATCACTGGGTCAGATGTCTGCGTGTGTAATTGTTGATTGTTTCTGCCCTTTTGTCCTCTTCCTGCTCATCTTTCTAGCCCTATTGATTTGTATAAATTCTTTCTGTCTAGGAATCTTGGTCTCCTGGAGACTGGAGTTGGTAAGGGTGCACAGAGCCAGTGGGAAGGATAGGTTCAGGAGTCGTGTGTTTCTCGGCTGCTTCTGGTTAAGGATGCTCAATGTGGGGGCCTGAAGCTCGTCTTCCATGCTGTACATTCCCACGGGGGGTTTCCAGACTCTGGGACCCGAACTGCTGGGGGTCAGAGACTGTTGCCTCCAAAAGGCCAACTGTGGCCCGAGGGGAGCTCATTTGAAGCCAGGGGACTCCACAAAGATCCTTCCCATGGTGGCTCTCTCTGGGAATTCTGTGGGCAGGGGTCTCCAGGTAATTCTGGCCCATTGCTGACTGCAGAGGAAGGGAGGGACGCTCTTCCTCCACATGAAGTGACAAGGACCTCCTTGTTTTTCATCATCACTGCTTTCTTTCCTTTCCTATTCATCTGAAGACTGTGTTCTGGGTGCTCATTAACTCATGGCTTGCCAGCGCCCAGATGTGGGCAGTGATGTTAAGGCAAGAAAGTGTAGCTATTTTTATGGAAGGGGAAGTGGGGAAACTGCTGAGAGATCTCTGCGTGGGTTTTGTTAGGGTAGAGCTTCTGGCCCCTCACCCCTCTGTTCCATTTCCTTTTTCTGCTTTTTGCATTTACCTGGAGTTTACAAGGAGGGTGCCAAAGCAGGTTAAACGTTTGGACTTTCATAGTTCAAGACTTTTTGAATAATCTGTCCAGGTCCCTGGAGGCTCCACTTCAGTGGTTTCCAGGCTTTGCTCACAACCTCTAGGGTCCCAAAGAGCTGCCTTGGGGATAGGGGACCGGGACGGGCACCGTAGGAGCTCAAGCCTCATGGCTGCTCTGGCCAGAGGGGCTCTGCTTCTACTGGTTTTATATGTTAGAGTTCTAAGTGAGGTTGGAGACAGGAGGACCGTGTGGCCACAAAAGTTTGGGAAACTACTTGTGTTGGACACCGTAGCCCCACCGTTGGGATGAAAAACATCCCAAACAGGACTCCTCCTGGAGACTGAATCCAAGGGCTGACAGGTGTTTTAGGGAACTTGACTTTTCCCTGGGGCCCCACAGGCTCCTCTCTCTTGACAGAGACTGAGTGCCTGCTCTCCCCAGGGCCATTTGCCAGCTTGGGCGCATGTAATTTTTTCTTTTGTTAGGGGGTGTTCTGGCCCGCCAGCCCTGCAAAGGCAAAATCAGATTACCTTCTGATTCAAATGACTCTTGTCTCCAGGGAAGCCCTGGGCTAGGCCTGCAGAAAATTGGTGAGGAGATTTTCTCAGCAGACCTCCAAGCTGATGCAACCTCTTTGTGTCTTTCAGTCGGCGGAGTTCTTCGAGATGCTGGAGAAAATGCAGGTGAGCATCCCCAAAGTGGGGAGGCCAAGCCCTGGGTGGGGGGGTGGGCGTGCTGCAGTGACCGTGCAGGCAACAAAACCAGGCAGAACATGGGAGCCTTGGAGGGAGGGGCAGAGAAGAGTGAACTGCCAGCCTGATGGCTGGGACTACCTCAGGCCATTTTTTGTGTTGAGTGGCACCGAGGATTCTGGGAAGGCTCCTGCCTGAAGATGGGGAGAAGATAGAAAGCAGAACCCCTCCAGCAGAGCAGATGTGGGTATACCCCCACAGATGTGGGGAGGGCTTGAAATGGTCCATTCTTCCTGGAATGGGTGGGAAAGAAAGTCTGAAAAAGAAAGCCCTTTCTTAGGGGAGGTCATCTTGTATCTGGGAGGCAGAACGGAGCGGGAGAGACCCACTAGAGGTCAAACCCGCACCTAACACTTGCTAGCACAAGTTCCTTCCCTTTTCTGAGCCTCTGGCTCCTGTTTTCTGTCTACTCACAGCACTATTTTCACCTCCCTCCGACACCAAATGTGTGGTGGTTTTTCCCCCACCAAGCAATTCTGTGACACCAGCTGGGTGTCCTACAGTCAACTCCATTCTGACTTCCGATCCCACAGGGCAAGGGCTCTGCCCCACAGGTCGCCTCCTCACCACTTTCGATGCCAGTCATTAGTCTGTTATCACCTGTGTTTCTGACCAACAGGCTATAGATTTGAGGTTCCCCTGACCCCCTGCTCAGGTTCGGTTTGTTTGCTAGAGTGGCTCACAGAACTCAGAACAGTTCACTTACTGGATTATCAATTTACTGTAAAGGGATATGATTCAGGAACAGCCAGATGGAAGAGTTGCAGGGAGCCAGGTGTGTGGAGGGAGGGGAAGAGCTTCCCTGACCTCAGGATGCACCTGTCTCCCTGCACCACCATGTACTCACCAACTCAAGCTCTCTGAGCCTATCATTTGGTTTTTTATGGAGGCTTCAGTACTTAGGCATGATTGGTTCAAACTCCCGGGAGGTTGGAGGGGTGGGACTGCACCTTCCAACCCTCTAATAGTGGTTGGTTCCCTGGGCATCCAGCTCGTCCTCAGCGGTATCCCAGAAGGCACCTCTTTAACAAAGGAATAACCTTGGAGCTTTCACCTTTATGGCCCTGGAGCTGTTTCAGGAACCAAGTACAAAAGATGAAGGATTATAACAAAAGATGCTTCCAAACGCTCCCATTGCTCTCATCGCTTAGGAAATTCAACAGCTTTTAGGAACTCTGTGCCAGGAATGGGGTGAAGACCAAAATAATGATTATTACAAATTATGCCACAGCCCCTCTAAAAAATAATTTTAAATTCCCACTTTCAGAGTTGTTGGGATAAAATAATATATGTCAATACTTGCTAGGCACTGCGGAAAAATCAGTGTTCAAAATGGATTTGGGGGCCTTTCTAATCACCCCTGACCAAGGGCCAGGGCTCATAGGTAAGAACTGCTGCCCTGCGGAGTATGGGGGTGGGGCAGTGCATCCGGAAGGCTTAACTGATGTAAGTGGGAAGGATGAGAAGACGATGTGGACAAGAGCACATGTATTTTTTTTTTTTTTTTAAGATTTTATTTATTTAGTGGGAGTGAAAGGATGGGGAGGGGCAGAGGCAGGAGAGGAAGAGAGAATATCGAAAGCAGACTGTGTGTTGAGCATGGAGCCCAGTGCAGGGCTTGATCCCACGGCCCTGAGATCATGACCTGAGCCGAAATCAAGAGTTGGACGCTTAACTGACTGAGCCAGCCAGATGCCCCAACAGCACATGTATTTTTTTTTTTTAAAGATTTTATTTATTTATTTATCAGAGAGAGAGAGTGAGCAAACATAAACAGGAGAGCGGCAGGCAGAGGCAGAGGCAGAGGGCGAAGCAAGCTCCCTGCTGAGCAAGGAATCCTCCCCTCACCCCGGTGAGGGACTTGATCCCAGGATCCTAGGATCATGACCTGAGCTAAAGGCAGACGCTTCACCGATTGAGCCACCCAGGTGTCCCTAGCACATGTATTTTAAGCACTTTTCTCAGCTCAGACACTGACAAGTATTAGCCCCTTTCTTCCTGGTGAAACCCATAGGAAGCAGCTCTATTATCGCCAATGTCCCCTTTTCACAGGTAAGAAAACTGAGGCACAGAGGTCTTGCTTAAAGCACTCAAGCGCTTGTGGGTAGCAAGCAGTTTCCGAGCCAGAAGTCTTAGCCGTTATGAAGCTGTTTGCCCTAAGTAGATGGTACCAGCTCAAGGAAGGACGGAAGGCTCTGTGGCAATGGTTTGGAGACGCAAGAGGAGAGGCAGATAGGGTCCTGAGGTGCAGGGGGAGCTCCCGAGGTGTGCACAGGGAAGCCAGGTCACCCTAGCCCTGGGGAAGTTCAGAAACCATTGGAGGGAAGAATCCTGCTGCTAACGGTTGTGCCATTGTCACGAACAAGTGACTAAGAGCCTCCTCTGGGCCCAGCAGTGTGTGGACTGCGCACTAACTTTATAGACATTTAGGGACCTTGGTCAGGTTATGGAAAGAGGATTGGCATGCGCTCTGACAGCAAGTGGTGGGAGCTGGTGTGTAATTACGTGCTCAGCTGCCTGGAGTAAAGCGGGGATTTTCACCCTGAGCCCTTGAAATCCCAGCTTTCGGGGAAGCTGGCAGGGGATTTGCGGCTTCCCTGGCCTTCTCTTCATTTGTTCCCATAACCCACCAGTCCCTCACCCCCATCTGGAGACCCCAGCCCCCCACAAAGAGCTCTCTGTTTGAGCACATAATTCAGCCTCACTTAACTGGCCTCCATTTCTTCTGTTACTACACTGCTGGGCTTGACTTCTCAACCAGATTGTGACCCTCTTGAGGGCGGGGGTCTGGCGTCTAGGCTCCCTCTGTATGTTTGTAGCAGCGGACCTCCAATGGTCTGCCCATTCCATCTCTGTTGAGACGGCCAGGGACTGAAAAACTTCCCTGGCCTCCAAGAGGCCCACAGTTCCAGCTCCTCTGATGGACAAAACCTCACATATGGGGAAATACTGGGAGTGAAGCAGGTGGCATGGTGTGGCCAGATCCTGTGCTTGGGTGTGGGTGCCACCGCTTCCCAGGCTGTGGCTGTGGACACTGAGTCTCAGAGCCATCAAGTGCTCTGTGAGTCATGGTGAGCTGAAACTCAGATCTGGGGCTCCTGACCCCCCTATCTGAGAGTGGAGGAATTGGAAGAGGGCACAATCTCTATGAAGCAACGTGGACTAAGTAGACAAGCTTTAGGTCCATTTGGTCCTGGGTTCCAAGTTTTAACCCCGACACTGTCTAGCTGAGTGTCCTTGGTCAAGTGGCTTTAGCTCTCTTGTCCTCAGTTTCTTCATGGTAGGGAAAAAGGGGGATGAGGACAATGCTGATTGCAAAGGCAGACCCACGGAGGGGAGAGGGCCCAGAGCTGGGCGTGGCTCTGTTGTCAGGGAGGGAAGGGGAAGGGAGGAGGTTTGCTTTCCTGCCCAGGGGCTGTTCCCAGGTATGGGTGACTAATGCAGGACAAACAAAACAAACTCCTGACATCACCCCCTTCCCCATCTGCCCAGTTTGCTTCCCTGGACAGGATCTGCTGGGCCACCCAGGTGGTTATCTCCCCGTGTTGGGAGAGGAGCACCTGTCCAGTGGGAGGGGTCCTCCCACACCCTCCTGAGCAATGCTGTAGAGTGACTCAGCCTGGAGAAGTCCGGAGACACTGAAGTCTAAATCCAGCCAGTGAGCAGGAGCCCTGGGCTCAAGGGCCTGTGGGATAGGATAGTGCACTTGGACGGACAGCCTGGCTTCAAATCCAGGCCCTGGCACTCACTAGCTGTGCAACCTGAGAAGCAGTCTGCTCCCTGTGCCTCAGTTTCCCTTTGGTATAAAGGTGCCAAGGGCTTCATAGGAGACAACAGTGGGAAGTTGCTAAGGAAGCTTAAAATCCCCATGTTATGATTAGGGTGGTTTTCTCTCCTAGTTGTCCCACCACTTTATACCCTTATTTAATTTATTCAGTCTTACTTAATGTACTCACTTATTTAATCTACTCATGTGCTCCCCTCTTGGAAAAAACCCAGTTAAGTCAGACCTTGACCATAGGAATGCTGGCCAAGGCACTGCTTCCCAGAAGTGAATGAGCCCCAGACCCCCCGCCTGTCACCTGTGGGTTTTCACCCCAGTGAGAGAGAGGAGCTGTGGAGGCACTGGGTCCAGAGTGCTGGCTTCAACACCATTCAGACATGGGTTCCCATCCTTGCCCCTCACCTCCTGGTTCTAAGGGCCTGGCAGAGAGAGATTTCAGTGGCAGGATGATACTTCTGCCTATTGATGATGACCAAAGCAAAACCAGTCACTCTTTCAAGGGCTGAACGCATCCTCAGTGTTTAACCTTGACTCCAGCAGTAGCTGCTATTAGCATTCCCATTTTGCAAATGGGAACACTGAGCCACAGAGGTTTGGGACTTGCCCAGGGTTGTAAGTGGCAGTATTGGGACATGAACCCTGGTGATCTCGCTTAAGTCTGGGCTCTTCCCTGCCTCTCCTCCTGCCTTACTTGGAGCTGCTGTGAGGACTGAGTATGACAAGGCATGTGATGTGTAAGCACCTGGCACATATCCGCTGTCACTGTTATTACCAACCCTATCAAGGCAGGTGCTTGAGAATCCCAAGGGAACCCTCCATTTGGCCCCTGTTTTATGACCTTTTCTTTCCCATGGATCCTCTTTTCCTTGTCTCCACAGGGGATCAAGCTTGAAGAGCAGAAGCCGGGTCCCCAGAAGAACAAGGTGGGCTGTGTGGATGAGGTGGGAGGGAGCCTGGTGGTCCCGGCATGGGGACGGTTGGCATGCTGGGGTCTGTAGGCTGCCATCTGCCTTTCACCAAGAGCTCCTTAAGTGGGTGTGCCCGTGTCCACGGGTGCACAGTGGGCAGTAGGAAGGCTCTGGCTTGATGCCTTCAGGGCAGCCTTAGAGTGGCCTGGGTGGAAGCCTCGGGTGAGACCTAAGGCCTATGGCTCAGCCCAGCCCTTCTGTACCTGCTTCTGCAAATGAACTGCACATGGCATTTCAGGGCATCAGGCTTTGGGCTCCAGCAGCTCTCAGCTTCAGTTTCCTATCCTGAGGCCTGGGGTTGGGGCCTGGGCAGCTCATCACTTAGAGGTCAGCTCCCTTGCCTAAAGGGATCAGGGGTCATCTTCCTGTTAAAGCTTCCTAAGGGGTGAAGCTGATGTCAGGAAAGGTGTGAAATTCATAGCCTTTATGTACCGAGTCTCTAGCTAGGTAGGTTTGCGCTCCGGGTCTGTCAGTCTGGGGAAGCATCAAGGGAGGCCAGGTCCCAGAGCCTCTCTGCTGTTTTTGATCTGGTGTTATTCTCTTTGATGCTCTCAAAGCTCTGGTGTAGTCTGCCAGGCACCCTCAACCCCCTGGCCTGGGAAAGGGGAATGGAAGTAACCTTCAAACTTCACAGGTGCTGCTGGGGCTAACGGCAGCCTTGTCTGATTTGTCTTACAGGATGACTACATCCCGTACCCCAGCATTGATGAGGTAGGAGCCCCCTGACCCCACCGTAGCCTGCCCTGGGTCTCATCTCTGGGGTAGGGCTGGGCGAGCTGGTGGTGCTGATGGTCCCTGCTCCACACGATGTGGGAGAGGACTGCAGGCCTGAGACTGTAGCTCTGTGGCCTCAGTTTTGTTGTATTCAGACGGGGTGCTTCTCGAAGCCTTGTAACTCTGGTCCAGCGTCGGTGAAGCTGGCAGATGTTGTTGGGCTTAAATTTGGGGTTTGTGTTACTGTATCTGGCCTCAAATACAGGGGTCTTCACCTTGGAGCAGTTCAAAGGTGGGGGGTATATACCACCTGCAACCTTCCTGTTCCTTCCCCCTGTAAAGCCAGGGCAGGCCTCAGAGTAAGACCTTCTCTCTTGCCCCAGGTTGTGGAGAAGGGAGGCCCATACCCCTTGATTGTCCTGCCCCAGTTTGGGGGCTATTGGATCGAGGACCCAGAGAACGTGGGGACGCCGACCTCCCTTGGCAGCAGCATCTGTGAGGAGGAGGAAGAGGACAGTCTCAGCCCCAGCACATTTGGCTATAAGCTCGAGTGCAAGGGCGAAGCCAGGGCCTACCGCAGGCACTTCCTGGGGAAGGTGAGGCTGAGGGCCCCATGCCAAAGCAGCTGAGGGCGGGGAGGGAAACCCGCCTGGCCCGGCCTCCTCCAGCATCCCTGTCTCTGTCTCTCTTCCTTCCTTGGCCTTCCCCCTCCCTAGGCCCTGCCGCTGTCCTGTTATCCTGGGAAAGTCTGATTAGTGCTACTCCTGGGTTGGGGGACGGGTGTGCAGAAGTCAGGAGGGCTCAGAGAGTTGGGTCCTTGGAGGCACCGCTCCCAGCAGATGTTCTCAGAGGTGATGGGATGGGTAGTGTTGGGGGGTGAAGGAGGGTGAAGGAGAAAATGTGTTCTTACACCTTGGAAGTCTTTGTCTCCATCTTAGTCGTCCAGTCTCGCCTGTCCTCACTCCAGCAGTCCCCAGGGCACTGGGTTCTGGATGATGCAATGTGAGCGCTGGTTGCTTATAAGTGACAGTCGCATTTCTCTAAATACATTCTGCTCTTCAGACTTGCCTGGTTCCCGAGGGCAGGTTCCGGAAGTCTCTAGCCTGAGGCAGTTTCGCAGAGTCTCATCTGCATGGTCCAATTCAGACTCCAGGGCCCCACACTGATGTGGCAGGTCTGCGGTAGGCTCCCTGAGCCTTAGAGAGACCCGCTGTCCAGAGGACCTCCTAGCTCCTCATGGGTGGAGGAGCCGGGGGCCTCCTAGCTTTAGTCCTGCAAATGGTCTGAATCAGTGAGGGCTACCCCCTGGGAGCAAGGAGGTGGATGTGTGGGGTCCTTGGAAAAGAGTTTGAGCATCAGCGTTCAAGGTGGACTTGAGTGCTGGATCTGTCTTTCCTGGTTGTATGACCCTGGGCAGTTACTTAACTGGCTTACTTCTCTGTAAAAATGGGGATGATGATGTCATCTCCCCCATAAAGTTGTGGTTAAGATTAAAGGAGTCAGTGTGCCTTAAGTCCTTAGTCCATTGCCTGGCACACCCCAACGACTGTTGGAATCTATTCCTGTGATCTTGCTCCTTCCTCCTTGTCCTCCTCCCCTCCTCTTCCTCCTCCTCAGCAGCAGCCATAGCAGAAGCATCCTTGTCTTTCCTCCTCGCTGCTGTGGGGTTTCTTGCTCCTGGGGAAGGAGGGGATTTGGGGGGCCATGTCTGGAAGGTCCCCTCCTGCCTACTAATACCTGATTTCTGTTTCTAGGATCACCTAAACTTTTACTGTACTGGCAGCAGTTTGGGGAACTTGCTCCTGTCCATCAAGTGTGAGGAGGCGGAGGGCATCGAGTACCTTCGGGTCATTCTCAGGTGGGGCTGCTGTGCCTTTGGAGGCCACACCTCTAGTGGCAGGGACCCAGAAATACCCGTCTGACCAGTCTGGTCTGGGTGTGCTGGCGGGGAGCCGGCTGACTGGAGTCCCGGGGCTCCGTTCTGGCTGCCAGGCCAAGAGACCAAGTGTTTCTGTCAGCCAGTGAACTGTGGGAGTCAGAGGGGTATCCTAGTCTCAAGGTCACCTAGACCAACCCCCACCTGCCTTTCTGTCTTGTGGGGACCGTGGCTCTGAAGGAGTTGGGAAGAGAAACTTGAGCTGGCTCATTCCAAGTTGTCCTGGGAGAGGGTTTGCCAGAACACTGTCTGTGGTGTGCATCCCATCATGAAGATACGTCCCGAAGCTTCTCTGTGTGTGCTGGGCTCCTCGGGATGGAAAAGTGTTCCCAACGGGAGCACCGTTTTATAGCTAAGCCAGGGTACCTCTCTTGGTTCAAGGGCAGGAGTGAGACCTGGTGTCCGTTTTGTTCCACTAATATGTTTTGTAAAACCTCCTTTGCATCAGGAAGCATCATGAGGGCTGGGGATGCAATGATGACTGAGTGGAGATCTGTTTTTTAAAGGCTTCTGGTCTAATGGGAGAGAAAAAACAGAGGATTTTAGTATGTGTCACAGGTATTATTTTAGCGATAGGCACAGGATGCTGTGGAAACACAGAGAGGCTGTATCTTATTTATCTCTGTCCCTGGTGGGCTGGTGGAAAAGCCTGGGAGGCCACGTGTTAGTGCTCAGCGAAGTGCTATGAACCTGTTAAGCTCCCAGTCTATAGTTGTTGAATCTAATTGGAAGTTCTTGATGGTGTTTGGAAAAAGCAATAACATTTTTTTTCTGCCCAGATCTTGAGATAAAATACAGGAGGGAGCAGGGGCACATATCTGTACTGTGGGGGAGGTGTGTGTGCGGGGGAGGGCGGGGTACAAGGATGTTGCCAGCACCCGTCCAATCTTGGTTTTTTATTAAGAAAGGAAATAGTTTTCTTTACTGAGGTTTACTTGGCTAGCAAAATCATATTTGCAAGGCAAGGAGAAGGTAGTAACTAAATTGTTAGAGCAAATTTTTTGGGGGGAGTGATATGTGGATCTCCATCTCCAAATAGGATTTCGAGCTAGGTGAATCTCTGTAAAGAAAATTATTTCTTTTCTTAGTAAAAATCAGATTTCTGAGTAAGATGACAATTGAACACAAGGATCTAACTCCTTTTTTCTAATATTATATCCTATCTGAAATGCTGCTTCAGAACTGAAAATTAGAGAAAGATGTCAGGAACACAACACACACTTTGAATATTTTAAGAAATAATTTACGGGGCAGTTAGGACTATAATGTGGACAACATTGAGAGTTAAGATCCAGCTCACCTTCCTTAGATAGCAATGTAGCATGGGAATATATGAAATTGGAGATTCTGGGGGAGTCAGGACTCTTTCCACATGGAACCACTTTTTTGTTTTGGGTCACCAGCATTTAAAATCGATCCCCTGGGGAGCCCAAGGGCAAGCTTAAGTGTGGCTTTCCGAAATAGAAAACCAGTGAGTAGGGTGGCAGGGAGAAGCCATACACCAGCTAGGAAGTTGGACAATCATATCATGTACTTGGGGTGATGGCCAGGCCAGATTGAAAACCAGACATAAAAAAATTGGCCCTACAGATTTAGAAGCTTCACCAGACACAAAGAAGAAATTATACAGAGGCGAAACTCCCTCGCTGGCAGCGACTCTTGTCCCAGCATCTTCCTCGTTCCCTGTAGGCTTCTAGATTATTTAACTGGTGTTTTAAGCTCTCCAGCTTAAAATCTGAGAAGAGTATTCTGACAGCCTCTGTGTGTGCTATGAGAGTAGCCAAGAGGAGTTTATCCACTACTGGAAATGAATAACATTCAATCATCAACAAAGATTTCTTCTTTTTCAAGCTTGGATATAAAGAAGAAGTAGGGGAAAAAACCCTCACGGGTTACTGAAAGAAAAGATTCTGCATCGAAAAAAGCATAACCTAGTATTTAGAAAGTAGGGAAATGACCACATTTTAGGAAGGATTTACTACAGAAAGCCAAGTAAAATTTAGATGTCTATTAACTTTGTATTTTCAGCAAACTTCCAGAAAAAAAAACCAAACTGTATGAAAGAAAAGACAAAAGATAAAATAGGACAGCAGAATGAGATGAAAAATTGCTGGTTAAATTAAAGAAAGAATATAAGAACACTGAAAGTGGTCAAAAGAATTTTAAATGGTTTTAGAAGGACTAAAGAGCAGAGTCTTGGGGCGCCTGGGTGGCTCAGTGGGTTAAAGCCTCTGCCTTCAGCTCAGATCATGATCCCAGGGTGCTGGGATCGAGCCCCGCATCGGGCTCTCTGCTCAGCGGGGAGCCTGCTTCCTCCTCTCTCTCTGTCTGCCTCTCTGCCTACTTGTGATCTCTCTCTCTGTCCAATAAATAAATAAAATCTTAAAAAAAAAAACTTCTAAAACAACAACAACAACAACAAAAAAGAGCAGAGTCTAGTTTGTGGAAAACCCAGTTAGTAATATTGAGAGCAAGTTTGAGAGGCTTTCACATAATTCAGAGGAAAACACAACTCTAAAATGATGAGCAAAATTGTAATGAATAGGGAGGACAGTGAGCAGGAATTAACATGTGGATAATTGATGTTCTTAAGCTGATTGAAGATTTAACTCTGCAGATAAAAATGACTCACCTAGTATCAGACAAAATCAGTGAAAGAGAACTGAAAGCTGAACATATTTTGATGAAAATGTAGTATTCCGTGGATATAAAAATCACTGGTAGAATGAAAACCTTCCAAAATAAAGGAAGATAAAGAAAACATTAATGTATAAAAAAAGATAGGAAATAAAGAACCATAAATAAATAAAATGGAAGTCTGAGTACATGTGATGTATAATAAATATAAATGAGGGAAATTCCACTATTAAATAGCAAAGATTCTCAGTTTGAGTCATCCCTTCATCCTCCCCCCACCCCACTAATCAATCAATCAATGTATCTGTATTTTATTGAAGAAAGTAACTCAACAAAGAAAAGTGTTGAGAAAAAGTTATCGCAAATATAAAAAGGTAGCACAGTTGGTGGTATTAATATGAAAAAGTAAATTTGAGGCAAAAAAAGCAATCAATGTAACAAAAAGGGCTATTATCTATTCATAGAAGATAAAGTCTTGTTCAATCAGGGCTTAATACATGCCAGACTTTGTCCAGGGATGGAGCTAATGTAAGGAATTAGCTCATCTCTTGTTACTTGGCTACAGAAAACATTCAATATGGATTAGGTATTCTTACTCCTGTTCTCATTCTCACTTATCGTCTTCTTATGGACATGGATTATTTTAGTCTAGTGACGGTGATCCAAAGATAGATGGTATGGGAGAACAGAAAGTAAGTTTATAAGAGCTTGAATGTGGAGTGTGTGTCTGTGTGTGTTTCTGTGTGAGTGTACATAAGGTTGAGAGGTCATGCTGGAGAGGCAAGGAAAAACGAAATCCTATCTGGACCATGTCTAGGAACTTAGATTTTCTTTTATGAGCCAGAGGAGAGCTCCTGAAAGGGGAATGTCATGATATGATTTGCACTGTAGAATGATCACTGGCTAGATTAAGGGGAATGTCTTGGAGGGAAGGCAAGGCCAGAAGCAGGAAGCAGGAAGTGACAGGCTGCTGTGAAGGGTCAGCTGTTATGTGATTAGACAGGCCACCAGGTTGCATAAGGTGTTTGCAACCATTTCTGATGGGAAGTGGATCAGAGTGCCTTGCACTGAGGATAGAGAAAAACGGATGGAAACCTCCAAAACACCCAGGGAAAATTGACATTAAGAAAGACAGTTGAGGGGTACCCAGGTAGCTCAGTTGGTTGTGTCTGCCTTTAGTTCAGGTCGTGATCCCAGGATCCTGGGCTTCTCTCTCCCTCTGCTGGTGCTCTCACATGCGCTCACTCTAAAATGAATAAATAAACAATCTTAAAAAAAAAAGCTTAAAATATCAACACATGAACTGGTTTTACTGCTAATGAAATGCAAATAATGGTATACTTTCAAATGACTTAAATATACTTAATATCTGAAGAAGATAATAGCATCTGTAAAAGGGATAATAAATTATGATACATTGAATGAATGGATGAATCAAGAATGGATACACATGGGTACAAAATGAAAACAGTTGGAATTATGGGAAATAAAACAGTTGAAATTGAAAACCTCAATACATGGGATAAAATCTAGTCTCATATAATTGGTTTGAAATTAAGGCGTGAATCCGTGCCTTAGAACGTGTGTGGAACATAGTCTCAAAGAATTCAGAGTACAGCGCAGATAAAGTGACGAAATACGTGAAAAAGAAAGAAATGTGTGGATAATAGACTGGTAGCTTTTGTTGTAGAGTCTCAGAGGGAAGAGGAGAAAATCAGTGGGGAAGAGATATCTAAAGAAATAATGGCTGGGGGCACCTGGGTGGCTCAGTGGGTTAAGCCGCTGCCTTCGGCTCAGGTCATGATCTCAGGGTCCTGGGATCGAGCCCCACATCGGGCTCTCTGCTCAGCGGGGAGCCTGCTTCCTCCTCTCTCTCTGCCTGCCTCTCTGCCTGCTTGTGATCTCTCTCTGTCAAATAAATAAATAAAATCTTAAAAAAAAAAAAAAGAAATAATGGCTGGTGGGGCACCTGGGTGGCTCAGTGGGTTAAGCCTCTGCCTTCGGCTCAGGTCATGATCTCAGGGTCCTGGGATGGAGCCCCGCATCGTACTCTCTGCTCAGCAGAGAGTCTGCTTCCCCCTCTCTCTCTGCCTGCCTCTCTGCCTACTTGTGATCTCTCTCTTTCTCTCTCTAACAAATAAATAACATCTTAAAAAAAAAGAAAAGAAATAATGGTTGGAAATATTTCAGAATGGAAGAAAGCACCACACTGTGGTGCTGAGCATGATTTTAAAACAAAGAAGTACTATTGGACACATTGAAGTGAAGCATTAGAACGCCTAAGGGAAAGAGAACATTTTTAAAGCTTCCTAAGAATAAAGATACTCCTCTATGAAGTGATGACAACCTGGCTGAGAGCAGGCTTCTTATCAGCCATGGGACAATAGGACAGTGTCTTTAAAATGTTGGAGGAAAGAAAGAAAGGAAAGAAGAACAGAAAGAATCCTTTAACCTAAAATTCTATACCCAGAGAAGCTCTCTGCAAACACAAAGTCAAACTGTATTCAGACAAGAGAATTTCAGGCTATCCCTGAAAGAATTACTAAAAGATGTACTTCAGCCAGAAGAAAAGAGAAACCAGATGAAAAGATGTTAAAAAGTGGCAAGGGTGCCTGGGTGGCGCAGTTGGCTAAGTGTATGACTCTTGGTTTTGGCTCAGGTCAGAGTCATGGACTTGAGTCCCATGTCAGGCTCTGTGATCAGCGAGGAAGACTCCTCTGCTTAGGATTCTTTCTCCCTCTGCTCCTTTTGCTCATGTGTGCGCATACTCTTTCTCTCTCTCTAAATAAAGAAATCTTAAAAAAAAATAAAGCGCAAGAAATAGGTCAACTGTGTTGATAAATTTAATTACTGAGGAGGGAAAAAGAATTAGTTTTTGTGTGTTTAAAACGAGGCTTGACTTGCAATGACGTGGATGGAACTAGAGCTAAGTGAAATGTCATCAAAATAAGACAATTATCATATGATCTCATATGTGGAATTTAAGAAACAAGACAGGATCATAGGGGAAGAGAGGAAAAAAAATAAGACAGAATCAGAGAGGGAGACAAACCATAAGAGACTTAAAAAAAAAGATTTTATTTATTTATTTGACAGAAACAGACACAGAGAGAGAGGGAACACAAGCAGAAGGAGTGGGAGAGGGAGAAGCAGACTTCCTGCCAAGCAGGGAGCCCGATGTGGGGCTCGATCCCAGGACCCTGGGATCATGACCTGAGCCAAAGGCAGATGCTTAACGACTGAGCCACCCAGGCACCCCCCATGAGACTTTTAATCTTAGGAAACAAACTGAGGGTTGCTGGAGGTAGGAAGGATGATAGGGAGGGAAGAGTTCACTAGGAAGTGGGAAGGACGATTGGAAGGACAGAAGTAGGAAGGACCATAGGGAGGGAAGTGTTCACTGAGTTACTATTTCCTCTTTCCTCCTCAGAAGAGACACAGCAAGGTAAGTTTAGAGTTTGTTAGAAAAATGTATAAAAATGTGTATTGGAAGTTATAGACATATAATCTGCAGCTCAAACTAGCAGAAGGATAAGGAGAATTTTTTTTATTAAATTAAACTGAGGGCAGGAAAGGAGGAGTTTTAAAAAGGAAAGAAAGCACAGAATAATAGAAAACATAAAATAATAGATATAATTCCAAACATATTAGTAATCACAATAAATTTAAATAGATTAATTTACCATATGAATATACCAGACTAGCAGACTAAAACTGAACTAAATTTACAGCTATATTCTTCCTCCCACCTTTGCCATTCTTTTTTAAAATTAAGTTTGTTTTAATTCCAGTATTGTGAATATACTGTGTAATGTTAGTTTCAAGTGTATAATATAGTTACTCAACAATTCCTTCCATTACTCAGTGCTTATCACGACAAGTGCACTCCTTAATCCCCATCACCTATTTCCCCCCATTCTTCCCCCCACGCCCCCTCTGTTCACCATCAGTTTGTTCTCTGGAGTTAAGTGTCTGTTTCTTGGTTTGTCTCTCTCTCTTTCTTTCCCTTCGCTCATTTGTTTTGTTTCTTAAATTCTACATATGAGTGAAATCATGTTTTATTTGCCTTTCTTTGGCTTATTTCACTTAGCATTATACTCTCTAGCTCCAACCATGTCATTGCAAATGGCAAGATTTCATCCTTTTCATGGCTGAGTAATATCCCATTGCACAGATTCTTTATACATTCATC
This sequence comes from Lutra lutra, assembly GCF_902655055.1. Lineage (NCBI taxonomy): Eukaryota > Metazoa > Chordata > Mammalia > Carnivora > Mustelidae > Lutra > Lutra lutra. Next base: position 46,854,390 of record NC_062293.1, read on the forward strand.
TATCAGTGGACACTTGGGCTGTTTCCGTAACTTGACTTTTGTAAATAATGCTACAATAAACATAGGGGTGCATCCCTTTGAATTAGTGTTTTTGTATTTTTTTGGGGTAAATACCCCAGTAATGTGATTACTGGATCATAGGGTTTATAGCTCTAGTCTTCTTGTAAGATACATACCTAAAGAAAAATAATGTTGAAAGATTTAAAATAAAAGAAATGGAAAATATACGCTGGGAAAATCCTAACCAATGCTTCCAGGTGGTATAGCAACAATAATATTACACAAAATAGAATTTCAGAAACAAAGCATTAGTAAGGGTAAAGGGAGCATATTCCTTTGTAGCTTGGAAATAACTTCTCCCCACTCTTGATATTTCCTCCTATAGGGAAGGAATACTTCTGTGTTAACACCCCTGACTCTCTCTGCCTTCTCTGATCGGTGGGTTAGGGAGCAAGAACTTGACATGTGTAGCCCTTTCTGTTTTTCCTCTTGGAATTGGCTGCCCACAGGGTATGCCCTCCACTCCTCTGTGCTAGAGGCCCCACCTGAGCCAACCCCCTCCAGAGGAGGCTTGCCTCTTGCCTGGCAGCACCTGGGACCTGAAGGACAATCCTGGGGTTTAGTTAGAAGACCCATTTCATCTGTACACTAAAGTGGGTGACTTTTATCAGGAACGAAGGAGTTACTTTGACTTCTAATCACCTTGCTCTTAATTTTTTTTGTTTCTGAATCTGTTCCTTATCTGGGTGGAGAAAAATGCCCTTTACTGGACCCACAGAAGACTCGGCCCCCATGATGATAGAGAACAGTCCACCTCGAAGATCTAACAGTCATGAAGCTGTACTTAGTAATACGGTCTTGGATTCAGACAAGCGGAAACAGATAGGAATGTAACAGACAAATCCTCAGTTATAGTAGGAGAGTTTAGTAATATCTTTCAGACATGATGGAACAAGCAGATAATTGTAAATATGTAGAAGATTTGAACAATACAGTTAACAAATCTGATCTTGTAACATACATTCCTGAACTCAACAAAACGAAACATTGTTTTTAAGCCCACATGAAACATGAAAAATGTCTGTGTAGTACATTAACTGATTTAAAATAATTAACATACAGATTATGTTCTCTGAACTTGGGAAGATTAAGTGAGAAATCAACAATTACTGAAGGAAGAGAACATGTAGAAAGCTAAAAAAAAAAAAAGAAGGCGACCCTTTAAATAACTTACGGACTAAAGAGGAAATCACGAAAGAACTGACAAAATATTTAGAACTGAATGACAATGAAAATACCACCCAGCATTTTGTGAGATGCAGTTCAAGTGGTAGTTAGAGAGAAAGATGGATAGTTTAAAATGCATTTGTAAAAAAAAAAGAAAGATTAACTGTGTAAGCATGTGGGTCAAGAAGTTAGAAAAAGAGCAGCAGGAAAAAAAAACAAAGGAAATACAAAGGAAGGAAATAAAAAAGACAAAGAATAAGGCTAGTGAAGTAGAAAGCAACAATAAAAAGGAATGGAGACGACAAAGCCAAAAATTGTCTCTTTGGGAAGATTAATAAAATAGGTACACCCCCATCAAGGTCTGATTATGGAAAACAGAGAAAAGATGCAAACAGATCATGTTAAGACACTGAAGGGAGGGGTGTGATTATAAGTACAGGTTAAGTCTTTTTTTTTTTTTTTTTTTTTTTTTTTTTTTTTAAGATTTTATTTATCTATTTGACAGAGAGAGATCACAAGTAGACGGAGAGGCAGGCAGAGAGAGAGAGAGAGAGGGAAGCAGGCTTCTTGCCGAGCAGAGAGCCCGATGTGGGACTCGATCCCAGGACCCTGAGATCATGACCTGAGCCGAAGGCAGCGGCTTAACCCACTGAGCCACCCAGGCGCCCCCAGGTTAAGTCTTAAGAGAATACCAAAACCCATAATATGTCACTGCACTGTTGGATAATTATATAGAAAAACATAAATGACCGAAATTGACTCAATAAGGAGTAGAAAACCTAAATATTCACCGTTAAATAAACTGAATCGATAGCCAAAGCTATCCCACCCCTCCTCACCCCCCCCAAAAAACCCCCAGGAAGCCCAGAGATTTCAAGGATGAGTTTTAGCAAACCTTTAAGGAACAGTAAGTCCCTGTGGTGTATACAAATGAATTCAAAGGTTCAGAATCTCCTCAGCAATTTTATGAGGCTGGGATAACACCTTGATATCAAAACTTGACAAGTGAAGTACAAGGAAAATAAAAAAGCCAGTGTTGCTATTGATATGAAAGTCTCAAGGAAATATTAACAAATTAAAGTCAGCAGGATATGAAAAAATAATACATCATAAACAAGCGAGTTTTACCCATGGAACGAAAAGATGGCTCAACAGAAGTGTAATCTACCAGGTTAACAGATTAAAAACCATGTGACTATCTCAGCAGATGCAGAAAAGCATTCAGTAAAATTCAAAACTTTCATAATGTGCTAAAGGAATCAGGGGAACAGGCTAAATTTAGAGTCTTACGGTGAATCCCTTTATAAAGCAACTTTCATCCCTTTTATATTTTGACTAAATCTAGATTTTCAAGTATTAGATTTTTCTTTTCATAAAGGCTTAATTGCATGTGAGAACACACATCTATCCAGAAGTTGTGCCCAGTTCTTTGGGAGAACACAAAACATCCCCACAACAACCCCAAAATCATGGTGAACTTGAAGGTGACTCTCCACACATCCCACATCTCGGTTGCAGAGATATAACAGTATACCCTCCTCTGGGATAAGTACAAGATTCCATTTTCCCACCACTTGAGTGTGGCGCCCAGCTCACGGGTTGGGTGAAATGCGGCAGATCTGACCCAGGGAGATGCAAAGCTAGTGTGCCTTGTGGTCTGGTGTGACCTCAGTGCTTTTCCTAATGGACTTCCTTTCTCATAGACCCCTTTTCTCACCTTCATTCACATGTGCAGGTCCAAAGTGAAGACAGTGCATGAAAGGATCCCCTTGGCTGGATTGAACAAGTTGCCCAGTGTCCCTCAGATTGCAAAGGTAACAACCAACCCCTGTGAGAAGCGGGCCTCCTCTCTTAAGCCCAGGGCTGGGGCAGGGGTGCAGGCTCGTCCAGAGAGGGCTCTGTCCTTGGAGAGGGGAAGGCCACTATGCTCTTTGGCCCTTGATGCCATGGTTGGGGTGAGGGAGGGCTATTGGCAGATGTCCTCATCTTGCCTACAACCTCCCCATCTCATCCTCACAGCTGAGGCTACTCATGGCCTCCACCCCCAAGTTCACAGCTGGTCCAGGGGACCAGAGACATGGAAAGAAAGGGTTGGCTATGCAGAGTACTGTAGGACTTGAGAGGAGGATGAGGTCGGGTGGCCAGACAGTCTTCACAACACAGGAGAGATAGGCTGGAGGATGGCCAGGCTGTAGGTCCAGACAGAGGACACCCCCCCACCCCCACCTTGAGTAAGGAGCTGTCCATCAGCTGGTGGAGGGACCCATGTCTCTGCTCTGAGATATTGGGAGCTTGAGAACTGAGTCAGCAAAGTGGGGTGAGAAGGATGGTCGGACCCACATGTTGGGAGCGGGAATGCCAAGCAGAATTGTGCTGAATGCCTTCTGTGTGGCCTCAGTTTATCAGGAAACCCCAGGAAGGTGAGTTGGCTTTCCTGGCCACTAGTTAGTGAGCAGCAGAGCCAGGATTCAGCCCCGGGCCTTCTGACCCTGCAGCCCCAATGTTTTCAGTGGAAATGGCCCCTGAACTGTGTGTTTCTCTCTTCCTGCTTAGGCTTTCTGTGATGACGCTGTGGGGCTGAAATTCAACCCTGTCCTATACCCCAAGGTGAGGACCTTCACCTCTTCCCCTCTCCCAGGGCTCTGTAGCTTGGCATGGATTTGCATACCGGTGGCTCTGTGGGATGTTCTGTGCATCTTGGTGGGGTTTTGTGGGGTCTCCAATAAACCTCCATGTCTCTCCCTTTCCCTTCTCACCCCTTTGCAAACTGGTCCACTGGAAACCTGTCCTTGGCCGTGCCTGGGGAGAGACCCACCTGAATTGGTCCCCATCTGTTGTGGGGGCGGTAGAGGGGTTGCAGTGTTGTGACCTCTCCCCCTTATTCTCGTCATACTTCCTGGAGGCCCTTCTGATGTAGGGAGTGATTCCACCTATAGCTGGAGGGTTAGTGCAGATCTGGTCTGCCATCATGGAGGAGCGAGGGGGCAGAACCCCACTAAGAGAGAAAAGGCCAGATCGTGGCTTCCCGTTGCCAGTGTTACTGCAGCTCTGAGGCCTTACAGCCCCTGCACAGCCTTAGTTAATAAACAGGCTGGTTCTGTTATCAGTTTCCTTCGGACTGGCCTGAATTTGACCCCAGTTGTGGGAGTGTGGGTGGGTAGAGGAACAATAATAACAAAACTAAACCAACAAGCCCACTCAAGAACAATTATGGCACGACAGGACCTAAATCACTCACGGACAGTGAATTGCTTTAAATTGGCCACGGGAAGATAGCTGGTGTGCAGACTGCTTCATGAGCTGGCAGGGTCTGGAGGGCCGGAAGGGGAAGTGAGCGGTGCTTCGAAGCTCACCCTGTGCGTCCAGACAGTGGCCGCGGAGGCTTGCTAGGGCTGGCTCAGTCCGCTCCCTGCACCCCGCTGCTGGTAGTGAGGGATGGCTAGCTGGAATGTTTGGGTGGGGAAGAGAGGCCCTGTCCTGGCCGAGGAATTCGGCCCCCTCTGGAACACATGGCTTGGATGTTCATGGTTGTGTTTGACACCATTCATCCCTGTGCTGTGGCTGAGCTAATGGCAGGGTCCTCACCTGCACGGGAATGTGCCAGAGCCCCCTCTCTCAGACACCCTCTGCGCGTCTGGAGGCTCTCCCCAGAATAAGCTGCCCCCCATGGAGCGTTTTCTTTCATTCAGGCTGCCCTTCCCTTTATAATTAAAGCTGAATTAGTGAGTTTTAACTAAACATTAAAACCCTGTCACGAAGGCCTTATTTAACTACAAGTTTGGCAGGTTTTTGTCATCAAATCCTGTCTGCCGAGAGAAGCTGGGGACGGTGCTCATTTGCACAGTTCTCCCTGTGACTTGGAAAGCCTCCGGCTCTGGTAATAATGGAAAAGCAGCTGTATTTTCTTGTTTTCTGTATTTGAAGAACCACTTAGTCCGGCTGGGGTGTTAATCTGGCTGAGGGAGGGGTGTGTGTGTGTGTGTGTGTGTGTGTGTGTGTAATTCATAGAGTCTAGAACGTTCTGTGGGGCCTTCTCCATGGCTGGATGCCTCTTCCCTGGCAGGGCAGCTGGTCTGCAACTTTGACTGTTCCACGTGGGTGTGGGGTCTCCCTCTGGGCCTGGGCAGCGGTGCCGTTCCCGGCGGAGCTGAGAAGCGCCCATTTCCTTGGGTGGCTCAGAGCCTCCCTTGGGTTGCATATGCCAAACCACCAGACATGCCTTGTTTGTCCCTCCTCTGTAGTATGTGGTCAGATCCCTCCTTTTTACTGCAGAGAGTATCCCAATAAAGCCCAAGTCTCCTCCTTCCCAACAAGCTGGTTCAGCTCCGACCTTTCTGGAGGGTCACACAGATGATGAGGATGATGATGGTGATAGCTGCTCTGTTGCTCAGCACCTTATGTGCCTGGTGTTACTGAATCTTCACAACCACACATCTCCATTTAATGGATGGGAAAACTGAGGTCCAGAGAAGTAAAATGGCTCACTCAAAGCTAGGCAGGTAAAAGCAACAGATTCAAGATACAGAGTTTGGTGTTTCTGAGCCCTGGACAGCAACACGGAGGCACAAGAGAAAACTAAACCAAACCAGTGGTCAGGGTTCTTTCCCACCCCACCCTCCCTTTGCATATTGTGTGTTCCTCCTTAGAGACCTCTCACTTAATAGATAAAGGGGGATTGAAGTCTGGGCATGAGCAGTGCCTTGCTTAAAATCGTATGCTGATCAGAGGTAATTAGGGCCAGCATCATCCTCGCTGACCAGTTTTGGGGCCCTTCACTCTTTACATCACAGATAAAACACTGGGGCAAGTCTGTTCCTTGAATCTTGCTGGACTCCCAGGCCTTGGCTGGCCCATCTGGATGGGAATGGTGTGGAGATCCAGAGGTGTGGCCGCCGTGGGAGAGCCCCAGTCTGGGAACCAGCTGAGACCTCTGGCTTCCCTTTGTGGCTCCCCGCACGTGTGTGGATGTCTCACACCATGGGGACACATTCTCCACCAGAATGAGTGCTTTCCCTTCCTTTTGCTTCCTCCCTTGTCCCTCAGTTAATGAACAGTCTGATTTCTTTCTCTCTACATTTTTCTAGGCCTCCCAAATGATTGTGTCCTATGATGAGCACGATGTCAACAACACGTTCAAATTTGGGGTTATTTATCAAAAAGCCAGGCAGGTAAGCATCACGAATCCATACTGGTCACTATACCCTGTGGTTTCTCTCTGGGGACTCCCTCTTTGCCTCCCTTCAAGCACAGAAGCTCTACGCTAGCTTCTTCCACATGCTGAGCACAACAGTCACGTTACAGGATGAATTAGGCTGGAGGTGACAGGATCTTCAAGGTGGGCTCCTCCTCACAAGAAGGCCTGCACATCCTTTAAACAGCAGTGTCATTTTTCATAAAGGAACTTCTAATTCTTCTTGGCTACCTCAGCTTATATTGAACTATGGGCTGTTGTCCTAAGAATAATCGGACTGGGTAGAGGGAATGGATTAGCACAAGCTGCTTTCTCCTTGCCTGCCCTTCTCCCAGCTGGGGATTAGTTCTTTCTCCCTGGACTTTCTTAGATTGCTGGAGCATTGCGTGCATCTCTTTCCAGCTCTGCATTCCGCAATGTCATGCCGGTGGCTTGAAATCAGCCATGGCGGAAGTATTTACACCAGGAAATTCGCAAACTAGGGCTTCTGCTTTCCCTCTTTGGAAACCTGGTTGTTAAAAAAAATTTCCCGGTACACTACTGCTCCCCCTCCTCTGTCTGTCATAGCACTTCTATGCTGCTTTGAGGTTAGGTTGTCAGGATAATGTTTCTCGAAGTGTGTTCCATGAGATGCTGGCCTGGTGGGTACTCTGTGAACAAATTCCTCGAGGTGGGGGCGATTGTGTGGGAACATTTTAAAGGCTCTAAGAACCCCAGGGTAAAGAGCTCACAGAGCTTTTTTGAACACAGTGTTTCCCATACTTATTTGACCACAAACTTCCCGTCTTGCCTATCATGGACATGCATTAACACCCTGAGAAGTGGGCTGCTGAACACACCCATGCTTCCTCACCTAGAAGGTTCTACACCAGGTTTATCCTGGTATCACCCAAGAGCCTAGCATGGTGGTTTTATGGAAATAACACTCAATAACTTTTTTCTGTGTGAATCAATGGATAAAAGTTTCGGTGCTCTTATGGTAGGTCAGTTGATAGTATCTTTCAACATTATCTATGGGGTTTTTGTTTTTTTTTCCCCGTGATGGTGTGTTTCTTGACTAGCTGATAGTGGACTTCCTTGTCTGAAGTTACTAGACCACAAGAGAAGTGTGTTTGCTTAAAAACAGTCTAATTAAGTGAAGAGTTTAGTAGCTGGGAGGCCAACATGGATGAATCTTATAATTGAAGGGAGATTATTCAGGTAGCTGCTCTAATTATTTTTATATATTGCATATTTATTTTGTACAGATCTGCTAATATAACCCCCCTAATTAAAGTTTTTGCTTGTGAAATTTACCGTAGCAAATCTCATAAGATGATTACAACCCAGTGTTCTAGCAAAATTATAATTACCAAACATTAACCATCCACCTCTGGGAGGAGTCTGGGTGTTGTTTATTTACTGGATGCTGCTGAGCCCCGGTGGAGGTACACAGGGAGAAAAAAGTCTTTTTTAAAAAACTTTTAAAAAAGTTATTGTTTTGCAGACCTATACCCATGGGGCAGGTTATATGAACATTTGTTGCAATGAAAGCTCTATGCCATTCTTAGGATACAAGTAAGTTCCCTCTAATTCTCCTGTTTGTCAGACACAGTGTTGACTAAGACCCCCTCCCTGAGCGCATGGTCAGACTCATGGCCAGTGTAAAAATACACTGCTAGCACCAGGCTGGGTGTCCGTCCTAGCGAAAGCTGCATGCCCTGCTGAATAAGCTGGATTGCTTTCTCCAGAGAGGATGTGTGTTACCTGGAAGCAGCTGTTCTCGCACACTCTGGCCTCACGACCTGGGGTAAACAGCACGCTGGGTCAGAGTTGTGTGTGATGCCTTTGTGGCATGCTCTCTATACAGCAGGAATCAGCACACTTTCTGTGATTGGCCGGATAATTAATATTTCAGATTTCATGAGCCGTACTGTCTCTGTGGAACTAACTACCCAACACTGCCTTTGTATTGCAAAAGCAGCCATAGACAGAATCAAATGGATAGTCCTGACTGTGTTCCAATAAAGGTTTATTTATAAAGCCCCTGGGCCACAGTTTGCTGACCCCTGCTAGAGGGCCATGTTTCCCAAACTTCAGACATTCACAAATGACATCCAAGATCATATTTTCTCCTGTTTGCCTCTCTTACACTTTTTATTGCACCTGTACTATTAACTACCTCACATTTTCTTTAAAAAGCCTTTTTTTCCCACCTTACATGCATGGTTTAAAGGAAATTTTGTATCACCATTCTAATCAGAAAATCAATATCCCTTGCATGAAATGAAGGTCATTCGAAAAAGGAAATACCATGAAAAAGAGTGAAGTTATTGAAATCTAGCTAGATTTTGCTGCCCGATGAAGGCATAGAACCTGGGATCTGCTCTTTTTTGTGATGAAGCAGGTGTTAAGGAGATATTAAAGAGTCACCTATTAGAGACTTTCTCCTTGAAGGGATTGCTCATGCTGGAGTTTCCCGGGTCATCTGCAGCTGTGAACTGCCATCTGGATGTTTGCGAGTCATCGCTCTTTGCCGATCCTGCCTCAGTGGGCAGAGCCTCCTGATCAGGCAGGGCCATGCACTGCTTGGAGCCTGTCACAAGGGCAGAGCTTACTACCATTTTCAACTTTGCTTTCTACTTTTTTAAAATTATTAAACTTTTAACTTCTAGATGTTTGTAGATTGGCATGCAGTTTTAAGAAATAATACAGAAAGCTCTTGTGTGCCCTTTACCCAGTTTTCCCCAAAGGTAATGTCTTATAAAACTGTAGTGCGCAATTACAGCCAGGATATTGACACTGATACAATCCTCAGATCTTATTCAGACTTCTCCAGGCTTTCATGTGACCATAGGGATATATGTGTGTGTGTGTGTGTGTGTGTGTGTATTTCATTGTATATAATTTTATTATAGTGTAGGCTTCACAGTCAAAATACAGAAGAAGTCCACCAACACAAGGATCCCTTATGTGGCCCTTTCAAAAGCATGCCCACCTCCTTCTTGCCTCTATCATCCCTTCCTACCTCCAGTCCCTGAGCCCTGGCAACCACTAATGTATTCTCTACTTTCTAACACTTTGTTATTTGAAAATTGTTACATATATGGGATCATACACTATATAACCTTTGGATATTGGCTCTTTTTCCCACTCAGGGAGATTCATCCAAATTCTTCTGTGTATCTGTAAGGGGGGGGGGTCCATTGCTTTTTTCATGGCTGCATAGTATTCCGTGGCATGACTATACTGTGGTCTGCTTAACTGGTCACCCTTGGAGGGATATCTGGGTGGTTTCCAATTTGGGGGGATTATGAATAAAGCTGCTGTGAACATTTGTATATAGGTTTTTGGGTGAGCATAAATTTTCATTTCTCTGGGGTAAATGCCGAGGAGCATATGCTGGGTTTATGGTAATTACATGTTCAGGTTTGTAAGAAGCTGCTGAACTGTTTTCTAGAGTGGTTGTTCCATTTTGCATTCCTACCAGCAATATATGCGTAATCCATTTCCTCTACATCCTCACCAGCATTTGGTGTTGTTACTATTTTTTAATTTTAGCCATTCTGATAGATGTGTAGTAATGTCTCATAATGGTTTTAATTTGTATTTCCCTAATGGCGGCTAATGGTGTTGAAGATCTTTTCATGTGCTTATTTGCCCTCTGTATATATTTCTTTGGGTGAAATGACTATTCATGTCGTTTTTTTTTTTTAATCTTTTTATTTATTTATTTGACAGAGAGAGAGAGAGAGAAATCACAAGTAGGCAGGCAGAGAGAGAGGGGAAAAAGCAGGCTCCGCGCTGAGCAGAGAGCCCAATGTGGGGCTCGATCCCAGGACCCTGAGATCATGACTTGAACTGAAGGCAGAGGCTTAACACACTGAGCCACCCAGGTGCCCCTCATTTCCGTTTTTTTTAAGATGTTATTTTTAAGTAATTTCTATACACAACATTGGGGTTGAACTCACAACCCCAACATCAAGAGTCATATGCTGTCCCGACCAACCAGCCAGGTGCCCCTCTTTTGACCATTTTCTAATTGGATTTTTTTTTAACTGTTCGAAACTTTTCATAACAGATTTATTGAGGTGTAACTTACATTTAATATGATTCAAATGTGTACAACTTAGTGGCTTGGAGTATATTCACATAGTTATAAAACCATCACCACTATCTAACTCCAGATAATTTTCATCAACCCCCAAAGAAACCCCATACCCATTAGCGGTCCATCCATATCCATTCTTGCCAGTTCCTGTCATCACAAATCTACTTTCTGTCTCTGTGGATTTGGCTGTTCCGAACACATTGTGTAAATGGAATCATAATATGCGGTCTTTTTTGTCTAGTTTCTTTTGCTTAACATGTTTTCAAGGGTCATCCATGTTGTGGCATGAGGCAGTCCTGCATTTCTTTGACGGCAGAATTATGTATTGTATGGACATACCACATTTCGTTTATCTGTTTGTCAGTTGATGGACATTCTGGTTGTTTCCACTTTTGGACTGTTATGAATAATGCTGCTTTTAACATTCATGTGCAAGTTTCTATGTGGACTTATGTTTTCCTTTTTCTTGGATATATTCTTAGGAGTAGAATTGCTGGGCCATATGGTAATTCTATGCTTAGCCTTTTGAAGAACTGCCAGACTGTTTTCCAAAGAGACAGCACCGTTTTACATTCCCACCAGCAGTGTATGATGCTTCTGACTTTTCCGTATCCTCACCATCAGTTCTTTTTTTTTTTTTAAGATTTTTTTTTTTTTTTCTTTAAGAGAGAGATGGAGAGAGAGAGCAAGCAGGGGGCAGGTAGAGGGAGAGGAGAAAACTCCTCAAGCAGACTCCCCGCTGAGCTTGGAGCCTGACATGCGGCTCTATCCCAGACCCCTGAGCTCCTGACCCCAGCTGAAATCAGGGGTCTGCTGCTCAGCTGACTGAGCCACTCAGGTACCCTCTCTCTGTCAGTTTTTGTCTTTCTTCTTGATTATAGCCACCCAGGGAGAGAGATTATGATTTTGATTACTACTGAGTTTTGAGAGTTCTGTATATATTCTTGCTACTAGTCCTTTGTCAGAAGTCCAACTATTAATTTTTCATTAATGGAATGGTTTTTGGTATCAAGTCTAAGAACTCTTTGCTTCAGCTCTGCCTTTTGCGCTGGCCAGCAGCCTGTGTTGTGCTGGCAAGTCCTCACTAACCAGCCCCGAAGTTCCGGCTCTGCTGAGTGAATGCTATTTGTTCTTCCTCCAGTCAAGCAGAGGCAGTGGTTGGCAAATGTCTTGGGGCTGGGGAGAAAGGAAGAAAAGGACCAGGTAGCTGGGCAGCCACATTCCTTCCCTTGGCATCAAGAAGGCTTTTCTTTCTGACTCTTACCCTGATTCTCTTTCTCTTTCAGACCCTGGAGGAAGAGCTGTTTGGAAACAATGAGGAGAGTCCAGCTTTCAAGGAGTTCTTGGACCTTTTGGGGGACACGATCACACTGCAGGATTTCAAAGGGTGAGTTTCTGCCAAGGGCTCTGGCCCTAGTGATGAAAGCCTGGAGTAAGGGAGAGGGGCAACAGTTGAGTCTCGGGGGTATGTGAAAGGTGAAAACACACACAGGAAACATGGGATTGTTTTTTGGCAAGTGACCAATATTCCCCTGCATCCCTAAGAAAACGGGTGACGTGGGGGATAACCCAGAATGGCACATTCTCTGAATGGCACTGACACTGGCTTTCCGATGTGTAATGAAACTGCTCTGACCAAGAGTGAAATGAATCCACCTTCTCTGTCACTCACTGGCCAGGCCTTCAGGAAAGAGGGCCCTGTGGGGAGAAGGGGCCCATTTCAGAGAATACACAAAAAGAATGGATAATTAAGAATTGGTGAAAATACAGTAATCTCCCTGGCAGAAATTTGTGCAATAGCCTCTGATTCTCTTAAGTGGGAAGAAAGAATATTGGGACTATGCTTGGAAAACTCTGGCCCTTGATTTCCCTTGACAAAGGCAACATTTGACCGGAACTTCCGGCCTGGCCAGCCTGTTCTGTGCCTTGTGGCTGACATGCCGCTGAGCCCCAGGGGTCCCCTGCTTCGTCAGCCAGATTGACAGGATCTCCTATCAGGTGCGAAAGTGCCCAGCTCTGGTCCTGGTGTGTAGTGGTGTTCAGTTATTACTTTCTTCCCCGCTCCCTTCTCTTCTCCACTTCTTCTTTCCCCCTCCAAGGTCATCACTGCCACCTGGCGTCAGTCACACATGGGTAAAAGTCCCATCTCCACCACTTACTGGCTCTGTGTCTTTGAACAAGTGCCTTAAGCCCTGAAAGCCTCAGTTTCCTCATCTGTAGCGGGAGGTAAAGATAGTGCTGATGCCGCCAGGTTGTTGAGGGATTCAAGTAGATCCTGCATGTGAAGTAGCAGGGCTGGAGCCCCATGCGGAGTTAGCGCGGGGAGTCCTTCCGTTCTTGCTCTTCTTGTGCCTCCTTCCATCGACTCTGAGGAGCCATCATTGTAAGATGCATCCTGGTTTCAGAGATGTTCAAGTATGAAAAAAGGTGTGCCTTAGAATAGATGAAGTAAAGGCTGTTAAAACCAGGAGGAACCCCAGAGATCATGGACTTCTAGCCCTTTATTGTGTAGAGGAAGAAACTGAGGCAGATGAGGACAGGTGAAGTGATGTGCCCGAGGTCACATGTTGGCTTATCGGCAGGACCCAGAGCGCCTGACCCCCAGCCTGCTGAGCTTCCCGCCATGCCGGGAGGAGCACGTTTTCTGGTTTGTCTTACAACGTTTTCGGGGACTGACATCCAGGGTGTGCTTTATTTAATTTTCTTAAAGGAACCTGCATCCCCTCCCCTTGCTGAAGACTGTGACCCATGGCCGGGAGCCCATGTCTAGAAAGGAAGAAGGGGTGGCTCCCGGAAGCCCACCCAGGGTCTTAGTACTTTTCTTTCCTGCCTTTGAGGAGATACCGGAGAGGGGCTCCTTGGACACCACCGGGGTGGATGCTGCTGTGGCTGGGTCTCCACGTGAAGGACTGGCTGGGCAGAAATCCAGAGTCTGTCACTTCTTCACGCTGCCTCTGGATGCTCCCACAGGAGAGCTGGTTGCCCTGGCTCTGGGCTGAGGACTTGGACATGGCCTCGCGGAGAGGAAAGGCTTATGCCCAGCCGTGGGGGCCACTGGCACCCAGGATGGCGTTTGGGATTGAGGATGGGTGACCTCCCTTCCTGTTGGCCGGATGGATGTTCTGCCTCTGTCTCTTAAACAAGAGGCTTATGGGTAGACCTCTGGGTCTTGTGTACTCAGGAGCCCAGACCCCCCACGCCGGGCCCATCATTCTGTCTGTGCCCCCACTCTCGCGTGTCTTCTCGTTCCTTCTCCGGCCCCCGTATTCTCAGGGAAGGCACCACGTAGCCTACTTTTCCTCACACTTACTCCCTTCCTGCTCTTGCCCTGTTTTGCTGACAGTTTTCGCGGAGGCCTGGATGTGACCCACGGACAGACGGGGGTGGAATCCGTGTACACGATATTCCGGGACAGAGAGATCATGTTTCATGTCTCCACAAAGCTGCCGTTTACCGAGGGAGACGCCCAGCAGGTAACCTGGATCGGGAGGGCGTTGGGAGCGTGGGGCATGTGAGGTGAAAGCCAGCTTCTGGTGTTGGGTACTTGAGGGGCTGGTCCCCTTTCCCACTTTCATAATCCAGAGGCCAGTCTGTTCGCAATGTGTCTCACCCTTGTGGCCTGTCATGGCACCTGGTGTGGGAGGCAGGACAGGGCTCCTGCTTGTCTCGCTCTGACAGGTGGGGAACCTGCAGCTCAGCGTGGTTGGGGGCAGAGCTGGGAGCAGAGTCCAAGTGCCCTGCTTGTGTAGGGTGGTGGTGAGGAGGACATGATAGCATTTGCAAGTAGCAGCTTGACGCCAGCTCTGTCACTCGGGGGTATGTGGCTCTGGGCAAGCTGGTTAACCTTGTGGCTCATGCTCCTCAGCTGCAAAACAGATAAGACCACCTAAGTCACAGGATTGTTGGGGGCATCACAGAAGGTTCTGAAGGTATGGTTCAGTATGGTGCCTGGCTTGTGGCAGGCTTCCTTCCTGACCATGGCCCTCCTTCCTGCCCCAGTGATGGGTGGCAGGACCCCCCAACAGTGGTTATTGCCCCCCACCTCTCAACCTTTCTAGTCTCATCTCTTGCTGCACCTGCTCATGGACAGGAGTTCGGCCTTCACCTCAACCAGGGAACCTGGATGAGACCTCTGCATCCAGCATTGTCCTGCCCTCCCTCTCATTTGCTGCTTTGGAGAGTGGTGTGTCCCCAAGGTGGCCCAGCTCTTTTCTCGGGGAGCCCTGAAATCAGCAGCTGAGGCCTGGCTGCTGCACCATCTGCCCCCTCCCACTTTTGTGCCTTTTCAGTCTCTAGGAAACTCAGAAGGGAAGGTAGGCCCTTCCCCAGACTCTGACCCATTCCTCTCTGAGCAGGGAACTGAGGAGGGAGCACAGATGTAATACTGTAAACATAGTGCCTGGCTTCGTAGGGAAAAAGGAAATTGGCAAATGAGACTGTGATTTGGCTCTAAAATAACCACGGAATGTTCCAGAAACAAATGGGAGCAGGATTCCTTTTGAATCCAAAGTAGGTTTTTCTCTCCATGTTTCACCTTTGTCTCTGTTCCCTCATGGCCTCCTCACCCCCTGCCCAGCCTGGGGCTCTCTTTCAGTCTCCCCTATATTCAGTGGGAAGTACACAGAGCTTGGCTTTCTGCAAGGGCTGAATAAATATTAATTTTCTGCTCCCAAGAAATGGGAGGAGGTGGGTGGGATAAGTGAGACAATTCGTGTAAAAGTGCCCAACCTGGGACTCAGTCTACAGCAGTGCTCCGTAAATATAAAAGTCAATGTGAAACGTAGAGCCTGCATGCCTGAGGCGCTTAATCGAGGAACAAACACATAGGTAGGCATCTAGCCAGGACTCCGTGGCCCCAGTATTTGAAGTCACACATGCGAACAGCACGGCATGGTTCCTGACGCACAGTAGCTGCTCGGTGATTGAGTGAGCCTGTGCAAGGACCTGGCCCAGTTTGAATCAGGCATGGCTTTCTCTCCCGTGACCCCTGCCAAGCCAGGTTGCCCTCTTTCTCTAAGCATGGCTCTCCCTCCCTCTGGTATAGAATGCTCTGCTCGCTAATCCCTGCGCATCCACATTTCCTTCAAGCACTGCCCACCCACCCCATCTCCTCTTCCAGGAAGCCTTCTCCAGTTAGCGCCAGGCCTCTGATTTTGCCTTCCTCTCTGCCCCCAGAGTGCCAGATGTTTTGTGTGTGGCAGCCGACGTAGCACCTGCTGGCTGGTGCCTTTGTTACTGTTCTCGGGCGGCTTCATCTGTGTTTCTGTCCCTTCCAGACCCATTACAGGTTCTGCCAGGGCAAAACCCATTCCTCATCTTTTAACCATTCTCCCCGAGTCCTGTGTCAGGACCCTGGCTCCTCTAGAGCTCTGTAACATGCTCACTAGCCACTACCTATCTAGTCTTCCCCATTTTTTTCTTTTTGGTGGCTTCTGAAGATTGGGGGGCGGGAAACTCCCCTGGAGAGCTAGGTCTCAGAGTTACAGGGTTTCTGTATAAAGATAGAATAATGAGGACTTTCCTGTCTAGATCTTGTCTGTTTTCAGGTTGTTCCTAGCTGGCTTATAACAATGACCACTTTTTGTTTAGCTCCAGAGAAAGAGACACATTGGGAATGACATTGTGGCCATCATCTTCCAAGAAGAAAACACACCGTTTGTCCCAGATATGATTGCCTCCAACTTCTTACACGCCTACATTGTCGTGCAGGCTGAGAACCCGGGCACGGAGACCCCGTCCTACAAGGTGAGAAGAATGCTCGTTGGAGGAACTGGGGGGCTCGGGCACTTTACCATACCTTCTGGATTTAGTAATGTTGAGGACCACTAGTTCTCCATGGCTTCTCAGGCCATTCTCCAAAATGATACTCCTAGCATTGGTGTGATTAGTTTTCTAGAAATCCCAGGTTTCTGGGATTTGGGAGCTGGACTTGGTGGAAGTCACCTTCTGAGGTCATCTCATCCATCTGGCTGCCTGTGGGTTCAACAGCATCTCACTCAAGGGTTGAGAAGCCCCTGGTGCCTCTGTTTGGAATCTGGTGATGCCATTGGCTGGACTAAGGCAGAGCCAGAGGAGAGAAAAAAAGAGAAGGTTGGGGGTGGAGGGACCATCAGGAAAGGGAGAGGAAGAAGGGTGGTAACAAAGAGAAAGAAGGTAAAGGAGAAATGTTTATGGTGAGAATGATGGTGAGTAGGGGGCCTGGTAGACCCTGGCCATGGGGTGGGTCCTTCTGGTTTAGCTGTTCTGGAAGAAATGATTGATTTTAATTTGAAGACTCCAGGGAGGTGGGGTTGCAAGTGGCTGAGTCTGAGCCTCCAGATCAACAAGTGGTCTTCCAAAATGGCTTAGTATCCTCCCTAATGCAGGTAAGCCCCAGCAGTCCTCACCCTGCCCATTCCTGGTGACTGTACCACCAGCCCTGCCCTTCTTTTCTCCATGAGAAGCAGTTCTGACCTCTTGGGCAACAGTTGCTCTCCATCTCAGTGGTGTTGGGGGTGTGGGATCCAAGGGAGCTAGATTGAGGCAGGGTCTTTAAAGTGGGTGTCAGCCTTTGAACCCATTGTGGTTATATGCAAAATGTTGTTTATGCAAAGATTGTTGAGTTTAGGTGCTGCTTTATGTTTTAGGGGGAGAGAAACCAAAGCTCAAATACTCAGAGGACTCCCTGTTCCCTAAAGTGCTAGGAACCACTGTTATAACAGGGAAATGAGTGCGTCTTTGCTAAGGGGAAATTGGGAAACCTGAAAGTGTAATAACTGTGTCATCTCTTGAGCTCACGAGTCCCTAGTGCTTCATGGCCACCTTCACGAAGTATCCACTTTGCTTGGTTTTAGCCCAGGTCATGATCTCAGGGTCATGGGATCAAGCCCTGTGTTGGGCTCTGCACTCAGTGGGAGTCTGCTGGAGATCCTTTCCTTTTGCCCCGTCTCTGTCTCTCTCTCTCTTTCTCAAAGATGTTGGAAAAGAAAAATGATGTCATATAATTGTTACATCAGTAGAAACCCACATATTTTAAGTGCATAATTCACATCAACTTTAAAACTCAATATGAGACTACAAATAGAACCTCACACTCTCTCCTATGAGGGAAGCTAATTCTTTCACATCCCCCTGTTCGCGTTCCTGCTCCTCTGTCACTGAGCAGTTTTAGCCAAAAAGTCAGAAAAGCTGTGGTTTGGGCATTTCCTTGAAGGATCAACTTCCTAGACCAAAATGGGGATTCATGTCAGACAGCTCCCCAGTTTGTTGATGGGAGCAAGTGTATTCAGTTGGTGCCTCCTGTGGGCCTGGCTAGGGATGGGGCATGTGGAAGTGATGTATAGAACTGGCCTCCCGGGAGAGAGAGGGGACTGTTGAGGTGGAGTTCAGCCACTGGGGCACTCAGACAGCCAAGTGGCTCTTTCCACAGCCAGTAGAGGCAGAGGGCCACCGAGGAGGGTCTTCAAGGTCAAGCTGTGTGGTGGGAAGGCTCCCAGCCCCTGCCGGGCAGTCATGGGTTCATGTGTGGCTTGTCTGCTGGGCCCCTGCTGGCAGAATGAGGCTTCTTGTGGACGCTTAGTATTTGTTTTTAGCTCCCACTAGGAAATGGAACTCAGCTAACTGGCTTCTCCACTTTCCCAAGAGCTTAGTGGAGTGGGAAAATACAGCGATCCAAAAAAAGCAGCACATCACCTCCAGCTTTGATGCTGGAAGTCTTTACCACATCCTCCCAACCCTAGCCCATGGTCCAGGGAAAAGCATTGTCCTCAGAGATGGTGGCGATCACAGAGAAGTAGGACCCACAGGAAGAGCCTGACTGTCCCAAGCTGCAGGACCATGTAGTCCACCTGCGGGGGAAATATCTGGGCCGGAAAGGCAAGACCTGTGAATGGGGGGCCAGGGGTGCAGAGCACAGCGAGGGAGACCAGCCTTCCTAGGTACTCCCCAAAGCTCTGTCCAGTCACACTCCCAGCAGCACACCAGGTGATGAGAAGACTGGGGAGGACCCCATGAGATTCCTCAGAGGGTCCAGGGTAAAATGGGACATTTGCTGACCTCTGCAGACTTAGGGGCTATGGCAGAAGAGGTTGAGATAGCCCCAGGGAGCCGTCCACAGAGGAGGAAAGAAGAGGAAAGGGAGGGAAGGACAGGGGTAGGAATGTTCAGGAAGGGCCCCCACACTGAGAGGCTCAGGAGCTGGGGGTTCTGGTCCTGGCCCTGCTTCTGACTGCTCTGTGACCTTGGGCCAGTTCCTTCCCTCTCTGGACCTCAGCTTCCATTTGTATGAAATGAGGAAGTTGGACTAGACAGTCTTTGAGTTCTCTCCAGCCCTGACATACTGCAGGAAGGGAAGTGGGGCCAGGCCAGGGGTACCGAGGAAGAAGGAGGGGTGAGAGAGAGAGAGGGAGGGAGGTTAAGAAGTGTTTTAGGGGAACTCTAGTATTTGAGGTGTCCTTTATTAGTACAGGTCAGTAGGGAAAGTTAAAAAAAAAAAAAACAACCAAAAGCACCAGGTAGCAGGTTACCCCTCCCCAGGTGTTTGTTCTGTATCAGGGACTGTGCTGGATTCTTAAAATCACAGTCTTCTAGAATCTTCCCAAGCCCCTGGTCAGGCAGGGTCTCTCTTCCTCAATTTCCAGGAAGGAAATTGAGGCTGAGAGCTTAAGTTGCTTAAGGCCCAAGGCCACAGAGCCCGGAAGTGGTGGAGCCAGAGTCGCTGTCCAGGCTTACCTGTGGTCTGCATCCCCGAGCCGTTGGAGCAGGTGGGAACTTGCCTCCCAAACTCCGGTATACATAAAAGGTTACATTGCATGATTTTTCAGACATGAATTTTGTCCCTACTCTGCCCCATCACTCAGACTCCCTCTCTTCCTGTCTGAGTTCGCACTGGCCCTGATTCTGAAATCCTACAGAGGTCTCTGAAACCCTATGCAAAGCACACCACTGGGGAGGGGCCTGTCTGGGTATGCCCTTCCCCTCCCGGCTGATCTGGTACTTGAGCACCCTGGCACAGATCGTGAAGGTTGCCGGCTGATCTGGTACTTGAGCACCCTGGCATAGATCGTGAAGGCTGCCAGGCCGCACTGCTGTGGCATCTCAGGTTTGCAGTTCGGGGAGGCGCCCTACCTCCCTGCTGTTTCCTTGTCCTCATGGCCCAAGCCTCCTCCTGCTTTCCAGCCTCTCTCCTCAGCCCTGCCCTGCCCCCTGCTGGGAGGCACCTATGGACTTTAGAAAACGGAAGGTGGGGTTGTGTTCTGGCAGCTTCTGGTTCCACCCAGCAACCCACCTGTCCTCAAGAGCAGGGAACAGCAGGGCGTATGGGTCGCTCAGTCATTAAGTTAAGCGTCTGCTTTTGGTTCAGGTCATAATCCCAGTACCCTGGGATCGAGCCCTTCAGGGCTCCCTGCTCAGCAGGAAGCCTGCTTCTTCCTCTCCCATTCCCCCTGGCTTGTGTTCCCTTTCTCACTGACTCTGTCAAATAAATAAATAAAATCTTAAAAAAAAAAAAAAAAAGGAACAGCAAAGACCCAGGCACTGTGCTGGAAAGGGGTCAGAGAGGGAACCCTGTAGGGATAGACGATGCACATCTATCACCAGGAAGGGTCCTGTCCCCTGCTTTTCTGTGGTGGGCTTATCTGGCTGGGAGATTCGGCCAATGGATGGCTGAAGCTCCTTAGCCAGCCAGGATGGACCACTCTAGCATAAGCCGGAGTGGGGGCACTGGGGTGGTAAGAAGGCAGAGGCCTGACCTCTGACCTCTTCCCAGGTGCCTTCCCACCACGCCCCCTCCAGATTCCTGTGCACAGTGGGTGGTGCTGGGGGACTGTGTTTGGCAGCAGGAACCAGCCTGAAATCCCATCAGCTGAACACACACCATTTCTTAATTCCAGGCATGCAGACAGCCTTAGCTTGGGGAGGGAAAGCTGTACTGACCAGCTCTCTCCCACTGTTTCCTTCCAGAGCCTGGCAGGGCCTTCCCTTGGCTGGGCTCCGAGCTGCCTGCTCGCCCGGTCTGGCAGAATCCCTGCATCTGCCCTACTTCATAGGCCAGGGAGGCTGGCAGCGTGCCAGAGTCAGGCTCACGTCAGCGGCCGTCTGGGAAGGGGAGCGGGCAGAGTCTCCAGAGAGGCCTGTGGCCCTGTGGGCTGAGAACAGGTGAAACCAGGGCACCTCCACACAGGGAGAGCCGCTGGCGTGCAGGGTCTGTCCTGAGCCTGGGAGCCCCCCACACAGAGTACCTGGGTGCTCTCACTCCATGAGTTCCCGCCTCTCTGGGCTTGCCAGAAGGGTATAGCACGCCTAGAGCCTGGGGTGCTCTGTGCAGAGTGCCTTGATATCCCCTCCACCCACAGCTGCCAGCCTGGGCCCTGGCGCTCCGTTAGTTCAAGCCTCGCCTGGACTGTCTGACCCTGCATGTGGGTTCAGGGCACCAGAGCACTAGTTTACCCACCGCGCCAAGGCTCCGAGGAGCACGTAATTGTTGCACATTCCTGGCTCCGTTCCAGAGCTTGTGATTCAGGAGGTTTGGGGTGGAGCCCATGCAGTTGGTATTTATTTTTCAACCACTTTCAGTGATTCTGCTGTATGGCCAGGTTCAGGAGTCAGTGTTGTGGGAAACGAACCCCATGGCAGGGTCAGGAAATCTGGATGGCCCCAGTGTCTGGGCCTCTGTTTCCTCATCAGTGAAATAGGGTCAACAGTTCTCACTTCGCCGTCTCCGTGGGATTAATGTCCAGTCAGATGAGGTAACCAGATAAGGTCTCCTGGGCATTTGTACTGCAGTAGAAGCCGGGGCCCAGGCAACTGCTCAGTCCCGGGCAGTCATCTTGCCAGACTCACTGCCGGCCCCCAGGAAGGCAGACGAGAGCGTGTGGATGGCTTTGTGCAGCTTGGGCCTGCCTGTAGCGGCAGCTGCTTGGCCCTGCTGGTGAGTGCTCACGGGAGCTTGTATTTGAATTCTGGGGTAGGGAGGACATGTGCTGTGAGCCGTGGGCGTCCCTAGGGCCAAGGCTCGGGAAGCGTTATCATCCTCAGGCTGGATCTCCTCCCTGCTCGCCCACACCAAGACTCTGTTTCAGGTCTCAGTCACGGCCCGGGAAGATGTGCCTGCCTTTGGCCCCCCTCTGCCTAGCCCTCCTGTTTTCCAGAAGGTAAGAACTTCCCCTCTCTGCTCTTCTCTTCTCCAAGACTCCAGGTTTCAGGATTTGAGCGGCAATGGCTGGAATGGGGGTGAAATCTGGGCTGGAGGCCCCTTTGGCAGGCTTGGGGGAATCTCCTCCCTTGGGGGGTCTCTCTCGCCTCTCCTTGTGCTACCAGTCTGGCCTAGCACAACACCCCTTGTCAGGGTATTTGACTCCGGGGTTGCCTTTGTGGGAGAAGAAGGGTTTTCACATGTACGCCACAGTCCAAGCAGCCTCAGCAAGACTGACCTCCAGTCATGGAAACAGTGTGTGGGGGATTGATTTCTCAGGACTGGGACACCTGGTTTCCACCAGTTGGCATCTTAGCAGGTAGTCCTCGTCTGGGCTAAAAGATGACCACATGTCAGAAGGGGATCCTTTAGGGGGTCTCCCCAGAACCCCTGTTCTGTATACCTGTTCCTCTGGCTGAAAGCACTTTCAGCCACACCTGGGGCTGGTGGCATTACAGAGCTTCTTGTCTGTTCCAGGGCCCGGAGTTCAGGGAGTTTCTGCTCACCAAGCTCACCAACGCAGAGAACGCTTGCTGCAAGTCAGATAAGTTTGCGAAGCTGGAGGTGAGAGCGCTGTTTCTGGACATCTTCCTCCTGCCTTCCTGGCTGCTTGTTAGCCAGCCTCTCATGGGGGTCTGTTCTTGGGGGTGCTCGAGGCAAGGAGCACTGTCTTTGCCCACCCCTCTAAGCCTTCAGCCCTGTGTTGATATAGGAACTCTTTCTTCTTGTGGAAACTCCACCCAAACCTTAGGTCTAGCCAACCATTCACCAGTCATTTATTGAGCACCTGCTGTGTGCCAGGCTCTGTTCTGTTCCCTGTGATACAGGGGTAAGTGAGTCACGGTTTCTGCCTTCCAGAGCGCTTGGGCTGGTGGCAAGGGGCCATTACTTAAGAGACTGGTTATGGTACGTGTCGGCACTGGGCCATGATGGAGGCCAGCACAGGGGCTGTGACTGCTTTTGCCCCTGAAGAACTGGGATGTGTTCAGAGAGGGCTTCTTGGAGGAGGTGGCCCTTGAGCTGCTGGATCTGGATCTCTGACGAGCCTTTTGCCAGGAGGAAAGCTTGGGGAGGGCTATTCCAGGCATGGGAAACAGCAATAGGCAAAGGCCAGGCAGATCAGAACATGACTTTTGAGGGAGCCCCAGAGGGCGTGAGGGGGGCCTGAGAGGAGGACTCATGTTGGGGTGGAGACTCAGAGGAGGTGTTGTTTGGGTCAGGTCAGGAAGGGCTTTGAACTTGAGAAGTGATGAGGTACTCATAAAGTACTTAGAGTAATGGTTTGCTTTGTGTGTTAGATTACTCTGGTGGCAATGAGAAGAGCAGCTCGCTAGGGAGGAGGGCAGGAAGGGTGGCAGGTTAGAAGCTGTTATAGGATCCCAGGACAGGGGTGTCTGGGTGGCCCAGTCCTTAAGCGTCTGCCTTGGGCATAGGTCATGACCCCAGGGTCCTGGGATCGAGCCCAGGATCAGGCTCATGCTCAGCTCCCTGTTTCTCCCTCTCCCTCTGCCCCTTCGTGTGTTCCCTCTCTCGCTGTGTCTCTCTCTCTCTGTCAAATAAATAAATAAAATCTTAAAGAAAGGGGAAAATAAAAGGAACCCAGGACGGATGAGGGCAGCTTGCTCAGATGGGCTGCAGGAGGAAATGGTTTGGGGTCAGGATCCTGTGTCTAGGGTAGGGCGAAGTGGAATGGTGGGGTAGCTCTTGGGTCTTTTGCTGGGGCTCTTCACTGACCTGGGGGCCTTTGGGAGACGAGGTCTGTGAGAATCTGCTGATCTGGAGGTCCCCACAGGGGCTGCTGCTGGCATGTGTGAATGGTGCCCCCTGGAGGTCGAACGCATGGCCCTGGCCTAGCACCTGGATGGAGACGAGCAGTGAAGGCAGTTGGGTACACCAGGTTGTGGAGCTTGAGGCTGAGATCTGAGCTGGGAGTCAGCAGGGTAGAGCTGTGGGGTGGCCCATGGAGAGGGGGTAGGGGAGAGATCAGAGGCCAGCCACAGAGCTTTCCTGGTAACTGCAGTGTTTGTGAGCATGGAGCCCTCGGTCCACACTGTCCTCCAGATGCTGGTGGCTAGGTGTTGGCAGCCCCCAGGAGAGGGTGCACCTCTCTCCTCCTCCATGCCCACCCCGTAATCTCCGCCCTCTTTCCTTTTAGGACCGGACGAGGGCCGCCCTGCTGGACAACCTCCATGATGAGCTTCACAGCCACACTCAGGCTATGCTGGGACTGGGCCCAGAAGAGGACAAGTTTGAGAATGGGGGCCATGGGGGATTTCTGGAGTCTTTTAAGGTACGGGCATGAGAGTGGCTGGCACATTGCACGGTGGGGGTGGGGGAATGCACAAAGGAAGGGGCCCAAGGTCCATGGGGTCCCGTCCCTAGAACCCTCATGGCAGCATTGCAGTGTTGGCAGAGGGCGGGGCCTCAGGAAGCGCGAGTGGTCAGAGCAGCCAGTGGTGTCTCCAGCATCCTCTCCATCCTTCCTTGATGTGGATCATGACCTCTGGGGCCAGGGAGTCTGAGAAGCAGGGACAGGGAGAGAGTTAGCAGTGGGAGAGTAGCCAGTACAAACCAGGCACATTACTGCCTTCAGCATCGTCTTCTGTGTCAGGATGAGGAGCCCAGGGCAGGAGGACCTGAGCAAGGACACAGTCTTTGGGGTCTTTAGCAGCCAATGTGTGTGGTACTGCTATGAGTTTTTCCAGCTGGCAGGGTGTTGGAGGACCTGGCCAGGGCCAGTGCGATGGAGTTACCGGCAAGTAACTCCCTTCGGACTTTGCAAAAGGAAGAACTTCTAATCATAACATAACCAGCTGCTAAGAGAAGCAGTAAGCTTCCAGTTCCTGGAGGTATTCAAGTAGAGCTCGGCCAGCCCCCGAGCCAGCGTGAGGTATAGGGGATGTATCGTCCCATGCTTACTGAGTGCTCTGTGGTCCACACAGCCCCGATAGCCAGCACCAACTCTGGCTGTTCTCCTGTGCTCTCAGTGTGGCAGATCTTGTCATTCCCACACACACACAGTGGGAACCGGCTGAGGGAGGTGGCAGGACTGCTCAACACCTTACAGTTACTTAGAGGTAGAGGAACAAGCTCTGGTTTTCTGGTTCTTAGGTTAACATTCTGCTGGACTGCCCACTGCAGAATGATTGGTAAAGGGACACTGTGTGCCTGTGTTAGAATCCCAGCTCGGTGTGATCTGCGTCTCTGAGCTATGGCGCTCTCCTCTACAACACGGGAGTGATAGATCGGACCTCTGGAGTGGCCACAGGAGATCCCCGAAATAAGACCTGCTGACTGGGAGAGTGCGCATTGCCCGGGACACAGTGGATGCTCAGTGAGAGCGTCAGCGGCTGGTGTTGGCTCCGGTGGATGCTGGACACGCACCATCCCATGTGAGGCCTCACAGTGCCTCCTGTGCCCTGTGAGGAAGGCCATTCTGATGGGGATACTAATTCATTCCTGTTTTAGGAGTCATGCGTGTCATTTTACACATGAGGAAATGCAGGCTCAAAGAGAAAAAGTAATTTGAATCCGAGTCTGCTGGGTTGCAGAACCCATCTTTTCCACTGTCCCTGGTTCCCAGGTCCGTTAAGATTCCACCCATGCCTGGGCAAGCCTGGGGTCTGTCCCTGGCAGCCCAGCTGGCCTTGCAGATAGGGCACGGCTCCGTTGGCCCCCCTTTGAGGCAGCTGCTGATATTCCTCCGGGGGTGGGGGTAAGAGGGTGGGAGCTGAGCTGCCTGTCCAGGCTGGTGGGACATTCCTGGGGCATCTGTTTCAGGCCTCACGGACAGCGCAGCCAGGGCGAAATAGGAGAAAGTGGAGATCAAGAGGAAAGGGGTGTGAGGGAGGGGAGGGGCTGGGGAAGAAAGAAGGCGCCAGCTCAGCTAGCCCAGTGGTGGTGGGGTGGGGAGTGAGGCCCAGTAAATGGGAACTCCGTGTAGGCTCCACCCCTCCAGAATATCACAATGCTCCCACGTCCCACAGTAGCTGGAATTTATATATGGCTTCAGCTGCCATCATGTGGCATAGTTTGTAGGTTTTAAAGTAGCGTGTGTTGCTTTCAGTTTTGCAAGTTTCTTTCTGTATTTGGAAGTTCAAGTTTTTTTTTTTCAAGTTTCAAAGGTTTTTATAAACTAGAAAAGCCTGCGGGCTCTGGACACTGCCCATGATGCCCATGGAGAAAATGGCCCAGCAGCTACATGTGAGCTGGGGGTCTTGAAGGAGGGCAGCCTGAGGCCTTTTGTCTGGTCCCCTGCCTCTGGAGGAGAAGCCATTGATCTGCCCTTGACTCCAGTGGCTCCAACTGAAGGGGTCTCTAGGAGGGGAGAGGCTTCAAGACTTTATCGTTACTTGTCTTTGATCCAATAGTCCAGGGCCATTTCTTTTTCAGCCCTTAATCCTTCCACTTGCGGACTGAAGATAGCTTGGCTTGTGCCTTTTGCTTCCACGCCTGTCCCTGAGGTAGCTCTTATGGCGTGAGGGAGGGGCTGTCACCAGCAGTCACACAGAGTAAGCCTTCAGGGCTCTGATCATTAAGATGAGCTTACCGGAGTTGGGAACATGGGCTCTTTTGCCCTGTCCCTTCCACCATGACCGTTTTGTCTCCCAGGCTGTGGAGGCCGAAGCTAGGGGCATGGAACCCAGGGGCCCTGGGGTTTTCTGATTCCTGGGCTGTGCCTGTGGCCAGGTCTATGGTCTGAACCAGTTCAGGAAACCACTCATTTTGGTATTTCTTCATTCCTCATGGAGTTCCTTACCCGCACCTCCATAGGATCCCTCTTGGAACAAGTGCACAAAATGATTCCAGAAGGAAAAGTTGTGTTTTCTGTCTCCTTTTGGTCAAAGGTCTCATCTCCTGTGGAAACAACTGGGAATTTCCAGGGCTAAAAGCAGTCTCAGCCATCCGTTCCCTGGCCTCTTGGGATGATTCTTTCCTCTTCCAGGAAGCAGACCGATAGCTACCCTAGATTGTGCTGCCCGGCACCTCCCACCATGCAGGCTAGTCGTCCCTTCTCACTTCGATTCTGCTGGCTGTCATTTAAGCTTTTCTTCCATGAGAAATGGAACAGTTGGTTTATGGATGTCCAGACCTGCTTCTCAAACTGAGTGCTTCGAGATAGTCTCAGGAATCTGCCAGATCTACCAACACTTAAAAATTTTGCATTTTCACTTAGATGATAATCTAAAAATATACATATTTCCAATTATAGAGACCAAACTTTTGCAGTGAAACTCACAATTAAAAGAATTTGTGTGGCATAAGTAGGTATCTTGCAAATGCAGTCGGTGGGACCACTGTTGGGGGGGTAGGGGGTGTCTGTGGATGGATTCTTGGTCTTGAAGAAATATTTTCCTTTATAAAAGAGCTCTACATTATTCACTTTTGAAAAGTATTGATCTCTAGACCGTTGTTCTCAAATGCCACTCTCTACCACTGCTAGCTGTTGATGCAATTTTTATTGGTCTGTAATGAAAAGAAAAAGTAGCGCTCCTACATGATCTGTATACAAAGCACGTGTGAGCCACATTTTGAGAAACAGGGAGCTAGCCCACTCCCCCATTAATGTCGTCATGCAGAAGGGGGAATGAAGGACCAGGGAGGAAAAGGCCCAGGGGCAGAATGGGGACCATGGCAAACAGGGACCACTGTAGGTGCATTTCTCCCAGAACTCTGGGGGGTGGGTAGTGGCAGTTAAGGTGCCAGCATGCTCCAACCCCCAGTTGGGGTTGGAGTTGGGGCAGCTGGGGCAGCCTGGGTGGCTCATGGGTCGGAGCTCTGGTCTGTGCAGATGTGAGGGAACATTGCCCTCTCCTGTCAACATCCATTCTTTATTTGTCCTTCTAGGGGGAGCAGAAGACCCTGTTCCAGTCCTCAAGGTCCCTCAGGGTGCCTCCCAATTAGGTGTGATCTCAGGAGGCAAGCAGTTAGCAACTTTCTCCCTAAGCAGCCCTCTCTCTGTTGCTTACCTGATACAGATAGGCATCCTGTCACTCACCCCCGCCGTCTTAGTGCTCATGTCTGTACTCTGTGTGCATTAAATTTGTGGAATTGAAACAACTCCCAAAACCCATCTGGAAGCATAAGGAAGCACAAACCCATAAGAAGCAAGGCCTCTGTTGGGCCCAGAAGAGACTTGCTCCCTGCATAATGCTAACTAGTAGCTCACATCCCTGCTGACATGCAATGATAAAGAGAAAGTGACACCATGTCTGTTTTTTTGCCCCCCCCCGAAAGGAGAGTCTGTTCAGAGAGGTAAGCCGTGGGGTGAGCTGAGGGTTGGAAAACCCATCCGGACTGAGGAGGGACACCGGAACCAGAGGTGGTAAGCTGGGAGGAGAGCAGACCCTGGGGACAGTGGTGTCCTCAGACAGTTGAGGGACAGTTGGGTGAGATACGAAACAGACTGGCCTAAGACTCCAAGCCCTAGAACTGGTAAGACTTCAGCTCGGTGCACAGAAGACCTTTCCAAAGGTCAGGCTCTCTACCATGGGAAAAGGCAGTTTTGAACGTAATGAGCATCCCGGCCTTGGGAAGATGCAAGCAGAGGGGAGTCTGTCCTTTCTTTTCTTGGCCCTTTCCCTGACTTTTCTGCCCGGTTTGAGAAGGCTAGTGTTTCCAGCTCAACATCACATTGAAACGTAAAATACTTCAGACCATATCACTGGGTGATTTTGTCCAACTCGGGCTTCATGTCAAGGTTTTGAGTTAGCCGTTGTGTCCCTCAGCTCCATCCCTCAGAGTGGGGGGTGGAGAGCTGGCCCCCAGTGGGCAGCTTGTATACGAAACATCTGGCACGCATGATCTCCCAGCGTCCTCACGCAGGACCATCACCACGTTGTATAGACGAGGAGTCCGTGTGCCAGAGAGGTTCGTACATGGTGTTGGGAAGACCAGGATGTAACCCTCTTTCGTTAGCCTCAAGCAGCAGATGGCCACCATGCCCATCCCAGGGATTCTCTGCCAGCCCGTCTCCTCAGACTCCTTGTTGACTCGGACAGCAGCACCAAGGTCATTTGAGGAGAAAACATCCTTCCTAACATCAGCCCTGGAGACTTTTTTTGGAGGAGAGGCTAGGAGCCCTTGATTTCTAATCCTCCAGCCACTAGTTTAGTTTGGTGTTCAATCTCGACCCCTTTTTGGGATACCAGGGACCCTTTCATCTGGAGCCCAGGGGCCTTTCTTCGGGACCTTTTCTGTGAGTGCCTGTCCTGTCTGCCTCTAAGAGGTGCGGGGATTCAATAAGTCCACATCTGTGAAGCTCTGTAGACCAGATCCTAGCACACAACATCCGGTCTTTCTTGGAAAGAGACTGTGAGGAATGTGTCAGAACACACACAATATCGTTGATGGTGGCGGCACCCACAAGGGCCCCAGCAGAATGTCACGGGGCTGAGGTTTATGGAGAACTGACTCACTTAAGGAACCTTGCTGGTTTTTTTTTTTTTTTTTTTTTTTTTTTTGGGAACCTTGCTGCTTATCCCGGCGCACCTTAGTGTGGTGCCACAGCCGGTCCTGCTCTCAGTTTTTCAAAGGGTGTGCGAATTAATGTTGACTCTGGGTGATGGAATGAATAGAATGTATGGGCTGGAAACTGTCACTAGGCGATTCTCTTCTGTGGTTTAGAAAGGGAGAGCCATGATGTCCCTCAAGTGGTATCTTTGACTCACCCAGGAGGGGCTGGATGACATCAGGGGTAGGAGGCTGGGGGGCTCCGTGCCTCATTTGCAAAAGTAGTGAGTCTCCAGGGCACCCGTGTTTGCAGATGGCCTTTCTTCCTGAATTGGCTTCCTGTATCCATACTGTTATCCTTCTGAGCCTGTTTTCTGAAGCTGCATTCCTGAGGACCTCAGCCGGCTCCCACAGTAAGGAAAATCCACGAGCCCACTTAACGTGGAGGCTTGGGGTGACTCATGGCTCTGTGGGGTCCTCGGCATTTGGTTTCTTTCCCTTCCCCACTCTGCCATCTTGGCTTGTTGCCTTCATCCCACGGGCTTGATCCCCACACCCCAGAGTGGCTACTGCAGTTCTGGTGCAGAATGTCGCCTCTCTTTTGGCCATCCTCAAGCTCTCAGCCACCATCCCCTCAGACCCCACTGGCAAGGGGAGAGATTTGGCAACCACCTTAGACTGATTGATTTAACCCCTTGTTCCACTGAGGAATATGGTGGGGATGGCCATTTTACGTGAGCAACACATACCTCCATTTGTGTATCTTGGCATGTGTCTGCCCTCTGTTCTACCTCCTACTAGCTGGGGGCCCCTGGTCAGGTCCCTTGGCTTCTCTGAGCCTTAGCTGTGAGATGGGATGGAGGAGAGCCACACCATGGGCTAGTTGTGAGATTACATTTGAGCTCTTCGCAGAGAGCCTGGTGATCATAAGTCCCCAGTAAACGTGGCTACTCTTCTTTTCCACGTGCTGCCCATGTGTCTGTCCTTGTGCCGGGACCAGGGGAGTTGCAGGAGAGGAGTCAGAGAAGGTCAGGCCTGACCTCTGTCTTAAGGAGCATCCAGTCAGGGAAACCAGATGTGTTCCTAGAATTAGGGCAGTTCTCTAAAGCCCAGGGCCTGTGGGAGGGTTCGCTCTATGTTAACTAGCTGTCCTCACTGGTTACTGCTCTTGGGTCTGGTTGCAGAACAGCAGAGACCTGCAGAGTGGTTTGGGGTTGCGGTCATCACCTCCTAGGCCTGTTCCTGATGTAGGCTCAAAGCATTCTTGACTGTAGCTGTTCTTATCCATGCACGTGGACCAGCAGGTCCCGACCATCCTGGTTTTCCCTCCTGGATGTGTCACTGTTTGCCGACGTGCCCTTTGCTCTTTGGTGTCCCTAAGTGGGCACAGGGCCCTGTGTGGCCTGAGTGTGCCCAAGCGAAGGGCTGTGTCTACAGACCCCCTGGGAGGACAGGGGCATCTGGTGGGTTGAGCGCCAGTGATCGGGTCCCTGTCGCTTCTCCCTGCAGAGGGCCATCCGTGTGCGCAGCCACTCCATGGAGACCATGGTGAGCAGCCAGAAAAAGCAGCACAGCGGGGGCATCCCTGGCAGCCTCAGTGGGGGCATCTCGCACAATAGCATGGAGGTCACCAAGACTACCTTCTCGGTGAGTGCCTCGGGCCCTGGGGCAGCACACGGTTCCCAGGGAGGGTGCCTCTTCTGGCCCCCCACCCCTGCCCCAGGCCTGCGAAGGAGGGTCTGTTCACCCAGGCTTGGGCTGGGAGTCGAGCAGGGACTGGGGAGATTGAGGCTCTTTGGGGGTGACCCTAGGCCCTGCCTGTGATTCGCAGTCTCTATCCCAGGCACTGCTGGGGCTGGCCCAGACTAGAAGCCTGCCCATTGTGCTGTTCTAAGGGTGGGGCCCCCCCTTAGAGTGGTTCTGGGGCATATTTCTCTGCCCAGTATCTTGGGACTCAGGAGGGGTGTCGTCACTTTGTTATTAACGATCACAGTAGCCACCCCGCCTTGCTGTGCACTAGGGACTGAGCGAAGTAATTCATGGACATTCTCTCATCTGATCCTCGTAGTAGCTATTTGAGGTAGGAACTGATGTATTCTCCATTTCAGACTTGAGGAAAGGAGGCCCAGAGAGGCTTAGTAACCTGCCCTGGGGCCCTTAACTAAGCTGAAGGGCTGGGATTTGAATCCATATCTCCCTGACCCAAAATCTTTGCTGTTAATCACTGTGTGTGCAGTTCCCAAGGCTGGAGCCTGGTGTGGCTGTGGGTTTGGGCCTGGTCTCCTTGCACAAGCAACTGGCCAGGTGAAGGAACCACATAGTTGGTCCATTTATAAAAAACAAAGTGACTTTGGATTTATATAGACAAGGGTTTTCTTTTCTTTTCAAATAGAATATACCCACCTTGATACTCAGGATTAGTGTTCTAAGTGATCTTACGTAATTCATTGAACTTACCAGATATTTTCATAGCTGTTATGTTGTTCCACCGAGAGGGTCTATGAAAGGAGCAGGGCGGGACAGTTATCCCTGTTCTGTGGATAAGGAGATTGGGGCCTGCATTAGAGGCCTGGTGGACTCTGAAGAATGACCACAGTCTCCCTTTCCTCGGTCCCGTGCTCATCCCCCTGCATGTGCTGACACAGAGCCACGTTCTTGGTGGGTTCTCGGCAGGTTCCTTTGGCCTGCGGACCTGGCTTTGCTGCTCTCATTCCATCTTGTTATAGAGATGCCTAGCTTGGACCCACTTATTTGTGAGGAGAGTCAGAGTCCTGAGTTCTTGTCCCTTTCCTGCCATCAATTTGCTCTGTGACCTTTGCCCAATCCCCTCATCCTTTGGCTCCTCAGCTTCCTCAGTGGTAAAGCGAGAGGTTGGACCAGGTCTCTCCCAGGGCCCCCTCAGCCGTGTGGTTCTCAGTCTTTGACCCCCCGAAACACCCTGACTTTGGTATGCCGGGCTGTCTTTATGGTGGCCTTGACCCCTGTTCCTCCAAGAATTCTGGTCTTTGGTGATTATTATGTGGGGCCACGAGCTTTGGCTTAAGAACACAGGGTAACAGGCTGCCGTGGCACGAGTCTTGGGGTCTCAGTCCCTGTTGCGTGGATCCTAGCCTCCTGAGCGACCTCCCTATTTTCTGGGATCTCCTGTAGACTCGGGGGTTGCAGGAGCTGTTTGTAGACCAGAAAAGGGGGTGAGAGGAAGGAGTTGGGGTCCGAGGTGGGCTGTGGGCACTCATTTCGGTGGTTTCATTGACAGCCTCCAGTGGCGGCAGCAGCAGCAGCAGCAGCGGCGAAGAACCAGTCACGGAGCCCTATCAAGCGGCGGTCAGGGCTCTTCCCCCGGCTGCACACAGGCTCTGAAGGCCAAGGCGATGGCCGGACACGATGGTAACTGTCCAGCATGTGTTTGTGGGTCCTGCCACTGCTGCCAGATGCCCAGCCTTGGGGATGGCTTTGTGCAGCTCTGGTAGATGGCAGCCTTCTAGCCTTGGTCCCCGCATTAGGTCACTCCCTCTGCTCCACCCCCTGAGACAGATTTGGCCAGGCTCTCTTCGGGACTTTCCAGAACTGTCTGTCGTGTCTGGACCCAAACTAGAAACATTGCTTGGATTCTTTTCTTTTCCTTACCTCCTTTCCCAGTGCTCACTCAGATGTTCACTCTTATCGAAGCCTTCTGCGATTCTGCCAGATAGTTCCCTGAACTTACATTAGGGCTTCTAGAATGTTTTCCCTTTTGTTAAAAGCAGCTTTCATATTGCACCATCCTTAACCTGTTCTTGCTAATTTCTTTCTCGTCCTTTAATGGTGAGCCCACTTGTTGTTTAATTCAGCAAGCAGTGTTCGAGTGCTTGCTACATGCTGGGGTCTATGCTCAGGCAAGAACTACAGAAGCCCCACACCCGGTTGACTTCCAGGTCGCGGCCCTGGATGGTGGTGGTGGTGGTGGTGGTGCCCTGAGCTCAGGCATGCAGGGTGAAGGGCAGGTTCACTGAGGGGGATGAAAAACTCTGTTTGGGACCTGTACTTGTGAGAGTCCTTATGGCCTACCCAGAAGAGAAGTGCAGAATTCTGAGTGGTCAGACAGCAGGCCTTGAGCTTAGGAGTGAGGCCTTGGCTGCAGAAGGGAGTCACTGGGGCACAGGTGGTGTTTAAAGACGGATCAATGAATACGACCCCCCAAGGGAGTGTGTAGAATGCCTGGGGAACACCAGTATCTCAGGACAAGGGGAGAAAGGGAAGGAAGACGAGAAGAAAGCCTGGAGAGGAAGAATTCCAGGAGGGAGAGTCCACTGTGTCAGATGTGCAGAGAAGCCCTACACCAGGGCCTAAACCCCTGCTTGGGGGGGACAATTAGGAGGTCAATAGCAGCCTCATTAAAAGTGCACTGAGGCACTCATGCCTCTGAGATGGTTGTCATCAAAAAGACACGTAATGACAAGTGTCAGCAAGGATGTGGAGAAATTCGAATCCTGGGCTTTGCTGGTAGGAGCGGAAACTAATGCACCTGCTTTGGAAAACAGCTTGGCAACTCTTTGGAGAGTTAAACATGGAGTTACCATATGACCCAGCAGTTCCATTCCTGGTCTACACCCGAGAGAATGTATGTCAGCATGAAAACTAGCACACAGATGTTTCTAGCAGCATTACTCGTAATAGCCCAAAGTGGAAAGGATCCAGATGTCCATGGCTCAGTGAAGGGATAAATAAAATGTGGTGTTTCTGGAAAGTGGGATTTTTTTTTTTTGCAATAAAAAGTAAAGTACTGCTATATGCCTACAACTTGGATGAATCTTGTAAAGATTGAGTGAAAGAAGCCAGTCAGAAAAGACCAGAACAGGTCATGTGATCTCATCTGTATGAACTGTCCAGAACCAGCAAATCCAGAGAGACGGAAAGCTGATCTGTAGTTTCCAGGGGTGGACAGAGAATGGTTATATGTGGGTCTGGAGTTTCTTTAAGAGAGTCTAAATTGTTCCAAAATGAGATAGTGGTGATGGTTGTACAACTCTGTGAGTAGACTGAAAACCATTGAATTGGACACTGTTAATTGGGTGAATTCTATGCGGATCGTATCTCAGTAAAGCTATAAAAATTGCGTTGAGGACAAGGCCACCTTGTCCCCAGCAGGGGGCACAGGACAGATGGTGGGCGGCGTACTTGGTCTTTGTTGAACTCCAAGAGAAGGAATCCCTTGAGCCCTTGGCCAAGAGTAGCCTGTTGGCCAAGATGCCCTTCCCAGCCACCTTGTCACACAGATCCAGGGAGCTTGTCCTGTGGTCTGTATAAAGGGCGTCATGCACAGCGACCCTGCCTGCCCCGCCACAGAGCGCATGCGCATTGGGTTACTCTCCCTGCTGTGGAAATGCGTGTCGTAGGCCCTCGGGCTCTTGACTTTGAGCCCTGCCAGGTGGGATGGCCAGCGTCGGTGGGGAGTGGATATGGGCTTGGCGGCATCCAGCCAGGACTCTTGCTCTATCACTCTTGACTCACCCAGGAGCCTGTGGTAGCCACTGAGGGAGCAGGGACCCCTGCTGTCCGCTGCAGCTCGAGTGGGCCTTGGGGGAATGGAGGTCCTGGTGGCTGTGCTCTGGCAGGGGATGCTGTGACCCCACAGGCCCTGTGGCACTGAGAGCTGCTTGGGCCTGTCTCGGGCCTGGGGGTGGGATGGGGGCTTAGGGGCTGGCCCCGTGACCTCACCCCTCTTTATTCCTCTTTCCTTAGTGACAGTGCATCCAGCAACCCCAAGACCCCAGATGGTGCACACTCTTCTCAGGAGATGAAGTCTGAGGCTTCATCCAACCCCAGTTCTCCGGAAATCTGCCCCAACAAGGAGAAGTAAGAGAGAGAGGGTTGGGGTAGGGCAGAGGGTGGGGGCAGGGCCGGCTGGAGCTGCCTGGAATGCGCTCTCAGCTAGAGCCAGCCTTTT
Organism: Lutra lutra; assembly: GCF_902655055.1. Taxonomy (NCBI): domain Eukaryota; kingdom Metazoa; phylum Chordata; class Mammalia; order Carnivora; family Mustelidae; genus Lutra; species Lutra lutra. The sequence goes on from NC_062293.1 coordinate 46,889,446, forward strand.
TGCCTTGAGAACTCTGTGAAACACAAAAGCCAGCGGTGGGGGGGGGGGGGGAGTCACTGCCAGGTCTGCCCTGTCTGGGGGATGGGCTCCGTGAGTGACCAGGCCTGTCCTGCTCCCGTTCCCACAGGCCCTTCATAAAGTTGAAGGAGAATGGCCGAGCCAACATCTCCCGCTCATCCTCCAGCACCAGCAGCTTCAGCAGCACAGCGGGGGAGGGGGAGGCCATGGAGGAGTGTGACAGCGGGGTAGGTGTGGCTCCCTCCAACCCTGGGGAGCAGGGAGAGGCACCCTGGGTCCAGCCAGACTCCGGCTGTGTGCATTCAACTAGCTGCTGTGGGTAGAGCCCCATCCAGGCTCTGGGGATGGGGGTCGGGGGAGGCGGGGAAGGGGAAGTATGGAAACAAGAAAGAGATGGGCCAGTCAGCTGTCTCTTCTCCCTGGGAGTGACACAGGAATAGCAGCAGAGGGCCAGGGGCCACACTGAGTGGGGTCCCTGCTGTGGGGTTCCTGGCCAGAGAAGAGAGGATTGGGGCACTTCTGGGGGCAGCAGAAAGACGGAGCAGGTCCATGCGGAATGTGGGAGGCAGTGTCGGTGTCAGACCTGCCATGGCATAGGCCACCCTGTGGGGTCGCTGAGGCTGGAGCTGGCATCACTCACCCAGCCTCTCTCCCCAGAGCAGCCAGCCGTCCACCACCTCGCCCTTCAAGCAGGAGGTGTTTGTCTACAGCCCGTCCCCAAGCAGCGAGAACCCCAGCCTGGGGGCCGCAGCCACCCCCATCATCATGAGCCGGAGTCCTACAGGTCAGTGGGGTCTGGGGCTGTGTGCCCTGGGGCCGGAGGGGCGGGGCCTGTGTTGTGACCATGGGCATGAGCTCCAGCCACACCACAACAACCGGTTTCCACTCCAGCCCCCAAGTGTTAGGCCCTTGAGCTCTGCTAGCTCATTCTGTCTGTTTGCGGAGTGTTCTTATCATCTCCTTACTCATGGGGAAACCGAGGCTCTGGAAGCTCAGTGATTGGGTAGAGGAGTTGGAATTTGAAAGTGGAGGCTCTTTGGCTGCACCCCATCCCTGATGCTGGGTGCCTGGGCCGCAATGATGACCATGACAAGTGCAAGGGTACAAAGTGGGGTGAGTGTTGCAGCTGGAGGGAAACGTGAGTGGTTCCTTGGGCTGCAGTTCGCAGAGGAGACAGGTATGAGAAGAGATGGCAGATAGGATGCTGGGCCGGGGCCACCGTGGAGACCCTGGCAAGGACTTGGGTATTGTCCTGCTGGCAAGAGAAGCCACTGGAGGGTCTTATGTAGTGAAGCGCCATCTGGACTAGGTGGCTGCAGCTGGCTGAGTAGACGGGGTGGGTGGGCAGTGGAGGCGGAGGGAGATCAGTGAGGGGTCACAGTGGGCAGTGAGGGTGGCTGGGCTGTGGGTTGGGGCTGTCTGGAGCAACGGAGAAGGATGTAGATGCAAGAGATATCAAGAAGGTAAAATCTTCCACTCAGTAGTGGGGGTTCAGGGAGAGCAAAGAATCTGGGCCCTTGGGGCTTCTGGGATCCTTGTGGTCAGACAGAGTATGAGGCAACAGCTCTGGGGAGGGGGGAGGGGTTGGCCCTCGAGGGGACGTGCATGATAGGTATGGTAGGGCACCATCACCCAGAAATCAGAGCCTTGTCTGGCCCTCAAGGAGGGCAGCATCATGTGGGGGCAGGTGCAGCACTGTGGGGTTTGGATCCAAATCCTTGATATGCGACTTACTGGTGACACCAGGCAGGTTACTGAGTCTTTCTGTGCCTCAGTTTCCCCAAGCAAAGGGTGGAGGGAGCAGAATAGTTCCTACCTCGTTGTGGTTGGTTGTATGAAGATTAGATGAACTCACAGTCATCAGAGACTTAGAACTGTTAACCTGAATGTTGGTTAGGTTAAATGGCAGGAATAAAACAAGAGTGTAGTTAATAGTGCTCAACCTGGGGCATCCTGTTCCCGAGGGCGCATTTGACAGCATCTGGATGTGTTTCTGCTTCTCATGATTGTGGGAGGAGAGTGCCCTGCACCTGATGGGTAGAGGTCAGGAATGCCGCTAAACATCCGACAAAGGATGGAGCAGCCCCCCCATAAGAAAGGATTTTCTGGCCCGAAACATCCATCAGCTGAGGCTGAGAAACTGGAGTGTGATGATAGAAGCATAGAGAGAGCCCATTCCCGGGCTTCCTGTCACATGGCCCCCTGTGCTGGGCGGCTGCAGGGTTGGCTTCCAGTCCTGGCTGGGGCAAGGACAGGCTCACCTCTCTGAGCCTCAGTCTCCCCTTCTGTAAAACCCCCAAACACCCAAACTCCTTGTTCTAATATAAATGCCGTGATTTTTAATAAGGCGTAATTAAATATTGAAGGAATGAATGAAAAAGCCTGGCTCCTACTTGATATTAAATAAATACCAAATCAAATAAGGTTCTGAGTAGTGGGAGGTTTTGAGACGGTCTGCCACTTGCTGAAGGTCACCCGGGGCACAGGGGGACTTTGAAGGGACCTGGCGGCCCCCTCCTGGGTTTCCTGCACCACACATGGGCTACTGTCATCCCCGTCCCCCGTGCAGTACTGAATCCCTGGCCTCGGGCTGCCAGCCTCATGGAGGCCGTGCTGGGAACCCACAGGACTGGGGTCAGTTTGCAGACCTCTGGGAACCTGTTATAAGCTGCTTGGCGCATCTGGGAAGAGGGGGATCCCTTGGGAAGGCCTGATGTCCAGCATCTGTGGTCTCTGATCCCTGATCATCAGCATGTCACATCTGGGTGCCTGGGGTCCTGAGAGGGGATTGGCAGGTCTGACTGAGAGGTACTCACAGTGCTGGCTGGAGCCCCTCATCCGAAGCACCAGAAGGAAGCCAGTGGCCTCTGGCTGCAGTGTACTGACCTGTAAACTTCCCCAAGCAGAGGAAAGCCAGAAAGCCGAGTGGTCCCCCTGCCCGGGTGTGCTGGTCATGTTCCACGCCCAGCTTTCCCATGGCACACTCGTGCATGTGCACACACACTTGTGTACTGATACAGATAATGCTGCATTAGACTTCTTTATTCTAAATCTCATATTGCCAAATGATTTCTCACCAAGCACTCCGATTGCTCTTTGTCTAACCTCTTTATGTGTGGATAACTGAAAGTTGCAGAGGACCAACAAGGTGTAATTTTTTTTTTTTTTTTAAGATTTTATTTCTTTATTTGAGAGAGCAAGAGAGAGAGAGAGAGCAAGCACAAGCAGGGGAGGCAAGCAGGCAGAGGGAGAGGGAGAAGCAGGCTTCCCGCTGAGCAGGAAACCTGATGTGGGGCTCAGTCCCAGGACCCTGGAATCCTGACCTGAACCGAAGGCAGCTGCTTAACCGACTGAGCCACCCAGGCGTCCCCAGCAAGGTGTAGTTCTGACACGACTGACGACCGCTCTTTTGTCAGGAATGTAACCCAGCCAGCCACTTCTTTGCTGAATCACATCCTAATTCTTGAGGGCCAGATGAGAACTGATTCCCATGTTTGTGCTGGTCCTAATGTAATGGGTGCAGACATGACGCATTTTCAAATCTCATCAGTATTTTTTTTTAACATGTCCTTCATTATTTGAAGCCTAGACAATGAAACAGTAGGTCAAGCCCTGATTTTGGAGCATCCACTGCTTTCCATGCTTGGAGGGCTCGACCACGGCTGAGCGCTGGCCCGCAGCGCGCTGCCAGACAGATGGCCACGGACAGAAGTGACCCAACGACAGCTGATAACAGTAAAAATCAGTGCAATAATTAGGGAGTGAGGACTTTTGGGTATTTACTATCTTTGATGATTATCATTTATTGAATTGTAAATTTCTGTAATTTAATTTAAAAAAATGCCTGGGTTTACCAAACAGCTCACGTTTCTAAAAATTTCTAAAGATTTGAGAGTTGGCTCTGATAAAATGCCACAGGTCAGCTGGAGTGCCTAGGGGACAGAGGAGGCCCCCCCCACTTGCACCCCCCCAAACAGCCCTAGTGACCTCTGCGGACCCACCCACCTTTCATGGAAACTTCTTTTTCCTAGATCCCAAAAGCAGAAACTCCCCGAGGTCAAATCTGAAATTCCGCTTTGATAAGCTTAGCCACGCCAGCTCTAGTGCGGTAAGGCTTAGGGGCATGAGGGTAGGGGTAGGGGGGTGGGGGAGTTGGGGGGAGCCTCCCGTATCCCACCTTCCAACCCCCTCCAAAGACAGCTGTCTTTCCTGGGGGCCAGAGGAAGGGGTGGCTCATACAGCACACTGGGAGAAGGAAAGTTCTGGTCAGATCTGGCGGTGATGCCACAGTCCCCACATGGTACAGGCATGTACCATGCATGGTACGTGGCCTAGGGGTGCTGGCCAGCTCTGCCACACCTCCTGTGTTAACGTCACACCCTCAGACACATGCAGGTGTGAGTTGGGAACTCTTGGCTCCTGGGGCCTCATGTCCCTTCCTTAGCTCGCAGCTCAGAGAGCTGCGAGCTGAGCGCACAGAAGCTTCAGTCGGTGGGGATTATGTTGTCTAGTTATTTAAAACTCTTGTATGGGTTTTTCTTGAAACAGGGTCACTAATGTGAAAGAGGATTCCTTCGCTTGTCAAAGGTGGGTCAAGTGTTTGTCCTGCTGTGGCCACGAGGGGAGATGTGTCCATGTTAAGATCAGAGTACTCGTGGTCTACTAACCCAAGGGATCCTGAGCTGGGGAGGACTGCTTGCCTCCTCCCTGAAGCCTCTGGGATGGGGCCCGGGTCTGGGTGGAGGAAGACAGCAGACAGCCTCCGGTGCGGGCGGGAAGGGTTGCCAGGTACGATCTGCCCAGACTCACTGAGCCGGTCTCCCTGCCCTGGGAGGGGACGGCTTCCAGTAGACAGACGGGCCGTAGCCCAGACCTCACCTTCCTCCCTCGGACAGGGGATTCCTCCATTTGTCCCCTTGTCTCCTTGTTCTTGGTAGCCTTTCCCTCCTTGTATCTTCAGCCAGGGCTCTGGCCTGAAATGTGTCCTCCCTGCATGTTCAGAGATGTCCTAGTCCCTCAACACTGTGTGGGATGACCCGAGGGAGGCTCCTCTGCTGCGGGAGTGCGTGGTTTTCAGCAGAGTCGGGCCTGATTCCAGTTTGTCACCACCAAGGCCTGACCCCCTGCTGGTAAATTTACTAGGGAGCCATTTGCCTTCCTAGCCCTCTCCCCGCTGAGGGGGCTGAGTCACAGCTGGAGCCAAGTGGGGGCCACTTTGTATAAACCCGATCTGTGAAAAAGTAGAAGAGATAGTGGGAATTCTGACATTCACCTTCACCCTGCTCTGTTCACCACATCGGTGTTTATGCCCAGTTGCTCATGCTGCCTGATGTCTGGCACCCTTGTCTTTGGCCCCTCATGTTCCAAGCCCTTTCAGGGGGCTGAAGCCACAGGCACAAGTTCTCCTTCCCTTCCTTATGCCGTGTTTGGTCATCCTCTCCCTCCTTCTCTCCTCCAGGGAAGCCCTGATTCTGTCTTGGAGAAGGCCCTTTCCCAGCAGTTTGGGGGTGCCATCCACGACTCTGACCGTCACAGCCCTGCTGCCCCACCAGCCACCTGCCCACAGACCAGCCGTCTGTCCCCATGTCCCGATCTGGCCACCGCCCTGCCTGTCCCCTAGCCAAGACACCCTGTGAGCACTCTCTTTCTCTGGACAAGGCCTCCTCCCTCAAGTCTCTTCCTGCTCCTGACCGTCCATGTGATGTGTGTCTGGCCCATCCATCATCTTGTTTTGTGCACAGAGGAAAGAGTTGGGCTTGGGGGGATCTGGGCCCCTGGGACTTGGTCAGAGACTAGTGGGGCAGAGAGTGGTGAGGTGGGGTGCGGGGGCCATCAGCATAATGCTGCACGGGGAGAGGGGCAGCCTGTGCCCGGGACGTGGCAGGCATAGTGAATCCATTTAGTGGTGGTGGAACCAAGATTTGTAGCCATCCTCCATGATGTTGTGACAGGAATCAGCAGTGTTGCTCCCACACCTGTGTGCTTGTGTGCTGGGGGCTGCTTTCTTGCCCACCTGCTGACTTCGGGCCTGGCACTGCCTCTGGTCCTGTGGCCAGTGTGTCCTGGGTGCTGGCAGCAGAGGCGAGACAGCTGTGTGTGTGTGGAGGTGGCCCTGCGTCATTGCTGTGGGACAAGATCTGGGCAGGTCTCTCCCCTTGGGGTGGGTGTTTTCCCCAAGGAGGGATGGGCAGCCCCCGAGCAGGAAGGAATTGAGGAAGAACAAGCTGGCGAGCTGTGCTCTGGGACCTTGGCTGGGCGGGGATTAGGCCCCCGCTGGTGATGGAAGCTTGTGGAAGAGTTCCCTGAGCCCACCACTGAGGTCAGAGCCGGGGAGGCGAGGCAGGGGGCTGACCTGTCCACCTCGGTCAGTGTGTGGACGCAGCATGTAGGCATGAGAAAGGAGCGATGTCCCTCTGGGATTTCTACTCTTGGCGTCTGTGGTGGGCCCAGAGCTACCTTGGGGCTCTTTCCAGCTTCTGTGCCCTTTGGCCTGGTTGGTCCTCCGATCCCCTTCAACCGTGGGTCTGGAGGCGGTGGTCACATTGGCGGGATTTTTATGATGTGGGCCCCAGCTGGAGGCAGCTCAGGGGCTGCCTGCCGCCTGCCCCCTTGGCCAGAGCCAGCTCACTCCCGGGAGAAGCTCCCCCTTTCCCTGCGTCTCACCCATCCTTGTCTGCAGGGCAGAAAGTCGCTTCTGCAGCCCGGCCCCCGGTGGAGGGTAAGGCGGGGTGTCCTCCGCAGAGCCCTGTGGGTGCTGGCACTTTGGGTGCGTGGGGCCCTGTGACACGGGATAGCCCCAGGGCCTTAGGCTGGGCCCCTGCTCCTGGGAGCAGGTGACACAGATTTCTACCACCTGTTTCATCTGCATTGGGATCTGGGCCTATTCCAAAGTCAAAGCAATCCCAAGTTGATGTCATACTTGTTTTTTTTTTTTTTTTTTAAATTTTTTAATTTTTTCAGCATAACGGTATTCATTATTTTTGCACCACACCCAGTGCTCCATGCAATCCGTGCCCTCTACAATACCCACCACCTGGTGCCCCCAACCTCCCACCCCCCACCCCTTCAAAATTCTCAGATCGTTTTTCAGAGTCCATAGTCTCTCATGGTTCACCTCCCCTTCCAATTTCCCTCAACTCCCTTCTCCTCTCCATCTCCCCTTGTCCTCCATGCTATTTGTTATGCTCCACAAATAAGTGAAACCATATGATAATTGGATGTCATACTTGTTTTTGACTGATGTGACAGTTTCCCCATTGCTTTGCCATTAGAGCAAAACCTTGATCCTTTGTCTCTCACTCTTGTGGACATGGCGGGATCCTGTTTGCAGGCTGGGTGGACCTGTCCCCTCACACTATTTGGGAAATGTGTTTACTTAAAATACTAGTCCGGTAAAATTTCTCCAGTGAGAAGGTCAACAAACGTCTGTTTAGGTTTTATTAAAAATCACTGTAGCAGCACCCACTGCTGGAATGAGGTCTGCGGATTCTGGCAGTGTTCTTTCTGTTGGCTGGCTTGCTGAAGGAACTTGAAAGGTCAAACTGCATTTAAAAGGAAAAAAAAAAACAACAAAAGCCCAACTATTCCAGGTTCTGGCTTGCTTCTCAGGTAGCTGGTATTTACAGCTGCTTGGTGGTTGTGTTGTGTTGTGGTCTGGGGGTCCTCTGGAGTTTCCTGGTTGTCCCCACCCTGTTCTCATACCTGCTTTCCTCTGCTGCTCCAGGCTGCTCCTTCGGCAGCCCCCACCTGCTGGGAGGGCTGTGTCCCCGCCTCCGAGCCAGGATGGTTGAGAGTGTCCAGGGACACCGGGAGGCACAGACATGCTCCCTACAAAACAGACCTGAGAAGTGGTCTCTACCTGCTCTTAGCTACTGGGGAGTGTGCTGGGCAGAGTCTGAAATGTTCCTCTCTCTGGGTCCTGTTTTACCTTCTTTAGAAAGCCCTAGAGTACACACGAGCAGCCCCTGAGGTCCTAGGGCTGAGGGGGAGGAGGAGGACAGGGAGTGGGCAGTCTTATGTCATCCCCCTGGACCATGGGGTGGACAGCTTGGGTTCATGAAGGCTGCTTCCCCCATATCCTCTTGCATCTGCTCTGGCCCAAAGTTTCCTTTTATTGCTGCGCCCAGTCTTGGGGCTCAAAGATTTGCTCAAGTCTCCTTGGTCCCTGGGACCAGACTCATCCTGACGGTGCTCATGCTGGTATTTGAGGCACTCTGCTTGTGATCTGGACACAGGAGAAGTGTTTCCTGGACATGTCTCTGCCTCTGGGAAGGGCCTGACTCGCGGAAGAAGCTGCACTGGTCAGGCTTTGCAGGGCACCCAGATGCCTCTGCTCAGTGATGCTTACTTAATTAACTACAGATGCAGAATGAGCTTGAGAGAGAAGGTTGGAGCTAGAGTTTCTAATGAAGGGAAACGAACGAATGAATGAAAAATGAGTGAAAACTGTTGTATGGTTTCAGCCTTGTTGGTATCATCTCGATGTCTAAGGCTTCTGGGCCTCTTTTGACATCTAATCCATCCATACTGTCATCCTGCTGAGAAACCTTGGGCCCAGTGAGGGGACATGGCTCACTGGGGGTCGCACAGCCAACGAGTGGCAAAGCTGGGATTGGAGCCCACAGCCCAGCCTGTTCTTCAGCTCCGCCTACATGGCCGGTAGAACCGGTGGCTGCGCTTGCTGGGGTCCTGAGTTTCGGAGGAGCTGGCCAGCTAGTGCCTGGGCACTGGTTGGGAGCTGTCTGTGGTCAAGATGGAATGTCAGTCTCTTCATTTTATGTGCTCAGTTTTCCAGGGAGGGTGCTGGGGTTTTGGATGCAGCTTGAGCAAAGAAAAGATTTTAGTGGACCATTTCTGGTAATCTCAGTTCTTCAGCTCTGGTCTGTAATGGGGGTGGAGGCCAGGGAAGAGAGCAGTTAGCAAGCCCTCAGTTTCCCCATCTCAAGTTCAGAAGAAAAGTGGTAAAAGAAAACTCTTCTCCCTGATCTTTAAACAAGGGTCCTTAATAAAATATAGGCTCCTGTGCTGATGTGGGACGAGAGCCAGAGTCACCTTCTTACACTGACTGGTTAAGGTGCCAATGCAAACACTACCTTCCTCATTTGATTCTGAGTCAGCAGAGACAGGTTGTTATTGGGGAATGGCCAGGGTCAGGTAGGTGGCTGGCAGGGGACCCATGGCTCGTCCCCAAAACTCTAGCTCCCTTTCTCCAAGGTGAGAGTGGGTCAGTGGAGTCTCTCAAGTCTGCCAAGGAACATTAAAAGCTCTGCTGTCTGTTTTACTACTGCCCCTCGCCCACCCCAACCCCATATCTCCCTCCTTTCAGTCGGACCATCTGCCCCTGTGGGAGAAAGGAGACCACCCCCACCAGGGCCAAGGATGGTGGAGCCCTGCCTAGTGAGAGGCTGTTGGGACAATGGCTCTGTCCTGTGCCTTAGCGGCACTGGGGAGAGGGTGTTTGGCTGGAAAACTGGAATTGAAAGGCCATCATCTTTGATTTTGTAATATTTCCACTTGGAACGGTCAGTTCCTCCTTCCCGCTCCTTAGCATGTATGCCAGCGCTCCCGTCATGGGCGTTTCCCTTCTACACTCCAGCCCGGGGAGTGCTGATGTTCTAGTGTGAAGAGATCCCTTTGTGTGATAGAACTTAAGACGTGTAGCTCGGAAATGATCCGTGTGCTGATGACTTTTCTTTCTTTCCTCTTCTTGAGGAGGTGATTCGTAGACCCCGACTGCCTATGTAATGTAAATAATGTACATTTAATTTATTGCTATGGTAGCACATTGTATTTGTTAATGTATAAAACAAATTCTAAAAGGTTGACAAATGTATATTTTGTTGCTTAAATGTGTCTTTGCAGAAATTGACAATAAATAACATATTTTGTGTCCATCATCGTTCAAAGTTCTTTGCTTGGCCCCAAGCCCTGAGCCTCATCTCTCATCAGAGGTTGAATATTGGCATATCTGTACGGCCATATCTGTACATGTGTTACTTTGGCCTGAAGAGTATTCTAGAATACTTGAATTGGTTGCCAATGTTTAGAAAATGGTTGATGTTGAGACCACAATGAAAATGAAAAAAAAAAAAAAAAATCCCAACCTAGAATTGTCATATAAAATCTGAGTTTTTTTGCTTCTTCTAAAAAACCAGATGTTGGATCCACTCCGTAGGCATGGTACAAATTGGTCAGCAATTCCCAGAGGCTACTCCTCTGGTGAGACCTGAGTCACTGCAGTCCCCACCCTTCTCTACCATTTATACCTGGAGCATTTCATCCATTCCTGTTTTGTGCATGACCCCTGTTGGCATTTGAGTTTGAGACCCCTGCTATCCACTGATTTGTCTCCATCCTGCAGTTTTCCTCCTCCTACCCACTTTTTCCACATTCCCAAGTCTCCTCTTCAAGGGTTCTTTTGTGATGAACTGCCCTCTCTCCTAGCCACCTTTGACTCCCAAATGGCCCTCCTCTGATCTACATTTTGCTTTACAATATTTGAATGAAGGTTTTACAAGTAATATCTGCACTTTTTTTTTTTTTCTTAAGAAATTTGAAGACAAGGAACAGGTGTTTTTCAGCTAAGACTTGGTGGTGTGATCTTGGGCAAGTCACTTCTCTGGGTTTGTGTTTTCTTTTATGTATAATCAGAAAAATAGCCCACAAGCAAAGCATGAGGATGAAGTCAATCCATAATTGGGAAAGAACTTTGAAAAAAAAGGGGCCAGTGTTATTCAAGCATCGGAGGTTCAATAATAATTGTTACTATGATCATTACAACAACTGGGTGTTTTACTTACACACTTAGTTCTATAACATAATGTCCTAGTTCCTAAAAATCACAACACCCAGCAAAACCGCAGGCACAAGGCTTATGGGAAGTGGGGCTTGGGACACAGACTCAAAAACATTGCCAGTGACACATGCAAATAAAAAGTTTAATGAAAATGGTAGCATAGTTTTACACATGTTAAATGATTAAGAAATAAATACTATGACAGGGCTTTTCCCTTTGTCACAGACCTGAGGTTAGATTGTGGAAGCAGGCATGTGGGTTCTTGTGAAGAGGTGGAAGGAGAGTTCCCTGCAGTCAGGTGGACAACGGGAGCACAGATGCAGCTGCATAAGGCTCATGACACGTGGTCTGCAGGGGTCTCTGGCAGATGTGTGGGGTGTGTGCTAGGTCTGTGTGCTCCCATGCTGCTCGATTCAGCCAGGTGCAGTTTTCTGAGTTCACCTAGTACTTTAAGTGGATGAGTTGCGTAATCAAACATGCAGCTTGGGTAAGACTCTAATGTCCCCCTACTATATCAATTACATCGGGTCCAATTTCCGTTTTCAAAACAAGTGTTGGAGCAGGACTGACTATCTCATTTAGGCCCCCAAGCCCCCCACGGAGGCAGGTGCTATTATTATCCCCATTTCACTTAAAGCATCAGAATCCAATTGCAGTTTGGAACCTAAATTTGCTGCCGATTTGCATGGATGTGCTGACTTCACTATGAAGGTAAGTATCGGAGTGTGGGGTTCTAGATGCACAAGGACACACTCAGGAAGGTGTGTTTCACTCACTTTGTTTGCCCTGCCCTGCCTGGAGGTGCTGCCCCAGAGCCCATGCCTGCAGCATCCTGGGTTGTGGTGGTCACACCTGGCTGGGCGGTTCCTCATTGGAGTCCCCTTTCTCAGGAGTTTCCGGTTTTGTCTGTGGCGCCCCCATCAGGGCAAGTGAAGCTGCATCTTTCACACAGGACCTCCCCCCACCACCTTCCACACCCCATGATTTGGCTGGTTCCTGGGTTCAAGCCTTCTTCCTAGGATCTGGGGGATCACCGATTCCCCAGAGCCTTTGTGGGGGTGGAACGTTTTATGCCTGTGGGGGAAGTGCTGTAGGAGGCATGAGCACTCTTTAGGTGGGCCAGTTACTGTCCCTTCAAGCCTTCGGAACCTCCACTGGTCCCGCAAGCTCACCTTTCATCTGGGTTCTGTGTTTCTACGTTCTGTCCACTAGGTGGCGCTCGTTCTCAGGGCTCCTGAAACTCGTTTCCCTCTGCTGCAGTGTCCAGCGGCTCGCAGCAGTCATCGAACATATTGGGGGACATTATTCTTCCTGCCACACGGGAAACGCTTTCCTGAGGAGCCTGCTCAGGCCATGCTCGGGATTTCTTTCAATCTCATTTCTTGAGTGCCCGCTGTGTCTGGTGTGCTCTGACCCGTGGGGACAAAGGGCTGGCTCCTGTAACAATTCCCAGTCCAATTCTGAAACTTTGCAATAGCTATTAGTTATGAAAACCATTTCGTTTCGGTTCAGACCCAGTCCTGTTTGTTTTAAACTTCAATTGACATTCAATTCCAAGCCCCCTCCCTGGCCAACCCTCCAGAATAGGCTGGCTGGTGGGCTGGAGTTTTGGCTCAGGGTGAGGCAAGGACTCCCCCCTTGCCCGAACTTCAGTCAGGCTCCTCTGAGCCCTCTTTTCAATGAGGTGTCATCCTTGGTCTGTCTTTGGCCTGCCCAGCTCAGTTTTAGCAAAGAATCCCGTTAAACTGGTTTATTGAGAAGCCCCCCACTCTTGGTATCCAATCATATTGCTCCCCCTGGCCCTTGCTTCTTAACCAAGTTCTTCTTAGTAATTTTCCATCCAATTTCTCATCCTGCCCATTGCCTAGAAATCCCCACATGCCCCTGTTGTACTTGAAGGGGAGTTCAATCTCTCTCTCCTCTATTGCAATAGTCTTGAATAAAGTCGTCCTTGCCTGTTGAACTCTGGTGCAATTTTTCTTTGACAGGTGGCTTGTCTGTTGCACATCCACGCCCCTCCTTCTCTCCTGCTCTTCTGCACCCAGTGCTGGGTTGGGGAAGAGACCTATTTTGAGACTGTCCCCAAAAGAGCAAACTCATACGTGTTAGCATGGGCACTTGAGATAGGGAGAAGACATGTATGAGGGGAAAAAGGCCTGAGAGACAATGGGGAGAGCTCTGCAGAAGGCCAGAAGAGCTGACACAGGTCTGACCTGAGCAGAGGAGAGATGGGAGGGAGTGAGACAGGGTGGAGGCATCTTTGGTGTCAGTCCAGTTCTAAGAAAAGCTCAGCAAGGCCACTGGAGAGTCCTCTACCCAAGGCCACCCACCAGGGGAGTCCCCCATATCACAAGAATGAGTCCCAATTTACTATCCTTGCTGCACCCAGCAATTGGGTGGGAGTGGCCTGTGGGAAGCCTGGCTTTGATGTGAGCCATGGAACACAGCAACAGATTGTGGGGTGTTGTGCTGGGACCATCAGTCAGTTATGCCCCTGTCATTGGAGACCAGCCATATGAACTTCCTTCAGTCTTGGCTGATTACAGTTTACCCTCATTTGTGGGTAGGCCCACATTAGTGGAGGAGGAGGTTGAACCCTTCTCTTGGTTTTCTCTCTCTAGTGCCAAACTTCCACAGGTTCTTTTGCTTGGCAGGCCTGCAAGTGCTGCTGGTTTTGTTTGTTTGTTTTAAAGATTTTATTTATTTGAGAGAGAAGGAGACAGAGATAGTGATAGAGATAGCAAGAGAGAGCATGAGGGGAAGAGAGGGAGAAGCAAGATACCCACTGAGCAGGGAGCCCAATGCAGGGCTCAATCCAGGACCCCGAGATCATGACCTGACCTAAAGGCAGATGCTTAACTGACTGAGCCATCCAGGTGCCTCTGTTTTTTTTTTTTCTTTTAAAGATTTTATTTATTTATTTGACAGAGAGAGAGATCACAAGTAGGCAGAGAGTCAGGCAGAGAAAGAGGGGGAAGCAGGCTCCCTGCTGAGCAGAGAGCCTGATGCGGGGCTTGCTCCCAGGACCCTGAGATCATGACCTGAGCCGAAGGCAGTGGCTTAATCCACTGGGCCACCCAGATGCCCCTCTCTGTTTTGTTTTTAAAGATTGTATTTATTTATTTTGAGGGAGAGAGAGAGAGTGGGAGGAGGGGCAAAGAGGGAGAGAGAGAGAATCTCAGACAGACTCCACACTGAGTGTGGAGCCTAACGTGGGCTCAATTTCATGACTGCAACATCAAGAGCAGAGCTGAAATCAAGAGTTGGACGTCTAACTGACTGAGCCACCCACGTGCCCCCAAATGCTGCTGTTTTGTCACGAGTCCCCTGCCATTGAGAGATGGGGCTCAGGCTGGACCCATTTCTCCCCTTCCTCAGCTCCTGCCCTAAGAGATCTACCTTGTAGTCTAAAGTTACTGGTTTAAGAGCTTCAAGCCCTGCTACTAATTTGGTTTCCACTCTTTTATCAGGATATTCCTTTATCCTCCCGATGCCAGCAGTAACAATGTCTGCTGCTCTATGCCATATCCAAGTACTCTTTCTCTTCACTCTGCACTTACCTTCTCCCTTTTCCAGGCCCTAGTGATGACACGTGGTCTTGGCCATCGTTCAATCACCTTACCACGACCCATGGGGGGATGTGGTTGGAGGCCCCTCAGTGTTGGAGGACCACAGATGGACAAGTCAAATGTTCTCCCTCCTTCACAGAGACAGTCTTCCTCTTAGATAACCCAGGGAATGAGGTGGGCTGTTGGGTTCATGGCCGGTTCTCATGAAATGAACAATGTTCTGCAAGCCTGGTGAGGCTCCTTGGCCAGCTCCAGTGACTCCAGTTGTTCTCTGAATTTGAAATGTGAGTTTGGTGGGCCACTGCTACGGCCCATTCAAACATGTGTCCTCAAATTTTAATGTTGCCCCTGTGTTCCTATGGTGGAGTAGGTAGGGGCTGAGGGCAGGCTACCCAAAATAGACCACTTTGGCATGAAGATTATTCTAAGCTCAAGGCAATCAAGACCCTATGGTCTCAAGAGAAACTTTTGCCCCTCCCTTAACTACATAGAAGATTTGAAATTGGGGGTCTTTCCCAGAATAAAGCTGTTGAGCAAGGGTAAATTTTATCTGAGTGACCCATCTGTATAGCAGTGCAAACATCTGATTACCAAACATCTGTTCATTTTCTAATCGCCCTCCATTCCTTTCATCTGAAATCGCAGACCCCTACCCCTTCTTCCTAGTTCAGGATGACATATAGACCTCATTTTGCCTGACTGTCTTTGGAATTTCCATGCCTATGTGGATTCCTCTTACAGACACTATTAAATTTGATTTTTTCCTATTAACGTGTCTCATGTCAATTTGCTTCTTAGTCTGGCTAGAAGGACCTCACTGTTTATGGGAACCAGCGTTGAGTTCCAGAGATGAACTCTGAAACATGGTTATGACACCTGAGGGCAGAGATCCTCAGAAGGGGACTTTTGATCTTTATTTCTGTGGGCGGAGGTAATACCTGCTGGAAGCATCAGGGTCTTGAGAAACTTTGTAGAAGGTTGTTCCTAACTTCAGACCAGCGCCTTCCACTCTTGGAACAGGATACCCATCTGGGGAGGTCTTCTTCCCTGGCAGTTCAACTTTAGGGTGCATAAAAATCACATGGAGAGGGGCGGGCGCCTGGGTAGCTCAGTTGGTGAAGCGTCTGCCGTTGGCTCAGGTCATGATCCCAGGGTCCTGGAATTGAGCCCCACGTCAAGTTTCTGCTCAGCAGGGAGGCTTTTTCTCCTTCTCCCTCTGCTTGCCGCTTCCCTTGCTTGTTCTCTCTCTCTCCCAAATAAATAAATAAAATCTTTAAAAAAAATCACCTGGAGAGATTGTTAAAATGTAGATTGTAGGCAGCATTCCAGAGGGCTGGGTGGGACCCAGGAGTCTGCATTTTTAACAAGCACGGGAAGATTCTAAGCAGTCTTTTGCTTCGGGAACCACTGATCCAATCTGCAGTGTCTGTGTGTTTCTCTCCTATTATGGTGGTCTCAGGCCCAGTGAGAAAGGGGGGAGAGGAGCGAGGGTGTGTGTGGGGGAGGGGGGTTGAGTGATGCCTGCCCCGCAACTAAGGGGATTGTCATTAGAAATGTCATTAGAAATGGAAGAAATGTCTCTCCCAACAAGACATAGGATCCTGGGGGACAATGAAAGGGAATCACCAGTCGGAACAGAATAGAGAAGGACACATACACCGTGAAGCTTGTAAGGAGTACATTAAGATGAAAATGGATTATGACCGTGTGAACAAGGCTATTCTGTGAGGAGAAACACCAGGAGAAAAGATGAACATTGTGCATGAGACAGAAGGAATTTGGTGAAAAGAAAAATCAGATGTTGAGAAAACAAAGTTAAATTAAAATTAAAAATTAAAAGATGGCTAGAGCATCTTCATCCAAACACATGATCAGATGAAAGATGTGACAGAGTATAGAAACCTCCTGGAGACTTGGGGACAAAACGGAGCTGATGGAAGCAGCTGGAAAGAACCTCCATGGGTGGGATGTTCCTTACCATTGACTATGTCAAAGGCCAAATAATCCAGTAACTACGGTAGGTGAAGACTGTGGCTGATGACTTGACTCCATCAAGTGGGGTACTAACACCAAGCAGCCCACATCCAAGAACCCATAAGACAAGCTGCAGCAGGAAGAGTGCCCCATCGAAGCATCAGGTGGGTGAATGATTAGACAGCAGTGAGACTGTGTCTCACTGTTTATGAGAATGATGGTAGAAAACCTGCCCAAATTATTAGATCAGATGGATTTTACTAATCACCTGCATGACAGTACGTTCAATAAAATTAGAGACTATCGAGGAAGTCTTTATAGCCTTGCTCTAAAATATCAATTCATAGGTTTTACAAGAACTTAATACTAGTGGGAATCTGAGGAAACGTCCAGGGAAAATGGACAACGGGGCCCAGATGAAATCTGGGAGAGCAGTAATTAGAGAGCAGTAATGACTCTAAGGAAAAAGGATTTTAACTTGTTTAATTATAGTATCTGTCCCTAAGGAAGAGTGCTTCTGAAAACTCGACAGGGTAAGGTTACCACAGGTGCAAACAACTGTAACCTATTATAAGGCCCTGGCAATGATAAAACGATTAACCGAGATTTTAATTCGGTGACCTATTATTGCTGGCCTGGATGACTTTGTTGCAGGGCTTAAAGCCAGCTCCAGCTAGTTTAAGCTGACAAAAGTGTCTGGCGCCTGGTAGTTCCTGGTGTGCGTATGTCGCCACCCCAACATGGTTAATGATGCCGAGCTGTCCGCTTTCTCGACTGCTCATCCAAATTCTGGGTACCTGGAACCCCTCATTCCGTTCCAAGTTAGGGCATGGATGTGACTGGTGTTGATCCACAGTGGGTGATGTGAGTTCTGGGTGGTGACTTGCACAGGAAGGCTAAATCCCACAGGGATGTTGCTGGTCTCCTGATGCTTTGATGACTATTTGCAGTTCTAAGTCACCACACGAATTGTGTGCCCTGTGTTGCTCTGATTAATGTATCAGTAAGTGCCATGTTTGTTTAATTACCTTTGATCTTAGACATTGTGTGCACTCGAAGGGGTGGTTTGAAAGCAGGATTGGGCTCTCCCACATGAAGGAATGAGCAGATCGCATTCCATCCCATACTTGCTGTGTCTCTGAGAGGAAAATTGCTAATAAATATCAATGTATATATATATATATATATATATATATATATATATATATATATATATAACAAAAAAACAGACAGAGGAGTCTCCTAGAATCAAAGGACGGGGATGCATCTCGGCGACTGGAAGGACAGCAAAGTCATCAGACCTCTCACCTGTCTCTCGCCCTCTGCTTTCTTCTCTGTGCAGCTACATGTTTTGTTTCAATGTAGGGTTGTAGGTCTTTTCCTGAAGGATCTGTGATGGTTTTTTATTTGGCTTTATTCTCTCCCTGAAGACTCGCTGAGCTGGTCTCCTGACCAAGGTTTCCATTCACTGCCCAGCCTGCGAATGGATCTGGGTCCTTTCAAGGTGTCCTTTGCCGGCGGGCCATGCTGTTAAGCTTTGTCAGTAGAGGGAGCAAGAGAGACACCGTAGGAGGAAAAAAGAGGTCTGCTTCCGGTTGTCGGTGGCTTGTGCGGGCGGGCTCTCAGGGCTCCCTTGGCCGGCGGCTGCAAAGGCGCATGCGCGGGTTTCCGCTCAGGCGTCTGCACCGAGCAGCTCTTTCAGCCGCATCTCCAGCGCTCAGCTCCTTCAGCGCTCAGCTCCTCAGGGCAGGGCTGCCAGCAGCGCCTAGTGACCGGTGGCTTCTTCTGGCGACAACCTCTTCTTGCACCCTGGTGGTTCCTGACCTTGGGAGTTTCCTGGGTGAAATCTGAAATTGGCCTCTGGGCATGGGGAGCAAGGACAGACCCAAGAAAGAGGCAGTGCCCAACAGATTGGTAGGTGGCAGTTTTAAGAAGCCAGGGGACTTGCCTATGGGGTTCGTCCTGGGGGGCTGCGCAAGGAGCAGATCTTCACACCCTCCTGTCAGACTCCTAAAAGTTTATACAGAGGCCTTAACCGGGTTCAGTCATGTCTACTAGATGGTATATCCAGTCCTGCTTGTCCGGGATGGTCTCAACAACGCATTACTGTCTCAAGTCTGTGTGCCGGAGGCAGCTTTTAGGGCGGGTAGGCAGGCAGAGTGCACGAATACGCCTTGAGATCAAGGGCCGGGGAGGGGGAGGAGCCTCCAACTGCCTGGGTCCAGCTCAGGGATCAAAGGGCGGTCATACCCTCTGGATGATCTCCTCCAATACTCTGCCTCTTGGGGCTGGCTCCTGTAATACACGTAGCCCTCTTTTGCAATGTGCCCTGAGCAGTCTGCAAGGGTTTTACTAGCAGGGAGGTGGCTTGTTGGGTGACTCTGGCCACACTGGAGGCAGGTGCCACAACAACAGTTTAGACACAGGCAAGAAAAAACATAGAGGAAGATAATGATTCCCACAATAAGTTGTGATTTTTAAAATTAAGAGCCCCATGACCTGAATTATTGATTTATTAGGTCCTCTAGGTTGGGGGTTGGATAACTCAGGATATTTAGTTGTTTCTTTATGTGATTTAATAAAGATGGTACATTAGCAGATTTCTCAGGTATAAATGCCCAGCCTTCTGTTTGTATGATGGCCTGGGTGCCTCCTTGTGAGGCAGTGATAATGTCCAGGTAATCCTGTGTTGGGGGAACAGCTTTTCTCATTAGAGATATTTTAGTGTTTAGTAAGGGCAGGCTTTTCCCTTACTGGCTGTCAGGTAGGGCTTGCGGGGTGAATTTAGTAAGGGCTTCCATGTGGGTTTCAATGTCCTCCAGCTCCACTGGAAGGTACAAACATGGCAGCCAGATGACCAGTGGAAAACAGGACATGCCCCTCTGGCCTTGAGGAGAGGGAGGTTGGCAATTGCTGCTCTGATGGGGCTGATTCTCCCTTGTGCCCAGGGAAAGCCAGGTGCAGTGATCCAGACACACAGGAGGAAACCGTGGCCAAAGATCTGTGCCACCAAACCACTGGGCTCCATTTGGGACTCCCCCAAAAATATCTGGGCAATGTGACCAGTCAGTGTCAAACTAGCTGCCGTCCTTTAGTGTGACGTAATGACCAGCTAGTTTCAGTGACATTCATATTTCTGGTACAGCTGGGTTGGTTCTGTTTAGAGTGATTTTTCTGTTCCTGACATAGGGGTGCCGGGTGATTCAGTGTTCGAATGTCCATAACCCAGGGTGAGCCCTATGACTATATCTCAACTCTGAGCCCAGTCACCTGTGGCTCAAATGGCATTTTTTTAGGGCTCTTTTGGTCATTTTGATGGGCTGTCCATGTTGTTTAAATCTCAGGAAAAGAATGTCCAGTGTTAATGATAGTGGGTGCCATAGTCCTGGTTTCTGGAGTTGTGTTAATAATATCAGATGAATTAAGAGGACTAGTCCAGCTTGTTCTTTTTTCACATACTGCTTTTGGACTTCTTAATTCTCTCCTTGGAGTGGTGATAATCCTGATGAGCTAGAAGGGGGCAGCTGCTCATATACCCGTTAGTTGGAGTAGTTCTTTCATTGGGCATACAAGTGGGCCCACTGTAGAAAGGTGTTTATATTAGGAGTCTGTCTGATGACACCCTAGGAGCAGCAGAAGTCTAAGGGTAAAAGAGAAGTAATTGTGTGGGAAAGTCTTGTCCTTCTGAATTACATATGTGGCCCGATCATTAGATGTTATTGTGGCTGTAGCTTTAGAAATTTGACCTGGTTGTGCATGCCATACATGTTGGCTGGGGATGGCAGCAGGCAGGAATAAGGAGATGGACTGGGGGTGGGACACACCAGACCAGGATGCTCCCCTCTTTCAATGGAGGCATGTTCTGTTCTGGGTATAGTGCATTTTAGCAGGCCTGGCTTGCAGCAGGACAATGGGCTCCCATTGGTGGGAAATAATTCATCTATCCTGGTGGGATGTCTTATTGAGAATTCCGGGACAAAATGCCTTTTCAAGGCATGATGGGGGATGTTCTCAGCAGGATAGAATGTTAATTTATGGGGAGACTCAGGGCAAAGGCTGTCTCCCTTGACTTCAATTTTTTAACTTTTAAATATTTTATTTATTTATTTATTTATTTATTTTTATTTTTTTTTTTACTTTGAAATGTTTTTAATTTTTTATACAAATGGAGCCTCAGGCGGCCAAACTCAAAGGAACTCTTGTATCTCTTACTCTTACTCTTTGCCGGTTTGGGGGAAGCAGCACGACCTTAAGCTCAGGAGGCATCACCAACATTTCAGTTATGCCAATAAAATTGTTCAATTTTCTGGACTAGTAAAATCCACTGTGGCAGAAGAGTCCCATAGAACATTTGTGTCCAGCAAAAGAAATGAGAAGAAAGAAAACAAAAGAACCTTCCCTCGATTCCATATCATAAAACACACCTTTGGCCACATGTTGTGGGACTGCGTTTAAGTTTGAAACTGAGTGCGAGCAGCTTTATCTTGATCGACTGAGGATTGATCCAAGCTGGAGGTTTATCCTGAAGATTACATCACCTCAGTTCCACTTTTCGTTACAGTAGTCTTGCTTCTTGATTTGTTGACCACAGCCCCCGTTTCTTTCATGGATTTTGGACATCAGAAGTAGATGAGGAAAGGGGTCTGACCATTTTTCGGAGGGATGTGCCTGGTTGAACCTTGCATGGTATTTTTTTAAGTACACATTTTTTAAGTATTTTTTTTTTATGTTTTATTTATTTATTTATTTATTTATTTATTTAATTTAATTTTTTTTAAATTTTTTTATTTTTTTCAGCATAACAGTATTCATTATTTTTGCACCACACCCAGTGCTCCATGCAATCCGTGCCCTCTACAATACCCACCACCTGGTGCCCCCAACCTCCCACCCCCCACCCCTTCAAAATTCTCAGATCGTTTTTCAGAGTCCATAGTCTCTCATGGTTCACCTCCCCTTCCAATTTCCCTCAACTCCCTTCTCCTCTCCATCTCCCCTTGTCCTCCATGCTATTTGTTATGCTCCACAAATAAGTGAAACCATATGATAATTGACTCTCTCTGCTTGACTTATTTCACTCAGCATAATCTCTTCCAGTCCCGTCCATGTTGCTACAAAACTTGGGGATTCATCCTTTCTTTTTTTTTTTTTTTTTTTTTTTACAGCTTTATAAACATATATTTTTATCCCCAGGGGTACAGGTCTGCGAATCGCCAGGTTTACACACTTCACAACACTCACCATAGCACATACCCTCCCCAATATCCATAACCCCAAAATATTTTATTTATTAAGAGAGAGAGTGCAAGAGAGAACATGAGCTGGGGTTGGAGGGGCAGAGGCAGAGGGAGAAGCAGGCTCCCCACTGATCAGAGAGCCCCATGACACATTCTTGATCCCAAGACCCCAATATCATGAACTCAGCCAAAGGCAGATGCTTTTTTTTTTTTTTTAAATACAAATTTTATTTATTAGAGAGAGCATGAGAGGGAGATCATGAGCAGGAGGGGAGGTGTAGAGGGAGAAGCAGACTCTCCAATGAGCAGGGAGCAGGATATGGGACTTGATACCAGGACCCTGGGATCATGAGCTGAGCCAAAGGCAGACACTTGGCCGACTGAGCCACCCAGGCACCCCTCCCTTGACTTTATACCTTTATGGTCCATATTGGGTGCCTTGGCAGAGGGGTTCCTAGTTTGGCATATTGGGTAATGGGCCTTACTGATTGATCATGTAAGTGTATTAAAGCCTGGGATAGTACTTTAGTTCACTTGGTCAGGTGGTTTTACTTGTTAGTAAATTAATCTGCTGCTTTAATGTTTATTTTTTTTCCTAACAGTCCTGCCTCTTGCATGTTATAGGCACGTTCTTCTGTTTAACGTCATGTGTTTGTCCACTCTTATATATCATGGCCTTTGAAATGTGTTCCCTGATCGCTGTCTATTTGATGAGAGGAGCTGTACATGGTGCTCAGCTTCTACGATCCCCAGCTGGTGGAAACTTGGAGGAGGCCAGCCATAGAGTGCACCTGAAAGAAGGCATATGTAGAATCCTCACCTGGAGGGAGGGGGCGAATGTGATCAGTTTGCTAATCCTTCACCATTTGGAAACTCCAGTGGATGGTCCCAGATCCCTTTGGCAGTTGCGTTGAAGATGGTTTAGAACACACAGGATTTATTACTGCATTAACCAGCCCACTGTATTTTATTTTATTTTATTTTTTAATGATTTTATTTATTTATTTGACAGAGATCACAAGTAGGCAGAGATGCAGGCAGAGAGAGAGGAAGGGAAGCAGGCTCCCCGCTGAGCAGAGAGCCCGATGCGGGCCTCGATCCCAGGACCCTGGGATCATGACCTGAGCCGAAGGCAGAGGCTTTAACCCACAGAGCCACCCAGGTGCTCCAGGCCACTGTATTTTAAGGGCAATCTGGCATTCTTGGTAATAATGCCATTTAATCTGGGTGTTATGGTGGCCTCTCTTTCTGTGTGTCCCATCTGCCATATCTACTGAGGAGTTAGTTGCTAGGACATCAGTTCCCTGATGGCGAGAGAGTGTTTGTGCCTCATGAGCTGGGATGTGGAAAACAGTGAGGACTGCCGCAGGCTCTTGCAGGCAAATCTAAATGTTTTTTCCCATATCTTGACCTCCTAAGGGCTTATTTATGATCATCTGCACCTCAGCTTTTCATTGTCTAAGCCATAGGGTTAATCTTTTTAGAACCACTCCACTGTCTATGTAAAGGGCTAAGGGCCAGCTTCCTTCTGTTTCCATTGGGCTGGTGTCAGTGTTGGGCTGCGGAGTCTCCACACTACTTGTGGGATATCAGGCATCAGCAGTGTTCCTTATGCCCTTTTTATAGACTGCAGGGGCTGCCACAGAATAGGGTGGGGGCATTTGGAGGATCTCTATATTCTATAGGGCCTTGTAGCACCCACATTTCTGTGGGCTGGTGGCCTGCCACTTAAAGTGGGAGTTTGAGTCATGGCAGAAGTGGGTCCATGGAACATGGTCTCTACCCATCCCTTGGTAGAAAGGGAAGCTCTTACCATGATATGTGCACATTGCTAGGA
Organism: Lutra lutra; assembly: GCF_902655055.1. Taxonomy (NCBI): domain Eukaryota; kingdom Metazoa; phylum Chordata; class Mammalia; order Carnivora; family Mustelidae; genus Lutra; species Lutra lutra. The sequence goes on from NC_062293.1 coordinate 46,912,876, forward strand.
GCTCTTGCTCTATGGAGGTATATCAGGGTTTTGCCCCTTTTCAGGGCTAAGACCCAGATCCCAGAGGTATTTTCTCCTTCTGTTGTCTCCTGCATAGTGCCCAACCCACACATTCTAGAGTCACAGAAACATCTAATTCACATGGTAGACCTGCTTCGGAGATGTCCAGAGCTTTAATCTCTTTCACTAGTGTTTTTGCCTCTCAAAGGTGGCTTGCAACTCTGATCATCTGTTTTTTTTTTTTTTTTTTTCTTTTAAAGGGTGGAGGCACCGTGCCAAGTGGGGAATAAAAGTCCTACCAAACCCCCAGTCTCCTACAAAGGCTCGCATTTCTTTTATGTACCAAGGGGTTGGATAGGCTTGTATCTTATCAATTCCAGTTTCTGGGTCAACATGCATCTTACCCGACCAAACAATTCCCCCAAATTTTGTGGTGGTATCTGGGCCTTGAATTTCTGGTGAATTAATCCTTTCCCTTGCAGATGTTCCAGCAAAATCTTCAGGGTGTCCTGCAGCAGAGGGGAGTCTCCACGTGTTAACATTATATCATTGATGTAACTGTTGTGGAAAAGGAGAACAGGATCAGGTCTCATGTTAACAATCACTAGACATACTGGAGTGCTGTGAGGTAGCCTTGGGGAAGGTCCATTGTTGCCCTTCCCACATGAAGGCAAATTGATCTTGTGACTCAGTAGCAAAGGATATACTGAATAAAGCACTGGCTAAAACTAGTACAGCACGGGGCACTCCTAGGACCATGGCCAAAGTATTCAAGGTGGTGGCAATGTTGGTCACAGCCACGTGGACGGGTGGCATTATCTTTTTTTTTTTTAATATTTTATTTATTTATTTGACAGAGATCACAAGTAGTCAGAGAGGCAGGCAGGGAGAGAGAGAGGAGGAAGCAGGCTCTCAGGACCCTGGGATCACCACCCGAGCTGAAGGCAGAGACTTTAACCCACTGAGCCACCCAGGCGCCCCAACATTATTCTTGTTCGTTTCTTGGCAGTCCTGGACATCTGCCATGAGCCACCTGGCAATACTGGGCCGTTGAAAGCACTATGAGCAAAGCATGTAATACTAGTTTGGTGCAGTTCTTGGATAATTCTCGTTCCTTATGCTCCCAGGCAATTTATACTATTTTTCTCATGGGTGGTGGGCTTACTAGTTCCCAGTTGGCATTGCCCCTCAGGACTGGTTTGATTACTCTAACCCAGAGGTGGAATTCACTGATGGTTTGTAGAGTTTGACTTTGTAGGATATGCCCAATATGTTCTCTGGTATTGAAGGGATACCAGTTGTCATGGTGAAGAACTTCTAATTTGGAGTGTCAAAGGGACTTTTTTGAGCATAATTATTTGCCCTCCCTAACCACTAATGGCACCGAGGGGGCCAGGAAACCTCTGAGGGTTATGGTGTCTGAGAGTACACTTGGCTCCGGTATCAACCAGAGCTGTCATTTGTTTATTTCTGGGGGTACTAGTAAATAGTGAGCCCAACATGCGACCTCTGATTGCCTCTCATGGCCGTCACCTGGAGGCAATCTTGGCTTGTATTTTGCCCTCTCTACACAGAAGTGATGCCCCGCTGGGAGGCTCCCAAAGGTGCCTCTTTCCTAAGGCCCATTTCTGTGGTCTCCTGGCTGGCTCACCAGTTGTAGTTGGCAACCTCAGGAACTCCCTGGGTGAGATCTGAAGCTGGCACCCTACAAGGAGGGCAAGGAAAAGAGGCAGACTCCTCTAGCTCAGTAGGTGGCAGATTTAATAAGCAAGGGAACTTACTTATGAAGCTTGTCTTGGGACAAGACTTGGGACTTGACTGAGAGAAGTACATCTCCACATCTACTTGCCAGAATCTTAAAAGTTTATACAGAGTCCTTAACTGGGTTCAGTCACATAAACCGTGCAGATGGTTTCAACCACCCACTGTTCTCTCAAGAACTCCCTGAAATTCCCTGTGGGGAAGATAGGTGGAACGCACATTTCAAGGACACAGGAGCAAGGGAGGAGCCTCTGACCACCTCCATCCAGCTTGAAGGTCAACTAGCAGTTGTTTCCTCTTGGTGACCTTCTCCAACATTCCCATTTCCCCACCCAGGGTCCAGCGGGTCTTATAATGTTGTACCTTCAGATAGATACCACCCCAAGTAAAGAGGTTGGATTTCCAGCAAGTTCCACTGGTGTGGAAACACAGTAACTTCTTTTCTTTTTCTATCCAGAGATACCAGGCCTGTAAGGTCTGAATCTTAGCCCAGGGGTTAACCTCTTCCTTGGGCAGGACATCTCAGCCCTTGGGGTAGAGGCTGCTCCTTATTTCTGCTATTCCTGTATCCTTTGGAGGTTTTTGTAGCCAGCTCCTCATTACCCTTCTTAGTAGCCAACCTCTCATTATGCCAGTCCTCTGTTACAGTTAATGATTCTTTTTATTAAATCTTCCCTATTCAAGTTGCTGTGCAGTTTGCCTCTTCTTGATGGGACCCAGATGCAGGCCAGCTTTCTCAGTTTCTCTGGTAAAAAGCCTTTCCATAACACACAAGTCCAATTGCTCTGATCTGAGTCAGCCCTGGGCCAGTGTTTACTTCTAGTCAGTGTCCCATGAGAGAGAATCTGATTGGCCTAAGGAGGTCAAGTCATCATCTCCTGGTCCAATAAGCTACAGCCAGGGAGCACATGACTGCCACAGATAACCCCGTGGGCAGGTTACCAATAGAACCCTCTTATTAGACAGAGGGGGTGTGTGAAAACATGGGATATGTTGATAACCTAAAAATACCTGACCACTTAATGAATGTGGAAAAATGAAGAATGATGTGGGAGTAATATTGATACTGCAAAGGTTCTTACTGACTGTTTTCCTTCTGAGTGGTTCCCCCCCCACCAAAAAGCTTTATTAAGGTACAATGGACAAATAAAAATTATATATATTTAAGGTGTACAACTTGATGTTTTAATATATGTATACATTGCAAAATGATCACCACAATCAAGCAAATTAACATACCCATAACCTCACCTCACTATCATTTCCTCCTCCCTTTCCTCCTCTGTTGTCTTCTTTTTTGGTGTATAGTGGCTGAAAAATTTTCCCTTTTCCCCTTCTAGGTTCTTTGGCTGGTCTAATTAAATTGACATAAGATGGATTACAGGAGAAAAACAAATACAATTTCACATGTATGGGGGGGGTCCCCATATTGTAAGACTCAAGGGCAAGGGTCAGGCAGCTGAGGCTTATATGCCATCCTGAGCTAAGGAATAGGGTGGGGCTGGAGCTTCAAAGGAAAGGATGGTAAGAGGAACAAACTGTTGATAGTTTGATGTTTGTGCTGCCATGTGGATAGGCCTTCCAGATAAAAAGGGCTCTCTGGTAAGAGTTCTCTTTCTGGGTCACACCCCCCAGTCTGAATTCTTTTAGGTAGTTAAGGTAGAGGTAAAAGTTTTTCTTGAGGCTGATTGGTCTTAATGCCTTTACCTCAAAATAATCTATATGCCAACTGGTATATTTTGGAGTCTTGTATTCTGCACCCACTCTCTCCTGCCAGATGAGGAGACTTAAGATTGACTCTCTTGGCAAATTTCAAATATACAATGCAGTATCGTTTACTGTATTACTGTGCTATACATTAGATCTCCAGAATTTATTCATCCTGCATAAATAAAACCTTGTACCCTTTTGACCAATATCACCCCATTAACCCTCTATTCACCCCCTGGCATCTATCATCCTGTCTCTGCTTCTTTGAGTTTGACTACTTTAGATTCTGCATATAAGTGAGGTCATGAGTATTTGTTTTTCTGTGTCTGGCTTATTACCCTTAGAATATCTTCTACGTTCATCCATATTGTTGCAAATGGCAGGATTTCCTTCTTTTTTATGGCTTAATAATATTCCATTGCATAAATACCACAATCTCTTCATTTCACTTGTTAGTGGACATTTAGTTTGTTTCCACTTCTTGGCTTCAGTGAACTTGGGAGTTCAGATACAGTGCCAAGCTGCACTTCACACAGGCTATATGAATTTACTCCTCTACAAGAATATATGACAATATGTTATTTCCCTCTCAATAAACTTTTACATTCTTGCCTATCTGATGGGTGAAATAGAGTATTTCATTGTAGTTTTAATTTACATTTTAAAAAAACTTATGAGGGTAATTGAACATCTTCCCTATGTTTAAAAGGTATTTGCATTTTATTTTCTGTGAATTGTTAATGCCTTGTGCCATTTTCTATTGTGGCGTTAGTCTTTTTCTTACTGGTTTGGTTTTTAGATATTAAGGACATTAGCCATTTGTCATTCACATTGGAAATAATTCCTTCAGTTTGTTGTTTTTTGACTCTATGCTATTTTAGGCTGTGTAAAGTTTTGAATTTTTTCTTTTTTTTTTAAAGATTCATTTAGTTATTTGAGAGAGAGAGAGAGAGAGAGCAGAGGCAGGGGCAGAGGAAGAGGGAGAAGGAGAGAATCTCAAGCAGATTCCCCACTGAGCACAGAGCCTGATACTGATACCGAGCTCCATCTCACCACCCTGAGACCATGACCTGAGCTGAAATGAAGAGTTGGACGCTTAACTGACTGAGCCACCCAGGTGCCCTTTCAATTTTTATATGTAGTCAAATTTATCAGTTATATCAACTAGGACTGTATTTAGCTATGGGAAATAAAGAGCCAACAGTTTGAACAGATGGGGGAATATTTGTTTCATGGAACATGCAGGGAAAACTGCATTGTCTAGAGCACATCTTCCTGCATTATCTGATTCTAATATCTAAGTTTTAGATAACTGATAGCAAAGAAAAATAATTATAGCCTATAGACATGCAAATGAATGATGTCCAGTAGAGAAACAACTCTCTCCCACTGTCCTGACCCTGTGGGAAAGCCAGTTTGTACATTTATTTCAGTATTCCTGATCTAAAAATGTGTTCTTGGGATTCCTCTTTGTTTCCTCTTTGATGCATTAAATAAAATATTTAACATGTGTTCACTTTTATAGTGTATGAGAGCCATGACTTAACCTTATCTAAAAAATTGTCTTTTAGCAAGTATGAAGCCTGGAGATAGGCAGTTCCAAAGCCATTAGGGAATCAGGCTTTCTCCATTTTTCTATTTCACTATTCTTAGTACACAGTCTTCATCACTCTGTTGGTAACCACATGGTGCTGGACAGTGCACCTCCAGTGCTCCCTTCTCCATTCCAGAGTGAAAAGGGCAAAAAATAAGGACGTTGGCCTTGTACCAGGGAAGAAAAGCTTTCCCAAAAGTCACTGTTTCTGCTTATATCTCATTGGTCAGATCTCCAAGGGAATCTAGAAAGAAGACTATGACTTCTAGGTACATTGTTCATTTCCTTCCACTTTTAAAACAAGGCTTGTTAGTAAGGAAGAAAAGGAATGTGTCTATGAGGGAGATAAATAACGTCTGCCACATCAGTCTTGTCTCAATTGTTTCATGATTTAGTGGCTAATCTACATAGGCTATCCTTAATCTAAGATTGTAAAATGTTCTTTTTTAAAAATGTGTTTTTAAACTTATGACTTTATTTTTTAAAACAAATTAAACCTTTGTTTCATTTGGGATTTGATATAAAGAGCAGGGTGAGTGTTTTTCTCTAGATGGCTATCCAGCTTCCCCAGCACTATTTACGGAATATCTCAATGTTTCCTCATTGAGTAGAAATGCCACCTTTGTAAAAAAAAAAAAAAAAAAAAAAGTCACCTTTGTCACTTATTAAATTTCTATAGTTAGGTCCAACTTTGTATTCTCTTGCATTATTCTTTTCTAGTCCTAATATTTAACTTGCTATAACTAGATACTATTTTCCTGGTAGGTCTGGACTCTCCATATCGCTGATTTCCCAGATTTTTTCCTGGTTATATAATTATTTAAATTAAAATAAATAAATCATAGTTAAAGAATTTAGATACCACAGATAGGTTTGTTGTTGTTTTTTTAAAAGATTTTATTTATTTATTTGACAGACAGAGATCACAAGTAGGCAGACAGGCAGGCAGAGAGAGAGAGAAGAGGAAGCAGGCTCCTTGCAGAGCAGAGAGTCTGATGCGGGACTCGATCCCAGGACCCTGAGATCATGACCTGAACCGAAGGCAGAGGCTTAACCCACTGAGCCACCCAAGCGCCCCCACAAGTAGGTTTTTTTTTTTTTTAAGATTTTATTTATTTATTTGACAGAGATCACAAGTAGGCAGAGAGGCAGGCAGAGAGAGAATGGGAAGCAGGCTCCTTGCTGAGCAGAGAGCCCGACGCAGGACTCGATCCCGGGACCCTGGGATCATGACCTGAGCCGAAGGCAGAGGCTTTAACCCACTGAGCCACCCAGGCGCCCCCACAAGTAGGTTTTTTTTTTTTTTAAAGATTTATTTATTTATTTATTTATTTATTTGACAGAGAGAAATCACAAGTAAGCAGAGAGGCAGGCAGAGAGAGAGGAGGAAGCAGGCTCCCCGCTGAGCAGAAAGCCCGATGTGGGGCTCGAACCCAGGACCTGGGATCATGACCTGAGCCGAAGGCAGCGGCTTAACCCACTGAGCCACCCAGGCGCCCCACAAGTAGGTTTTTTAAATGAAAAAATAGTCACCTGATTTTATCCTTCCCCACTCGCAGTCTCGTTAACCAGCGAGAGTCACTTTTAACCCTACAAACTTTGCCTATCCCACATTGTATCTGCCTTATTGTTTGATATATGCTTATGCTGCTATTTACTGACTGATCAATTTTAGTCATATTTATCATCTTCCTTTTGGAACAGATGTGGAATTAGTTCTTTTAACCCTCCTCCCCTCCTTCATCTTCCCAAAATAAAGCAGTATTTTTAGTTATGTGAGCAAATTGTATGAGTCATTATAATGATGGAAGTTTTGTTCACTATAAAGTTAATTCTTTTAAAAAAGATTTATTTATTCATTTTATTTTTATTATATTATATTTTATTTTGAAAACAACAAACTTTTATAGGAAGCTGAAAAAGGACCAGAGAGAATTAGGAAAAATAAAAAGAACATATACAACTGTATCTTTAAGAATTTTCATGGAACATTATGACCCATCAAATCAAGGTATCCACATTTTCTAACAAAAATGAACTGATCTGAGTAAGGGCAGCATGAAAATATTCTAATGCAGTGCTGCTCAACAGAACTTTCTGTGATGATGGAAATGTTCCATTATCTCTGTTGTTGAATACAGAAGCTACTAGCCACATGGATACTTATAATGTGACTAATGCAACTGAGGAACTGAATTTTTAATATAGTTTAAACAGCTACCGTGGCTAGTGATTACTAATTGAACAGCACAGTTCTAATGCCTCATGGGTCAAAATCAGTGGTTTCTTCAGGGGATTTCTCTCATCACTGCTGACGTGTGTAGAGGCTTGGGGGTGGAAAGAGAGGAAAGCTCTTAACAGCTCTATTTAACACTTAAGTTCTGAAACTCTTTTTCAGAGGGAAGAGATGAGGAAAGGACTTTGGAGGAGACCTGAGAATGCCCTTGAACTCCTGGCTAATGCCAACGGAAGTAGAAGGCCTAGGATTTGGCTCACTCTGATGGGAAGAGAGCTATGGTACAACTCATAGAATCTGAGGCTTAGGCCATCTGTGCATGGAAATCATTGCTGAGGGACTCGCAGGGAGTAGGGGTGCTCATTTCCAGACAGGGTTTCCAGGGCTAGAAGAGGATTTAGAGGTGGAGGGAGGACCTGGGGGCACTTTCTGGCCACCTGCAGGCTGTACTGGCCTTTTGGGGATTAAGGTCTTGTTCTTGCTCTTGAACACTTTGCTGGGATCCAGCTTGTTCACGAAGGAGTTGGTCTCTTCTGCAAGTAGGTCTGTGTTGTAGGTGAGGGGTTTATACATGCTGAACCGCTACTTGGCCTGTGGGCTAATGCCATAGCTGGTGAAGGCATACTTCCACTGTGGCAAGCCCAGGTGCGTGAAGAGCAGGCAATAGTAAGAGGTGAAAGTGTCTTTGAGAAAATGCCAGTATAATGCTCTGTCCAGGAACCAGATCTCAGTGTCTTGTGCTAACACTGGTTTTCCTCTTTTGTAGACAAGGCAAACCTTCCCATTCCCATTGCAAGGATCCATCTCAAATATTACGCTGCGAGAATCAAAGTGAGGCTTCTCTGGCTTCAAGTGCATCATCCTCCAGGTCTGCCAGAGTTGGTGCATTAGGGAGTGAATACATAGAAGACATGGTTGAGTTGAGTCAGTTTTTATTTATTTATTTATTTAATTTTTAAAAAATTCTTTTCACTGTAACAGAATTCATTGTTTATGTACCACACCCAGTGCTCCATGTAATACCCACCACCTGGCTCCCCCAACCTCCCACCCCCCTGCCCCTTCAAAACCTTCAGATTGTTTTTCAGAGTCCATAGTCTCTCATGGTTCATCTCCCCTTCCAATTTCCCTCAACTCCCTTCTCCTCTCCATCTCCCTATGTCAGTTGAGTCAGTTTTGAGATGCTGTTAATTGTCATGCTGCCCAACGGAATGGTGTGCTCATCCAGCTTCATACTCTGTCATGTGGAAGCCATTGGTCATCAGGTAAAAATTCTCCACATCCTCAGGTAGCACACAGTTATTTTTTTGTTCCTATGAAGAAATCATATGACGTTCAGCAGGTGGTTTCTCTATGATAGTCACCTCTGTCACACCTGGGGAAGATTCTAATATGCAGGTGATCCCCAGAGTCAGCTTCTCCAGGTGTGTCTCGCTGCAGCCTGGGGGCGGTGTCTCCTCCATGGCTCGCGGGTGCAGCGGCGGGGACCGGGCTTGAGAGCTGGGCGGGTGGGAGGGCTGGAGGCCGCCCCAGAAGTCCGGCCATCAAGTTCATGGCATGCTGGGATTTGTAGTGCTTGGTGCCAGAGCACGCTGCGGGGCGGAGATGGGAGGCCTGGGCTGCTCTGGGAGTAGTAGTTCCTCGGCACACTTGTTCCAGCTGCCCGGAGGTCGCTCCACCTATTTATTCATTTTAGAAGGGGGAGGGGCTCAAGAGGAGGGAACGAGAAATTCAAGCGGACTCTACGCTGAGCATGGAGCCTGACATGGGGATCAATCTCATGGCTCCAGCCAAAGCTAAGAGTTGGGTTACCCACTGGCTTCACCACCCTGGCACCCCTTGCTCACTATAAGTTAAATAGAATTATACTTTCTTTCTTGTACAGCTTTATGTTCCCCCCTAGAGAGAATAGTTACCTCAACTTTACTTTGCCTACTTTCTCATATGCATAGTCTCATTTTGTTCCTCAAGTCCGGTTGAGTCTACTTTTTTCCAGGCACTGAGTCCTTTGTTTTCTGCTCTATCTGGCTGGATTGCTTTCTAAGCCGACTGCACAGTCAATATCCTGGGATTGTTTTGCTGCTCTCCTAGGTTAAATCTGTGAGTTTCTGAATTCCACGAACTCTTTGTTTTGGATTTACTCCCTGATTCTGCTGAGCCCTGTCCCTAGTACCTTCTTAAGAAAAAAACGGGAGACAAACTTTTTTTTTCTTTGTGATTTATTTATAAGTAATTATGCAAAAATTTTATTGTTTTAGTGATATCTTTCACATTTGGGGATGATTATGCATCTATAGGGATTCTTTTTTTTTTTAATTTTATTTTTTATAAACATATATTTTTATCCCCAGGGGTACAGGTCTGCGAATCGCCAGGTTTACACACTTCACAGCACTCACCATAGCACATACCCTCCCCAATATCCATAACCCCACCCCCCCCTCCCAACCCCCCTCCCCCCATTAACCCTCAGTTTGTTTTGTGAGATTAAGAGTCACTTATGGGGGAGACAAACTTTTTGTCCTAGATTCCTGGCTTGGCTGGAAATTCTGGACTGAAAATATTTATTTTCAGAGATTTTTAAGGCATTGCACCAGTCTTTTAGCAACCAGAATAGCCTTTTATAGTTGATTATATTTCTTTTCTGGAAGCATTTATGATCTGCATATACAGTTGATCTGAGATTTTTTAAAAAAAGATTTTATTTATTTATTTGACAGAGAGAGATCACAAGTAGGCAGAGAGAGAGGGCGAAGCAGGCTCCCTGCTGAGCAGAGAACTTGATGTGGGGCTCGATCCCAGGACCCCGAGATCATGACCTGACCTGAAGGCAGAGGCTTAACCCACTGACCCACCCAGGTGCCCAGTGATCTAAAATTTTTTGACAACATGTCTTGGGGTAAGTTTTTAAATAGATGGGTTTCATTGTTTTGGACTCTTAGTGAATTTTACAACATTGATATCTGCGACCATATGATTAGGGAATTTTTATTTTTATTTTTATTTTTTTTTTAAGATTTTATTTATTTATTTGACAGAGAGAGATCACAAGTAGGCAGAGAGGCAGGCAGAGAGAGAGAGGGAGAAGCAGGCTTCCCGCTGAGCAGAGAGCCCGATGCGGGGCTCGATCCCAGGACCCTGAGATCATGACCTGAGCCGAAGGCAGCGGCTTAACCCACTGAGCCACCCAGGCGCCCCAGATTAGGGAATTTTAAAAGTTATTTCTTTTGATTTTATTGAAAGTTTATAATTCCATATAACTTTTTTTTTAAAAAAAAGATTATGAGAGAGAGAGAGAGAGAGAGAGATCGATCGATCGATCAAGCATGGGGCAGGGGCAGAGGGAGGAGGAGAGAGAAATTTTAGCAGACTCCTCACTTGAGCTTGTAGTCTGACATGGAGTTTGATCTAAAGATCCTGTGAAATCATGACCTGAGCTGAAACCAAGAGTCAGTTGCTCAATTGACTAAACCACCAAGGGACCCCAATTTCATATGACTTTAAAATCAACTTTTCTAGGAGGAGGAGTTAAGATGGTGGAGTACGGGTACTCTAAGCTTGCCTTGTCCCTCAAACACAGCTAGATAAATAGCAAATCATTCTGAGCATTCAAGGAGTAAATCTGAAGGCAGAGAACAAAATTGCAAGTCTAGAAGTAGGAAAGGGACAACCTCATGAAAGGTGTGAAGTGCAGAGAGTTGATTTGTGGGGGATAAGAACTGTGGGTCCTGTGGAGGGGAGGGAACCCTTCTTACAGAGACTACTGCAAGGTATATAAGCAGCAGAGTGCAAAATCTGAAGTTTTAGAAGTCTGCCACACCAGGATCATGACTGGCTTAGCAGTGCTTCTGTGGGGAAAGAGGGAGGAAACCCTGGAATGGACAGTGTGGTCTGAGAACCCCCTGCCTTGCACGGGGAGAAACAGTTCCCCTACTTGGAGTGCATTCGGGAGTGGTGACAAGGCCTTTCTGGGGACAAAAGGATGGGTGGCACTAATGTATCCTGCCTTTCCCAGGCATAGGAGCAGGGATGACAGCAGAGGGTAGCAAGCCTGGGTATTGGCTTTCTGCTCCACTTTGCCATAAACTCTGAACCACTGCATGGTCATGCAAATGCTTTCCTGGGATGGGCTGGCAAATGGCAAAAGCCTGGTGAAACCCTCTCCCAGAGGATCACTGTGGGGCCACAAGGTGTGCAAGTCCCTAAATTTGGAGTCTAGAAACCCAGCCTTGCACCTGAGATAAAACACAGGAGTACTATGCTGCCTGGCAGGCAGACAGCTCAGGCACAGACAGGGCAAAGGCAGGAATCTGATGGAAGCTGGGGGCACAAGAAGGGTGATTGTTTGCTCTGCTGTGAGGACTTGCCAAAGGGTGGTGGGCACAAGCTCTCTGCTCTGGAGACCAGAGAGCAGGCAGAGGCCATTTTGCCTATTGCTCATCAGCACTGATGGACCTTTGTGAGCTAAATAGTGTCACCAAGTGGAGACTGCAGCCACTTACACCAAACCTTGCCCCGTTGTGCCCTGCAGGCAAGTCCACCTGAGAATCAGCACAACAGGCCCTTCCCCCAGAAGACTAGCACAAACCCCTCATATGCTCCAAGTCTACTAAACATGGAGTTCTGCAAAGCTTAAGCTCTAGGGGAAATAGGATCTAGCTTCCTTTTTATTTTTGTTTTTTAATTTAAAAAATTTACTTGTATATATTTTTTGGATCCAGCTTCTTTTAATAGGCAGACCAAAACACACCTAGTATATAGTTGTTTGTTTGTTTCTGGATAAAATGATGAGATGGAGGAATTCACCCCAAAAGAAAGGACAGGAAGTAGAAGTAACAGCCAGGTATTTAATCAATACAGATATAAGTAAGATGTCTGAACTAGAATTTAAAACAACAATTATAAGGATACTAACTGGGATTGAAAAAAGCATAGCAGACACTAGAGAATCCCTTACTGCAGAGATAAAAGACCTAAAGTCTAGTCAGGCTGAAATTAAAAATGCTACAACCAAGATGCAAGACCAGTGATACAGAAGATAAAAGTATGGAAAATAATGAAGCTGAAAAGAAGAGAGAAAGAAAGGCATTAGATCACAAAGGTAGACTTGGGGAACTCAGCAACTGCTTTAAACACAATAACATTTGTATCATAGGAGTCTCAGAAGATGAAGATAGAGGAAAAGGGGCAGAAGGTTTATTTGAGCAAATTACAGCTGAAAAATTCCATAATCTGGGGAAGGACATAGACATCAAAATCCAAGAAGCACAGAGAATTCCCATTAAATCCAGCAAAAGCTGGTCATCCCCAAGACATATCACAGTCAGATTCACATAATACACAGACAAGGAAAGAATCCTAAAAGCAGCAAGGGACAAAAAGTCCTTAATCTACAAGTGAGGACAGATTAGGTTCACAGCAGATCTATCCACAAAAACTTGACAGGTCGGTTGGGAGTGGCAGGATATAGTCAACGTGCTTAAAGGGAAAAATATGTAGCCAAGAATATTTTATAATAAGGCTGTCATTCAGAATAGAGATAAGGAGTTTCCAAGTCAAACAAAAACTAAAGGAGTTCATGACCACCAAACCAGTCCTGCAAGAAACATTAAAGGGGATGGTTTGAGTGGGGAACAAGAGACCAAAAGCAACAAAGACTAGAAAGGAACAGAGAACCTCACCAGAAACACCAACTTTACAGGTAACATAATGGCACTAAATTCGTATCTTTCAGTAATCACTCTGAATGCTCTAATCAAAGGACCTAAGACATCAGAATGGATTAAAAAAAAAAAAAAAACCAAGACCCATCCATATGTTGCCTACAGGAGATTCATTTAGACCTCAAGACACCTGCAGATTGAAAGTGAGGGGATGGGGAACCATTTAAAGAAAAGTTAATACCTATTCTTAAATTGTTCCAAAAAACAGATTTCCAAACTCATTCTACAAGGCCAGCATGATTCCAAAACCAAAGACCTGATTAAAAAGGAGAATTACAGGCCAGGATCCCTGGTGAACATGGGTACAAAAATTCTGAACAAGATACAAGCAAATCAAATCCTACAGTACATTAAGAGAATTATTTACCACAATCAAGTGGGATTTATTCCTGGGCTGCAGGGGTGTTTAATATTCACAAATCAATTGATGTGATGCACCACACTAATAAAAAAAAGGATAGGAACCATTTGAACCTCTCAATAGATGCAGAGAAAGCTTTTGACAAAATACAGCATCCACTCTTTTTTTTTTTTTTTAAGATTTTATTTATTTAGGGGTGCCTGGGTGGCTCAGAGGGTTGAGCCTCTGTCTTTGGCCCAGGTCATGATCTCAGGGGCCTGGGATTGAGCCCCAAATTGGTCTCTCTGCCCAGCAGGGAGCCTGCTTCCCCCTCTCTACCTGCCTCTCTACCCACTTGTGATCTCTCTGTGTCAAATAAATAAATAAAATCTTAAAAAAAGATTTTATTTATTTAATAGAGAGAGAAGTGCACACAGGAATGGGGCGAGGGGCAGAGGGAGAAGGAGAAGCAGACTCCAATATGGAGTCAGAGCTCAATCCCAGGACTCTGAGATCATGACCTGAGCTGAAGGTAGGTGGTTAACCAGCTGAGCCACCCAGGTGTCCCTATAGCATCCATTCTTGATAAAAACCCTCAACAGTTAGGGATACATGGAACATACCTCAACATCATAAAGGCCATATATGAAAGACCCACAACTAAGATCATTCCGAGTGGGGAAATACTGAGAGATTTTCTTCTGAGGTTAGGAACAAGACACTCTCACCATTACTACTTAATGTAATACTTGAAGTCTTAGCCTCACTAATCAGACAAGAAGGAGAAATAAAATGCATTGAAATTGACAACGAAGAAGTTAAATTTTCACTCTTCACAGATGATGTGTTATTCTATGTAGAAAACCTGAAAGACTCAACCAAAAGATAGCTAGAACTGATTCATGAATTCAGCAAAGTCACAGGATATAAAATCAATGTACAGAAATGTGTTGCATTTCTATACACCAATAATGAAGCAGCAGAGAGAGAAATCAGGAATTGATCCATTTATAATGGCACCAAAACCCATAAGATATTTAATAATAAGCCTAACTAAAGATTTAAAAGATCTGTACTCTGAAAACTATAGAATAATTATGAAAGAAATTGAGGGGGTGGGTGGATGGGTTAACTGGGTGATGGACATTAAGGAGGGCATGTGATGTAATAAGCACTGGGTGTTACATAAAACTGATGAATCACTGACCTCTACCTCTGAAACTAATAATATACGTTAATTAGTTGAATTTAAATTTAAAAAAGGAAAAAAGCATAAATAAAATAAAAAAAAAAGGAATTGAAGAGGGCACAAAGAAATGGAAAAACATTCCATGCTCATGGATTAGAAGAACAAACATAGTTAAAATGTTTATACTATCCAAAGCAATCTACACATTCAATGCAATCCCTATCAAAATAATACCAGCATTGTATACAGAGCTAGAACAAACAATCCTAAAATCTGTATGGAACCTTAAAAGACTCCAAATAGCTAAAGTAATGTTGAAAAAGAGAAGCAAAGTGGGAGGCATCACAATTCCAGACTTTAAGCTGTATTACAAAGCTGTAATCATGAGGACAGTATGGTACTGGCACAAAAACTGACACATAGATCAATGGAACAGAATAGAAAACCCAGAAATGGACCCTCAACCCTGTGGTCAACTAATCTTCAACACAGTAGGAAAGAATATCCAATGGAAAAAAGACAGTCTATTCAACAAATGGTGTTTGGAAAACTGGACAATAACATGCAGAAGAATGAAACTGGATCACTTTCTTACACCATATAGAAAAATAAAAATGGATGAAAAACCTAAATGTGGGACAGGAAACTATCAAAATCCTAGAGGAGAATACAGGCAGCAACCTCTTTGACCTCAGCTGGAGCAACTTCTTACTAGACACGTGACTTGAGGTGAGGGAAGCAAGAGCAAAAGTGAAGTATTGGGACTTTATCAGGATAAAAAGCTTTTTTTTTTTATTTTTTTGATAAAACGCTTTTTCACAGCAAAGGTAACATTCATCAAATCTAATGGCAACCTATGGAATGGGAGAAAATATTTACAAATGACATATTTGATAAAGGGTTACTATCTCAAACCAAGAACTTATTAAACTGAATGCCCCAAAACCAAATAATCCAGTTAAGGAATGGGCGGAAGACATGAATAAGCATTTTTCTAAAAGAAGACATCCAGACAGCTAACAGACACATGAAAAGATGCTCAACACCACACATCATCAGGGAAATACAAATAAAAACCAAAATGAGATACCCCCTTACACTGGTCAGAATGGTTAGAATTAACACAAGAAACAACAGATATTGAGGAGGATGTGAATAAAAGGGAACCATCTTGCTCTGTTGGTGGGAATGCAAACTGGTGCAGCCACTCTGAAAAACAGTATGGAGTATCCTCAAAAAGTTAAAAATAGGAACTATCCTACAATCCAGTAATTGCACTACTGGGTATTTACCCCAAGGATGAAAAATACGGTTTAAAAAGGGTACATGCACCACAATGTTTAAAGCAGCATTATCAACAATAGACAAACCATGGAGAGAGCACAGATGTCCATCAACTGATGAATGGATAAAGAAGATGCGGTATACATATATACAATGGAATATTACTCAGCCATTAAAAGAATGAAATCTTGCCATTTGCAATGATGTGGCTGGAGCTAGGATGTCTTATGCTAAGCAAAATAAGTCAGAAAAAGACAAATACCATATGATTTTCACTCTTATGGGGGAATTTAAGAAACAAAAAAGGTGAACATATGGGGGAGGGGAAAAAGAAAAAAGAGGGAAACAAGCCATAAGAGACTCTTAAAATAGAGAAGAAACAGGGTTGATGGAGGGATGTGGGTGGTGGATGGGCTAGATGTGTGATGGGTTAGGAGAGCACTTGTTTTGATGGGCACTGGGTGTTGTATGTAAGAACTGAATCACTGAATTTTATTTCTTTTTTAAGATTTTAAAATTTGTTTTAGAAAGGGAGAGCCCAGGAGTAGGAAGAGGGGCAGAGGGAGAAGAAGAGAATCCTCAAGCAGACTCTCCACTGAGTGCAGAGTGGAACGCTGGGGTGGATCCCAGGACCCTGAGATCGGACCTGAGCTGAAACCAAGAAATTGATGCTTGACTGAGTGAGCCATCCAGGTGCCCCTGAATTCTATTCCTGAAATCAATATTGCACTGTATGTTAACTAACTAGGATTTAAATAAAAATTTGAAAAGAGAAAAAATCAACTTTCTAATAAGTACCTCTCAAGTACATTTGGAAGTTTTATTAGGATTACATTAATGTTATAATTTAAATTAGAGAGATTTGACATCTTTATTATATTGAGCCTTCTTATCTACAAAGAGGGATTTAAGTTTTCTTTTATGTACTCCAGTGACCTATAGGAAGAAAGTGAACGTTTCTTGTTAGTTTCTTCCTAGTTAGTATTCCTTTTTGGTGCTATGATATATGGGATATTTTTATTTCTATTATATTTTCTACCTGATTCTTTGTATATGGAAACACTAATTTTTTTCTTTAATGCCCCCCAAAACACTAATTTTTGTGTACTGATTTTGTACCCAAATTATGCCATTCTCTTATTGTTATTAATAGTTTTCATTTGAGTTTATATCTCCAAGTACACAATCATATAATCTCTATATACCAAATTTTTGCCTTCCCTCTTCCATTGAATGGGATCTTCTTTTCTTCCACAGAGCATAAGTCTTTGATATTAGCATAGAGAAAAAGCTATAGTCTTCTTTCATGTGTTCCCTTCTTTCTATTACCCACACATAACACTTTGTACACACAAATATATCTTTCCTTGGGACACCTGGGTGGCTCAGTTGGTTGAGCTGCTGCCTTCAGCTCGGGTCGTGATCCCAGGGTCCTGGGATGAGTACCACATTGGGCTCCTTGCTCAGCTGGGAGCCTGCTTCTCTCTCTCCCTCTGCCTGCTGCTCCCCCTGCTTGTGCTCTCTCTGTCAAATAAATAAATAAAATGTAAAAAAAAAAAGTAATTCAGTGACTTACCATTGGCTCAACCTCTGCAATAAAAGATTATTTAAAAAAATACATCTTTCTTCAAGACGCCTTTCTGAATTCTTCAGGTTTTAGTGGATTTTTCTGGATTTTCAGGGATAAATAATTTCACTTGAAATAATGATATTTTGTCTTTTCTTCTCTTTTTCTACTCTTAACTGCTCCACTCCCTGTCAGTCTCTCTAAAACATTAAATGAGGGGCGCCTGGGTGGCTCAGTGGGTTAAGCCGCTGCTTTCGGCTGGGGTCATGATCTCAGGGTCCTGGGATCAAGCCCCGCATCCGGCTCTCTGCTCAGCAGGGAGCCTGCTTCTTCCTCTCTCTCTGCCTGCCTCTCTGCCTGCTTGTGATCTCTGTCTGTCAAATAAATAATAATAATAAATAAATAAATAAATAAAAATTTTTATTTGACAGAGATCACAAGCAGGCAGAGAGGCAGGCAGAGAGAGAGGAAGAAGCAGGCTCCCTGCTGAGCAGAGAGCCGGATGCGGGGCTTGATCCCAGGACCCTGAGATCATGACCCCAGCCGAAAGCAGCGGCTTAACCCACTGAGCCACCCAGGCGCCCAATAAATAAAATCTTTAAAAAAAAAAAAAAACATTAAATGAAATTGGGGAGACTTGGAGTATGATAGTCCCCCTACCTGGGGTTTTCGCTTTTTTGTAGTTCCAGTTTCTGGAGGTCAGCCTTGGTCTAGAAGCAGATGATCCTCCTTCTGCCTTATGGGCAGGAGATCAATGGAACCTAATCATAACCCTTGCATCATTCACCCCCCCTTCATTTCTTCACCTCCGTGTTTTATCATCTCATACCACCACAAGAAGGATGAGGACTGCAACATTAGGTATTTTGGGAGAGAGAGGCCACATTCACATACCTTTTACTACAGTATATTGTTATAATTATTATTTGTTATTAATCTTACCGTACCTAATTTATAAATAAAACTTTATCATAGGTAGGTATGGGAAAAAACAGTATATACAGTACGGAAGTACTATCCCTGGTTTTAGGTATCCACTGCCGGTTTTGAAAGGTACCTCCTGGATAAAAGGGGACAACTGTATTTGTATCCATCTTGACTTTCATAGGAATTTCACACAGTGTGAGATTCTCTGTGGTTTTCTGAGTCAAATTGTTCCTTGAATTCCTAGTTTACTGAGAATTTCATTTTTTTAAAAACTCGGTAATTGATGTTAAATTTTATCAACTGCCATTGTTCTTCTAACGATCTGATTGATCCCTGTAATTGTGCATTACTCTCTTACTTTAATCCTGAACTTAATTTTCTAGTGTTTTATTTAGAGCCCTGCATCAAATGCTTTAACAGAATAGAGAGTCTGCCCAGTGGGAGCCCACGCCAGGCAGTCCTGAGAAAGAATTACTTAGTTTTCAAGAGGGCCCAGACTATTTTGCTTCCAGGTGGGAGAGGAGAGTTGGCAGGATCTTTTCTTAAAACCTGGGGAACGCTGGGAAGGTTGAAACAGGTTTTGTTTCTTATAAAGATGCTTGCCACCTCCGTCAGGCCGCCACCAAAGGGTTGTTAGAGCACCGACTTTCCGGAGCTCTTCATTAGCCTCTTCTGCGGAAGTCCCGCCTTTCTCAACTCCCCATTGGGTTTGGCCAGCTCCTCCGCTTCCATTGGCTTATCAAACAGGAGGGCCACCCCCAGGGCTTCCCATTGGCTGTTGCACCTGCAATTGCTGTCCTCTCCTTGAAGGAGGCAAAGAGGTTGTCCCTAGCTTTCAGGCTAGAGTTACGTGTTGGACCCCATACACTGAGGAACGGTTTTATCGCTTTGTACCACTGTCTGAGTTAAGTCCGCGGCAAGTAGGGCCAGACCAGCTTCGGGAGACAGCTGGTCCCGAGGTCGGGTTGGGGGCGTTCAGCAGTTCGCCAGAACATGGCGAGGGGTGGGGAAGCAGAGTCTACTTGGACTTGAGATCTGGATGCTCTGACTGGGCGAGGGGACTCTGGGTTGGAGTCCTTAATGGAGGCCGGGGTGGTGGAGACCACTGTATGCAGCCTCTGCCCTCCCCCGCAGAGCTCTGCGCGCGGGAGTCACCTCCCGCCGGAATAGGGGCCCAGTACGGGAGGCCTAACCCCACGCAAAATCGATCACTAAAATGCACCATGCTCCACGGTAAACATAACTGGTAGGTGACTCTGGAAGACATGAGTTGTCGCCAAGTTGATGTGTTAGGTTTTGTAGACCTTGAAATAAATATTTAGTAATTTAATTTTGCATTTTTGCCCCCCCCCCCCTTTTTTGGACCACTCAGTGTTTTATCAATACTTGGAAAGGTCGTGGCCCAAAGTAGGGAAACTGTATAGAGTGGTTTGTGGATAAAAACGGTAGCGCTGCCTCGTCCCACCTTCAACACGCTCCAGGGTTTGCTGGGTCCTGATTAAAGGAGAACCAGACAGATGTTGCTTTTATTACCAGGAGAAGCTGGCCCAGCCTCTCTGCATACTTGCAGAGCTGGATGCTATAGAATACGCATATAGATAAAAGGCTGAAGGAACTGTGGGGATCCTTGCTAAACAACAAAATTGAATATAGAGGGGCACCTGGGTGGCTCAGTGGGTTAAGCCTCTGCCTTCGGCTCAGATCGTGATCTCAGGGTCCTGGGATCGAGTCCCACATCGGGCTCTCTGCTCCGCAGGGAGCCTGCTTCCTCCTCTCTCTCTCTGCTTGCCTCTCTGCCCACTTGTGATCTCTCTCTGTCAAATAAATAAAATTAAAAAAAAATTGAATATAGAAAATACTTTATAAACCTGATGGGGACTGGGATAGAGGCAGTGGTCTAGACCCATGGCTTGTGTGGGGAGGTAAGATGTTAGTTGCAGTGGGCACAACATGCAACCTGGCAAAAACTGCTCTGGCAGAATCACTGGCTACCTGTTTGGGTCACTGTTCTGTTACTCAGCTCTGAGGACAAAGAACAGAGAGACTTAGTACAATGACCAGGTAATTTTAAATAGTTTATTCCATAATACCATGTAGACAGACACAGCCTTGGGCCAGAAAATCTGTGGAAGAAAGGATGAGTATTTGAAAGGATACTCGTCAAACCTTAATTTCTGGGATATCAAAACAGATATGGGGGGGTGGTGAAGATTTATTTTTTTGACAATTTAAAAAAAAGTAGTACATATACTACATATACATAATACATATACATGGACAAAATAGAAGCTGCGTAAGTGAATAGTCAGTGAAATGTATGCCTCTCTCACTGTGATGTCCCTGTTCACATACCTGGAGGGAACCTCCTAAGTTTCTCGAGTATCCTTCAGAACAGTTTACATAAATAGGCATTTATGTATACACACTCCTTTTAACTTTATGCACATTTGCATTTCTTGTTTTTGCAAGGAAACCGATTAAAAAACAAGTGAATGGGGACTTCATACATAATATGTATTAATTAGGTTGGGGATAGGATTTTTAATTTTTTTTTAAGAATTTATTTATTTGACACAGAGAGAGAGAGAGAGAGACAGAGAGATCACAAGTAGACAGAGAGGCAGGCAGAGAGAGGGGGAAGCAGGCTCCCCACTGAGCAGAGAGCCTGATATGGGGCTCTATCCCAGGACCCTGAGATCATGACCCGAGTTGAAGGCGGAAGCTTAACCCACTGAGCCACCCAGGTGCCCCCAGGCTTTTAAATTTCTAATCAAATGGCATTTTAGATATTTGGCTGAGAGTGCTCAGAACATGCATTTCTAGTCATTCTCAGAGCTGGGATCTGAAATGTATGTTGGGGGGGTGGAGAGATTTTTAGGTCTAAAAGATAATTTTGGCTCAGAGCTAAGTGGGTAGCATGTCTGATTGTGGAGGTTGTTTATTCCACTGGATCTGCTGCATGAGAGGGTTCATGCCCATTTTTCAGTCACTGTTAACCCAGAGATAGGTTGTGCTACTGTGTCAGTCTTCTCATTGTTCTGAATTCCACCTTGGATGGTTGTGTGAATGTATATGCTCCAATTTGATAAGGTTTCTGAAGACTCACATGATGAGGAAGTAGCAGCCACATCTTGTGTCAGTTGACTGGGGTCTTTGTCCTCTCACACGTCTATCCATTCACTCAATAAATATTTCTCAAGCATCTACTATGTAGGAGGCAGTGCTCTACCTACTGGGGAAACTGGTAAACAAAAGTAGATGGAAGCCCTTAATCAGCTGAATGTGGGCTGGTAAGGAGTGAGGGTGGATGCCAAGATGTTCTGCTTTTGCATATTTGATACCCCTACTTACCTCCCCAAAGTACATAGTCTTGGCGTGGGTTCCGGCAAGTTTTAGTTTGGAAATTTTCTGATCTATCCACTTCTTATACTTCTTTTAGTACCCTGTGCAGGTCCTTCCTAGAAAGGGAACAATTTGGTAGTCTCCTGATTTGGCTCTGTTTTAACTCTTCACCTCCAGTTTCACATCTGTTATTTAGACTGTCAACTTAACAAAAAGCTGAGCATCATCACTCCCATCACACCCCATCACATCCCACTTACCATGGGCTCTTCATTGCCCATGGAATAAAATCTGGGCTCTCTAACCCGCTATAGGGGATCCTGGGTGACATTGCCTCTACATGTCTATGAAAAAATGGAGATTCGTTGCCCACATCCCATTCAAGGACAGACTTGCTGTCCAGCTGTGGGGAGTGCAGCAGTCAGCAGAGAGCGTCCAGCTGTCAACTCCTTGAGGCTTTACCTCAGTTGCACAGAGCCTCCTGGCCTGAAAACACATCTTTCCTAGGGTAATCCACACCTGGTGACCAAGACAGGTGGGGATATAGAGTGTCTATTTTGGGCTGATGTGGGACAGCTCTAATGATCAGTATTCACTCCAGGTCTGCCTGCTGTGTTGGCTAATACTTGGTAGGGCTTGCTTGCAGTTTTGACTTCATCTACCCAGTTAAGCTTCCACCCTTGTTATTTCTCAGATGTTGATCTCTAATAAGCACTTTCCACTCCAAACTCCATCTTAGTATCTAGTGAGCCCAACCTGTGACATTGGCTGAACAGCTTTATCACCCAATGGTCTAATTATTCAAACTGCCTATAACTTTGCATGTACCAGGCTATTTAAAGGTCTTGTGCTTTTGTTTATGCCACACCCTTTGCCTCATTTTCCTTTTTACTTTTTTTGTGGCCATAACTTCTTTTTTCCTATCCTCCCAGGCCCACTTCAGGGCATGTCTCCCCCCTGGTCCCTACCCCTTGGCATGGTTTGCTTCTCTGCTCTCCTACTTCCCTGTGTTTCACAATACTGCTGTACTTTGTGGCATTGTGAAGTGTGTTTTCCACTTAGAAGTGAGGGACTCTAGAGAAGGAAGGCATCCAGGACTGCCTGGCACAGTGATCCATTGTTCTGTAGTGGGATCAGCAACAGCCTAACTCTGTCCGGTCAGGTAACAGTGATGGGATTATTTGACTGCGGGTGGGAGGGAAAAAATATAGAAGGTTGGGTTGGAGATAGAAAAGTGCCCCTACTAGCTAGTGAAATCTGGGGAAAACAGGGGACACTCATGCCCACAAGACTAGCTGCTGAAGTGTGTTATCTCAGCTAAATTTGTATTTAGATCAACTGTCAGTGAAAAGAGTGCAGAATGCAAGCTTCCATTTTAACTTCCACCCCCAACCCAGGCAGGTGATATACAGAGACAAAGGACAGTTAAATAGGGAATCTCAGCTACAAACACAAGTACATATATCAAGAATCCACCAGCCATTGCAAAAGCACAAAATTTATGGAAATGTAATGATAAACAATAGACAAACAAAAAGGAAGAAATTATACCCAAGGAAATAGACCTAATTGAGCACAAGAACAGGACTTTTAAGTAAGTATAGTAATGTGTTCAGAGAAATACATCTGTGTAGAACATTGCTTGTCCAGTACTTTTGCTTTAAGCTTCTTTGCTGTAGACATCTGCCACAAGCATTTTTGCAAACACTTTTGACATATAACTAATTGGCTGTAAAGCAATTTTGCTATGAAAGATAAAAACTGGTTGACAGTTGGGTTTCATTTTTCCACAGATACAGTTCTCCCATTTTTTTTAAGTCTTAGCTTTTATAGTGGTCTATACAGTGGTGAAGAGTTTTGAACTCACACTTTGCATAGAACTTTGCAATGTCTATACATGTGACAGTATACCAAGAACAAACAAGAGTGTAGAAAGCTTTCAAAATACAATACAAATATGCATCTTATTATTTGGAAACTGATCCTTCTCTTAAGGAAGGAAGAAGTTTCAGTGAAAAAAAAAGTTCAATGCCAAGTGAGATGAATGAACAAGCAAAGAGCAAAAAGTATACTATGAGTAACAGACTTTGGAGACAAGGTACAATCCCCCAAATAAAATCAGTTATATGTGCAGGATTTTTTTTTTAAAGATTTTATTTATCTGACAGAGAGAGATCACAAGTGGGCAGACAGGCAAGCAGAGAGAGAGAGAGGAGGAAGCAGGCTCCCTGCAGAGCAGAGAGCCCGATGTGGGACTCGATCCCAGGACCCTGAGATCATGACCTGAGCTGAAGGCAGAGGCTTAACCACTGAGCCACCCAGGTGCCCCTATGTGCAGGATTTTTAAAAAAAATTTTTTCTTTTAATTTGTCAGAAAGAGCAAGTACAAGTAGGGCGAGTGGCAGACAGAGGGAGAAGCACGTTCCCCACCGAGGAAGTAGCCCGAAGCAGGACCTAGGATCATGACCTGAGCTGAAGGCAGATGCTTAACTGTACCAGGCTTCCCCAGTTACATGTACAGTATTGACATGAATCTACACTGTACATTTCAAATGTATTCAAATATTTTGTATTAAAATATCTTCAATTTTGTTATTAATTTTTCATGTTTTATGTCTTTTTAAATGAATGTTCCTCATTTTTTGTGATTTTATCTTTTATGGCAAAATAGCCTTATGGCCAATTAATTATGCAGCAACAATGTTTGTGGTGAAAATGCTTAGAACAAAGATGCTTATGGCAAAGCTACCTAGAACCAGCATATCCATGAAACAAGGACAGTGGTTATTGCTTGCAAATGAAAAATGTAATTGTTAAAAAAAAATGATTAATTGGTCCAGGTAGAGAGTAGATGCAGCTGAAAATAAAGTATTGAGGTGAAAGGTCAAGCTGATGATTTTTTTCTTAAGACATGACACATATAGGGATAGAGAGATATGAAAGTATGAAATGTTTGAGGGTGGATGACTCCCTTCCAGCTATGATTCTGGGTCAGAGAGAGGAAACTTTACAGGCTCTACTCATGAACAAGACACAGCTTTCTTGGCTCTTTTATTTTTCATTTACAGGAAGTCCACATTGAGATTCCACCAACATGAGTCCTCAGACTTCAACTTCTGCATCTATGGGAGTTAAAATTCCCATCCCCTGAAGTTCCCAGTAGTCCCAGAGGTCACTAATTCAACTCTTCATGGCTTTTTGTTTCTGGCATCTGATGATTTTTCCTTCTAGACTTTCAAACTTGGCTATTTAAAAAATTCGAGGTATATTATCAGATTTCCTATATAGTTAGAAGGGAAAGAGGTGTTTCCCCACATCTGATCAAACCCAATGGCAAATTCAAACTTTCAAATTATTTACAAATCAAAAAAGATCATGAATAATTTCAAACATGTAGTACAATATAGGAAATAATTTTAGATAGAGATGCAGTCCTTAAGAAGTTAAATGATATTAACTTGTTACCTTATTGTGTCACTTCTCTCTCCAAAAATGTTTAAAATGTTATAAATGGCACTGAAGCATTATCCCAATTCCTTCCCCTGTTCTGTCATCTTTCTCAAAAGAATGATTTTCTTGAATTTGAAAATAGTCACTAATTCATTTAAAAAACAATGTGCCCATTACACATTATCATAAGTAGGATTTTAAATGAAAAGCAGTATATTTTTCAAAACAAAAAATTTGAACGACAGCATTTTTTACACTTTTTTCAAAGTGTAAAATTTCATATCTGGCTTAGTAGAAGATAGCTCATATCTGCATCTGCATTCATATTATTTTGTTTGAAGTATATGAAGAAAATCCAGCAGCCTTATACAAACATGTAACTGGAAAGGGAGGAGTATTTTAATAGTCTTTTCAGTTAATTATGGATATTCTTCTTTGATACTATATAAAACTTGATAAGTGGTAGTTTCTTAGAGATCAGTGACAGTGTGGAATCTGATACCGTAAGAATGAACTTTTTATCCTCTATGACATTAAAATCCATCAGTTTTATCTTACATTTTGAATTGATCTTTTACCCATGTGTGACTTTGTCACATAATGCATTGGTTACTTGGAAAATATTAGCTCACTGAGTTATCTGAGTTATGTATATCTAACAAACATTCAGGCACTTCATTACGTATTATTGACATGTCCTCATTCTGTCTGTCTGTCTGTGTATCTCATCACAGGTTTCATTGTAAAAGTCCTAACATATTGGGAAGCTGTTGAGCTTACAATGACATACAAATTTTCCAAAATTCTTATATTCTCTTGAAATCTCAAATATTATTACTGGTAATGAACACCATCAATTATTTTCCTTACAAGGAGAGGCTTATTTCATTTGTTTTTGAGACAATATATGCCAAATACCCAAGTCTGAATAACCATTTATTCTTTCAATTTATTCTTTCAAATAAAAGTGGTGTTCCAAGGAGTGGCTCATTTAGTTAAAACTCAAAGAACACACAATTGCTTCCTCTCAGGACAACCATTGTACTTTGGGACGCAGAAGTGCTTCATTGTGTGTTTCCCATTTCATCACACAGAATGTTGAAAAGATATGTACTCAAGCCTTGAGATTTAGTAAATTTACTGCTTTATCAGGGATATTCTTTTTGTCTACAGTTTTAGCTAATGCTTTGTATCTAGTAATATGGCCATATTTTTAAAATCTGTTAACATAGTAACATTTATGGATTTAAAAAATACCAGATGATCTTTACAGACCTGTGATAAATCCAAACCAGTCATATATTAACCTTGTTACTATTATTATTTTTAAAATACTCTGTTGGATTCAATTTACAAGTATTTTGCTTAGAATTCCTGTATCTATATTCATAAATGAGATTAGCCCCTGCAATTTTTCTTTCTTGCACCTTTTTCTGCTTTGGTATCAGGTGATACTGATCTCATAGAATGAGTGGGGAAGTTTTATTTCTTTTTCCATTCTCTGGAAGAATTTGTGAAAACACTGGATGAATGAGAACTTGCTAAAACTTGCCTGTGAAACCGTTGGGGTTTGATGTTTTCTTTGTGGGGATATCTTTAACCAATGCTTCAATTCTTCTAATAATTATAGACTTTCTGTTTTTCCATTTATTTTGAGACAGCTCTGCAAGTCATATTTTTCCACGAATTCATTCATTTTGTCCAAATGTTCAAAATTGTTAGCATGTAGATGTTAATAATACTCTTAACCATTCTAATTGCAGTTTTATCTTAAGTTTTATCCCTCTTTTTCCCAGCATAGTGTTTGTGTTTTCTCTTTTCTTGATTAATCTCTTGATTAATTGATTGATTAATCTCCCAGAAGTTTGTCCATTTCATTTAAAGAACCAAACCATATTTGATCCTCTCTATTGTATTTTGTTTTATTGATTTCTACTCTCAACTTGTCTCTTTTTTCTGTGTTCCCTGCACTCATTCCATTGTTCATTTATCCCAGAATCCTAAGAGGACACTTAGCTCAATAAACATGAAGCTTTCTTTTTTTTTCCAATATAATCACTTAAAACTGAATTTTTCCCTGAACACTTCATGTTTGCCATGTCCTACAATTTTTGACATGCAGTGTCTCTATTACTATTCATTTTCAAATATCCTAAATATATTTAGGAAATATAGAAAATAGCTAAATATTTTCAAATTTCCATATTGACTTCATTTCTAATCTTGAGTTAGCTAGCGTTTTGTGCCCACAAATTTGGGATTCTCTATTTGCCTTTCTGTCATTAAAATTCAAAGCAAGTTATGATCAGATTCTATTCCTTGATATTTTTTGACACTGTGTGTGTGTGTGTCCTAGTACCTAATAATTCTTGCAAATGTTCCATATGTGCTTAAGAAAAATATTTGATTTCTAATCACTGCATGTAAATGCCGCAGATCAAGCACATCAATCATGCTGTTTAGATCCTCCATATTTTCACCATTTTCCCACCTGACCCATTAGGAATCACAGGCCTGCCAATATTTCCTTTCATGATGATGATTCTATACATTTTCCCCAAATTTATTTAAACCAGATTTAAATAATACATTTAGAGATTTTTTTTTTTTGAAGGAACATGCTTAAATTGCTTTATCTTAGTGACTTTAGTAGAAGTGAGGCAAATATAAGATTTTGGGGGATGAAGTTATATGGTTTTCACTTCAATGATCCAGATTACCTCATGTCAACCTCTGGAAAGCTTTCCCTAGGAACAGTCTTCTCAGAGCCCCATGCATGTCCTTATTCCTCAGGCTGTAGATGAAAGGGTTCATCATGGGGGTCACCACAGCATACATCACTGTAGCTACTGAGTCCTTCATGGAATAGGTTTTGAGGGGCTGCAGATATACCATGCCAAGTGTCCCATAGAAGAGGGAGACCACAGCCAAGTGGGAAGCACAGGTGGAGAAGGCTTTGTACTTGCTAGAGGCTGAGGGTATTTGGAGGATGGCTCTGACAATCCAGACATAGGACATGATCATGATCCCTAGGGGGGTGAAGAATATGAAGCAGCCTGAGGTAATCAGCACTACGTGAATGATCTGGGTGTTGGAACAGGCCAGCCTCAGCAGGACATACATCTCACAGAAGATGTAGTGTATCTTCTGGGAACTGCAGAATGTTACCCTGGTCATGAGGAGGGTGAGGAAGAGGCCATAGAGGACAGAAAGTGCCCAACATAAGGTGAGGAGCAAAATACAGAGCCCAGGGCTCATGGCTGTGACATAGTGGAGGGGGCGGCAGATAGCCACATAGCGGTCATATGCCATTGTGGCCAGGATGAAGTTGTCCAGTGTCACCAAGGAGACCAAGAAGTAGAGCTGTGTTAGACACCCCACATAGGATATTGCTTTATTCTGAGACTGAAGGTTTACTAATGTCTTAGGGATTGTATTGGTGACAAAAAAGAGGTCTGTGAAGGAGAGGTTGGCTAAGAATACATACATGGGAGTGTGCAGGCGGGAGTCAGAGGCAATGGCCAGGATGATGAGCACATTTCCCACCACTGTGACCAGATACATGGACAGGAACATCCAGAACAGAATCTGCTGCTCTTTAGGACTCTCTGAGATCCACAGGAGGAGGAACTCTGAGGTCCCACTCTGGTTATCTCTATGCATTTCCCCAATTGTCTGCAAGATTAGCACCAACAGACATTTACAAATTGAGTATTGAGTAAGGACATTGAGGTAAACAAAATCAAATATTTTCTTAGGATTAAAAATATCTTAGACTAAATTTTATAATTTTTTAATGTGAGCAATGAAGTAATAACAAAAGCATAACATGGAAAATCTTTATTCAACTTTTTCCAGCAACCTTTAATCTGACATACTCAATGTTATAGAAATAATGTCTATGTCTTAACCATAAGTGACTCTTAATCTCACAAAACAAACTGAGGGTTGATGGGGGGAGGGGGGTTGGGAGAGGGGGGGTGGGGTTATGGATATTGGGGAGGGTATGTGCTATGGTGAGTGCTGTGAAGTGTGTAAACCTGGCGATTCGCATACCTGTACCCCTGGGGATAAAAATATATGCTTATAAAAAAATAAAATTTAAAATGTAAAAAAAAAATAATGTCTATGTCTTATTTTATTTTATTTTTATTTTTTTTAATTTTATTTTTTATAAATAAAATTTAAAATGTAAAAAAATAATGTCTATGTCTTATTTTATTTTATTTTATTTTATTTTTTAATTTTATTTTTTATAAACATATATTTTTATCCCCAGGGGTACAGGTCTGCGAATCGCCAGGTTTACACACTTCACAGCACTCACCATAGCACATACCCTCCCCAATATCCATAACCCCACCTCCCCTCTCCCAACCCCCCTCCCCCCATCAACCCTCAGTTTGTTTTGTGAGATTAAGAGTCACTTATGGTTTGTCTCCCTCCCAATCCCATCTTGTTACATTTATTCTTCTCCTACCCCCTTAACCCCCCATGTTGCATCTCCTCTCCCTCATATCAGGGAGATCATATGATAGTTGTCTTTCTCCGACTGACTTATTTCGCTAAGCATGATACCCTCTAGTTCCATCCACGTCGTCGCAAATGGCAAGATTTCATTCTTTTGATGGCTGCATAGTATTCCATTGTGTATATATACCACATCTTCTTTATCCATTCATCTGTTGATGGACATCTAGGTTCTTTCCATAGTTTGGCTATTGTAGACATTGCTGCTATAAACATTCGGGTGCACGTGCCCCTTCGGATCACTACGTTTGTATCTTTAGGGTAAATACCCAGCCATGCAGTTGCTGGGTCATAGGGTAGTTCTATTTTCAACATTTTGAGGAACCTCCATGCTGTTTTCCAGAGTGGTTGCACCAGCTTGCATTCCCACCAACAGTGTAGGAGGGTTCCCCTTTCTTCGCATCCTCGCCAGCATCTGTCATTTCCTGACTTGTTCATTTTAGCCATTCTGACTGGTGTGAGGTGATATCTCATGGTGGTTTTGATTTGTATTTCCCTGATGCCGAGTGATATGGAGCACTTTTTCATGTGTCTGTTGGCCATCTGGATGTCTTCTCTGCAGAAATGTCTGTTCATGTCCTCTGCCCATTTCTTGATTGGATTATTTGTTCTTTGGGTGTTGAGTTTGCTAAGTTCTTTATAGATTTTGGACACTAGCCCTTTATCTGATATGTCATTTGCAAATATCTTCTCCCATTCTGTCAGTTGTCTTTTGGTTTTGTTCACTGTTTCCTTTGCTGTGCAAAAGCTTTTGATCTTGATGAAATCCCAGTAGTTCATTTTTGCCCTTGCTTCCCTTGCCTTTGGTGATGTTCCTAGGAAGATGTTGCTGCGGCTGAGGTCGAAGAGGTTGCTGCCTGTGTTCTCCTCGAGGATTTTGATGGATTCCTTTCTCACGTTGAGATCCTTCATCAATTTTGAGTCTATTTTCATGTGTGGTGTAAGGAAATGACCCACTTTCATTTTTCTGCATGTGGCTGTCCAATTTTCCCAACACCATTTATTGAAGAGGCTGTCTTTTTTCCATTGGACATTCTTTCCTGCTTTGTCGAAGATGAGTTGACCATAGAGTTGAGGGTCTATTTCTGGGCTCTCTATTCTGTTCCATTGATCTATGTGTCTATTTTTGTGCCAGTACCAGGCTGTCTTGATGATGACAGCTTTGTAATAGAGCTTGAAGTCCGGAATTGTGATGCCACCAACTTTGGCTTTCTTTTTCAATATTCCTTTGGCTATTCGTCTATGTCTTATTTTAAATTCTGTCAGCTTATAATATTCTTGAAGTACTTAAAGATTAGTATGTTATTGTTTTGATATTGCACAGATTTAAGTGATTTTAAAATAGGTGTATGTGTTATAGGAAATGGATACAGTACAATGGACAAAGGAGGGAGATAAGGACGAATATTGTAAGGGAAAAGAAAAAAAATTAATATTATTTGCTGATAGTATGATCTATCTGGGAAACCTAAGATGATCAGCTGAAGTGCCATCAGAAATAAAAAGGGATTTCAGTAAAGTGACCAATCACACAATGAATAGTCACAAAACTAATGGTGCTCTTATAAGTATATACTGCAGTGATGAAGACTGTGTTGTCAGACACTGGAATTCAAGTGTGAGTGCTTCCTCTTACTAGCTGCGAAACCTCAGGCCATTTAACTGGGTTCCTTAAGACTCCATTTCTTTATTTCAAAAATAGGTCAGGAGCGGAGAAAATTAAACAATAAGCTACTTAACAGAGAGTTTGTACGCAGTGAGCACTCCACAAATATTGCCTATTATTATCACATGCAAACAGTAATCAGTTGTGAAACAATCCCATCTACATTATCAACAAATGGATCTATGCATTAATATGTTGATAAGAATCAGGCATGATCAAAAAGTAAAAGCTGGTGGCATCACAATTCTGGACTTCAAGCTCTATTACAAAGCTTAAATCATCAAGATAGTATGGGACTGGCACAAAAACAGACACATAGATCAATGGAACAGAATAGAGAACTCAGAAATGCACCTTCAACTCTATGGTTAAAGCAGGAAACAATATCCAATGGAAAAAAAGACAGTATCTTCAACAAAATGGTATTGGGAAAATTGGACAGCTACATGCAGAAGAATGAAACTGCATCATTTCCTTACACCATATACAAAAATACACTCAAAATTGATGAAAGACCAAATGTGAGACAGTAATCCATCAAAATCCTTGAGGAAACACAGGCAGCAACCTCTTTGACCCCAGCCACAGCACCTTCTACCTAGAAGAATTGCCAAAGGCAAGGGAAGCAAGGACAAAAATGAGCTATAGGGACTTCATCTAGCTAAAAAGCTTTTGCACAACAAAGGAAACGGTCAACAAAACCAAAAGAGAACTCACAGAATGGGAAAAGATATTTGCAAATGACATCTCAGATAAAGGGCTAATATCCAAAATCTATAAAGAACTTATCAAACTCAACACCTGTGGAATACATAATCCCATCAAGAAATGGGCAGAAAAACTGAACAGGCATTTCTGCAAAGAAGACATCCAAATGGCCCACAGACACATGAAAAAGTGCTCCACATCACTGGGCATCAGGGAAATACAAACCAAAACCACAGTGAGATACCACCTCACACCAGTTGGAATGGCTAAAAATAACAAGTCAGGAAATGACAGATGTTGGCAAGGGTGTGGAGAAAGGGGAGCCCTCCTACACTGTGTTGGGAATGCAAATTGGTGTAGCCACTCTGGAAAACAGTATGGGGGCTTCTCAGAAAGTTGAAAATAGAGCTACCCTACAACCCAGGAATTGCACTGCTAGGTATTTATACCAACGATACAAATGTAGTGATCTGAAGGGGCACCTGCCCCCCAATGTTTATAACAGTAATGTTACAATAGCCAAACTGGAAAGAGCCCAGATGTCCATCGACAGATGAATAGATAAAGAAGATGTGGTATATATACAATGGGATATTATATAGCCATCAAAAAAGGAAATATTGCCATTTGCAATGATGTAGATGGAACTAGAAGTAAGCGAAGTAAATCAATCAGAGAAAGACAATTATAATATAATCTCACTGATATGTGGAATTTGAGAAACAAGGTAGAGGATCATAGGGGAAGAGAGGAAAAAAGGAAACGACAAAACCAGAGATGGAGACAAACTATAAGAGACTCTTAATCTCAGGAAACTGAAGTGAAGGTTGCTGGAGTGGAGGGGCATGGGTGGTGTTGACTGGGTGACAGACATTGGGGAGGGTGTGTGCTATGGTGAATGCTGTATATTGTGTAAGACTGATGAATCACAGACCTGTACCCCTGAAACAAATAATACACTATATGTTAATAATAATAATAATAATAATAAAAGAGTCAGGCATGCTCTTTAAATTCTCCAGGGAAGCAAAAAGTAAAAATTTAATAAATGGATGGATATACCAGATTCCAAACAGAAAAATGAAATATTGCAAAGGCAAAAATTTCATTATTTACCTATTCAAAGTCCAAGTTTTTAAGAAACAAAAGCTAATCTAAAATTCATCTAAAAATAAGCACAAAAATAAGGTAAGAAAATGTTGAGAAAGAGAATAACAATGAGACACTTCCTCTGCCAACCGTAAAGGATTCAAAAACGGTGTAGTGCTGGTGCTGCACTGAATAGATTGATAGAATGGGACAGAAACTTCAGAAACAACTGAGTACATGTGGGATTTAGTGGATTATTATGATAACAGGTAGAGTTGCATTATGTGATAAATGTCATTGGGAGAGCTGTCTAATTATTTTTGGGAAAAGTTAGTAAGGTTTTTTATGTCAACTTTATGTCAATTAAAAAAAAGAAATGAAGGTTGAACTGAACTGTATAGAATATTAGTCATTTAGTGGATTTGAGATGAAGGAATGGGGGAGTCATAAGCCCAAGAACCTTAATGAATGAATGAAGGTACAGATAAAAAATGCAGTTGTTTTGAAAATCAGTCAGTGTGTCAAGGAAAGTAGACATGTTTTGCAAATTAAGTCAGGAACATGATGAATTTGAAGTAGCAGCAATATAAACAAATGTAGATGTGGGGACAATGAATAACCTGTGATATAACAGTAATTTGGAGCTCTGGGTTTTAGGGGAGAGGCCAACCTGGCTTTTAGCAAATGAGTGGATTCATTATCTCAATGAAGAGAGTTCAATTCCCAGATATCCTGTGTTAGTGGTATAGTGGAAGGAGACTTTGAGCCAGAAGTTTGAGTCTGTGTCCCAGCTTAACCCATATAGCTGTTTTTTGAGCAAACAACCGCCCAATACTGAGTACTTGGTTAGACAATGTGTTCAATATTTTATGTATATTAAATCTTATATTTATTCCACAAATAGCCCTATTACTTTCTATTTCTCCATTTTGGAGATTAGAAGGTTAATGAATTTCCCAATGTTGCCCAACCAGTAACTCATGGAGCTGGGATTTGATTACCAGTTTCTGCCTCCAAATTCCAGGCCTCAACTGCTCTGCTAGACATTAAACAAGAATAATGATGTCTCCCTCACTATGGGTTTAGAAAAGAGCTCAAATGGAGGAGGAAGCACTTTTCCAACCCTAAATCCATATGTAAATGAAGGAGCTGTTATGAGGGTCCCAAAGGGAGTCTTATTCTTTACCATTTTCCCAAGCTTCTGAGTATCTCTTAATCCTCCTCTTAATCCCCCTTCTAATCCCCAGGTCAGAAACCCTGCTCTCAGAAGAAAGAGACATCCAGGGCCTACTTGCTTCTCCATCTTGCACCTGGCTCTCCCTACCACACAGAGAGGAGCACCCTCAGGCCATCTGTGTCTGTAGGAAATAACCCAGGATGTCCTAGGGAAGACTCACCTGTGGCTGGACCCTTGGTGTGGTCTACATGGTTGAGAGAGAAGAGAAAAGGAGGAATGTATTCTTATGGACTTCCCATACAAAGAGATATGGATTGGTCAGGTCAGGAGCTAGAAAATAAAAGAGAGACATAAATATCCAGGCTGTCTCCCAAAAGACTTGAGTGCTGTGTTGATGAAAAGAGCTGGCAGGGGAAAGTGATCCCAAATGCAGAAGGCCTTTGAACAGGGCTGCATGATACAGTGGGCTAAGTGATCACTTCAGAGCTGATGCAAGCATTTAGTGGAGGTGGGTGATGGTTAAGATCTAATTCTAAGATTCCAAACTTTAATCATGTGATAGTCCTTTGGCATTTGAGTGAATATGGGAGAAACTCTAAGCTCAGGCTCTAGAGACTTTTTGCATACACAGCTTCCCACATTTATTATTTGGTACTGTAAAATTCACCCAAAGTTCAACACTATAAATGAGATAAGTTATTTTACCAATATTTAAGGGAAGGTTGTAGCTGGAACAATATGCCCAAGGTCACAGAGTGATTTCGTGGCAAGGATGAGGCTGTGACCTCATTCCAAGTCAGGTGTTCGCTTTGTTAGCCTAAGAAGGGGGAGGAGGTAGAAAACCAGGAAACAAAAAGTCAGCAAGGGGTGGGCTCCTTGCTTCTTAGGACAGTGGAGTTTCAGTGAGAATGAGAACTAATGGGCTAATTTCAGAGACCACTCCAAGACCATGCCTCCCCCCGCAAATGGCCTAAGAATGAAAATGAGCATAATGGTAACTCCCTGAGTGACTCCAACCCTGAGCACACTGGCCACCATCTCTGTTTCTGCCATGGAGACAAAGGTCTTACAACTCCTTAGACCTCATCAGAAACTACTTCCTTCCACAGCCCATTTTCTGGATTCAGGGCCCTCTGGGAGGAAGCAGGGAAGAGGATTGGGGAAAGACAGAGAACACCCAGAGGGCATGATATCTTTGCTTTTCTAACCCTCAAGGCAGGTGTCTCCCATGCTTCAGTGTGCAGAAAAACACCTGTGATACTTTAAAACAAAAAGCTGATTTTCTGGCCCCCTTCTGGAAATACTGATTCTGCTTTGAGAACCAAGTCCTTTTTAGCAGCCACCTGGTGATTCTCACTGTGCGGAAATGCTGTTCTGAGTCTGTAAGATTCAATGGGTTCTGAGCATTTGTGTGGTCAGATGGCCTTAGAGACACAAACCCCTCTGCAATGAGGTCAGAGATTGTAGGAGTGGTATGGAAAAGTGTTCCAAACTTGATGTTGGAAAAGTGTCCTTTGGTACCTCCTGTGTTGCTCCCTGGTTGCAGAACCATGAGGAGGGCATGGAATCTCCCTGAGCCTCCTCATCCCACCACGAAGCCTTTCTTGCGGGTTTGAGAATCACATGCAACAGAGTATGTGACAGCACTTTGAAAACTTAGAGTGCTAAAAAGATGGGAGGGGATGCCAATTATCTTCAAATATTAGGGGATTAGATTATATGAAGACCATCAAAGTTTGTTATGTTTGTTTGAGAGAGAAAAGGTGAAGAAAGAAGATAAGAAAGGAGAAAAGGGAGAGAGAATGGAGTCTGTGATATGCAGACCTTACCCACTGTTCTATGCTGCTTTTAAAGTTACCTGGTTCTGCTGCCCTCAGTTTCTTCCTACATTGGATGAAGAGTCAATCAGAACACAAAGGACCCTAAGACATTGATCTCTGAATAGGGCTTCATGATTTGTCGTTTTGGCTAAAGGTGGGAAGCAGAGGAATTGGCCTCTGGATAAGCAGTCTGTCCAAAAGAGAATGGCAGGCTGTGGGTGCCCTGCTGAAGATGGGGGTTCTGAGAACTGATGGTTGGATCCTAAGCTCAAAAAAGAAAGAGACTGAACTGGAGCCACATCAGGGCTTTATCTCAGTTTTGGAGAGACACTGGGGAGGCAATCCCAAGACAGCTTGTTGGGAGGAACCTAGATAATTGCTCCAGTGTTAATATCTACATGCAAAGGTCTTGGGAAATAAGTCTTATTTACAAAGAGTAAACCAACACCTTAGGCCGCAATCCTAAAACATGCTCCATGAATTAGATTAGCAGGAAAGAGCTACATGCACATGCTTCAGCTTGGCCTTGAGTCATCAGAGGTCCAGAAAATCTCAAGCACTGAATTTGGACAATCCCAGATGGCTAGTGTCTCTGAATACTAAGTAAAAGAAGTTAAAAAAAAATCTTACCTGATGTAGGAAAATAACATCAAGCAGACTTCAAATTATTTTTCTCAATCCCATTTTCAAATATAATTTTGAGCACAAACCCAAAGATAAACAGGTACACAAGTAAATAAGATACTGAAAGAAGAGCCAACAGCTGAAAGGCATATGGGAACTCTAGATAACAGAATGGTTGGACCCAGAATGAAATATCATGATGTTTGTAATGTTTTGGGATATAGAACTAATTGTGAAATGTTGGCAGGACTTTTTGAACAAACATGAGTAACCAGCGATCAGATAAAACAAACAAACAAACAAACACCTTACAAGCCTTGTAGAGATGCTGTCTGGTTTTCTTTTAGTCACTGACTGTTCCTGCAAGGTCAGCAGACCTTGACTCCTAATAGTACGAATCTGTTGACCCATTTTGTACATTATTAAAATGGGAAGTACCTCTTTTGGACTGTTTTGTGTCTGCTTCTCTCACTCTCTATATTGTGAGGTCTACCCACATTGTTGTAGATGGTTGTGGGTTGTTCATTTTCATTGCATTGTGTGACTGCCTTTGAAATCCATTCTACCATTGATGGGCACTTGTGGCTTCCAGTGTTGGGCTCTTAAGAATAGTGGAGCTGCACATTCCTCCTGCACATCTTTATATATGGGGGCAATGTCTGGATGACAGGGCAGGTGTTCATTTAGTTTACAAGACAGTGCTATACAGCTTCCCCTACTAGTTGTAACATAGCATTACTATGCTCCCTTTAGCAGCCAGTGAGAGTTCCAGTTGCTCCACATTCTTTTTTTTTTTAAGATTTTATTTATTTATTTGAGAGAGAGAGAGAGAGAGAGAGAGAGAAAGATCACAAGTAGGCAGTAGGCAGAGAGGCAGGCAGAAAGAGAGGGGTAAGCAGGCTCACCACTGAGCAGCCCAATGCGGGGCTCCATTCCAGGACCCTGAGGTCATGACCTGAGTCAAAAGCAGAAGCTTAACCCACTGAGCCACCCAGGTGCCCTCAGTTGCTCCACATTCTTAACATGAGTTGGTATTTTCCATCCTTCTCATTGGAGCTTTTTTGTGGGTATGTGGTATCTTACTGTGGTTTTAATTTGCATGCCTTTTCTGACGAAGGAAGTTAAGCATCTATCTTTTCTTGTGGTTATTTTCCACAGGTATATTCTCTTGTGTAGATTATCTCTTCAAGTCTTGTACCCATTTTTCTATTGGGGTTTCCTGTCCCCTTCATGTTGATTTATAGGATTTCTTTATGTGTTTTGTTTAGAAGTCCTTTGTCAGATGTATGTAGTAACATCTTCAACTTTGTGGTTGTCTTTCATTCAGCTAATGATGGGTTCTGTGAATCAGGATATTTTAATTTTAAATACTCCAATTTATCAGTTTTTAATTTATACTTAGTATTGTTTATATATTGCTTAAGAATCTTTGCTAAATCTTTGCCAATATTGTTCTGTATTTTCCTCTAAAAGATACATGGTTTTACCTTTCACATTTAGATCTGCTGTCAATCTAGACTTGATTTTTATATCAGGTGAGGGAGAGATCAAGACTTTTTATTCTTCCCCTAGGGACACTTGGTGGCTCAGTTGGTTGGGTGTTTGACTCTTGGTTTTGGCTCAGGTCATGATCTCAGATTTGTGAGATCAAACCCCATGTGAGGCTTTTTGCTCAGTGAGGAATCTGCTTGAGATTCTCTCTTCCCCTTTCTCTCCTCATCTCCCTGCTCAAGTTGTTTCTCTCTCTCTCTCTCTCTGAAAAATAAATAAAATTTTTTAAGAAGATGTTTTTTCTTCCAAAAGTTGGATATACAACTTGGATATCCAAATGTCCAGCCCCATTTATTGAAATGCTTATCTTTTCCCTGCTGCATTGCAATGTAAATTTCCAGGGTAGCCAATCATGTGATTGGAGTGTTGAAATTTTCAGTTTTATCACTGCTGCTCACTATCCCCACCTGTGGAGAGGGGCAATCAACAGTGATTTGATCAATCTCACCTATGTAAAGAGGCTTCAATAAAAATCTAAAAGAATGGGTTTCAGAGAGCTCCTGGGTTGGTGACACATATAAATTTGGGGAGAGGTGTATGCAGGGAGGGAATAGAAGCTCCATGCCCCTTCCCACATATCTTGTTCTATGGATCCCTTTCATCTGGTTGTTTTTGAATAATAATTAGTAATCTACTAAGTAATATGTTTCTCTTAGTTCCATAAGCTATTCATGAAAATTAATCCATCCCAAGGAGGGGATTGTTGAAAACCTCCAATTGGCTGGTCAGTCAGAAACACAGGTGACAATTTGGACTTCAATTGGTGTCTGAAATGGGGTGAGGGCAGTCTTATAGGACTGAACCCTTAAGCTGTGAGATTTGATTCTATCTCCAGGTAGATAGTGTCAGAATTGAGTTGAATTGTAGGATATACAGCTGGTATCAGAGAATTGCTTGGTGTTGTTGGAAAAAACACACACACCAAAATTTCTGTCAGAATTGTAGAACCTAAGTAGGGTTTGGGTCTCACAGTTACCTGCTCCCCTTTTTCTGCTTACACCACAACTCCTGTCATGAGCATATGTTGATATGCTTGAGAGTTTTGTTTTGAGGGAATGAAGAAGATGAGAGGTAAGGAACTACAGAAATAAAGGACAGGATGAACTTTTCCAAAGACAGCCTGACTCCTCTCAGGGAGAAGGAATGCAGGAAAAAGGCAAGAGAAATAGTATTGTTATGAGGCCCAAAGGAAAAATATCTCACCAGAGCAAAAGAAAGGGATTTCTTGCCATTTCTGCCTGGACATCAGTGGTTGTGTCCAGAGGGACTATGGATCAGAACTGAAGCAATGGGGGCTGTGCCCAGCAGAGCTTCAGGTAAGGGGTGGCATTACCCAGGACATCTACAGTGGATTGATGCAAGTTGTCTTCCATAAAACGCTTGCAGGAAGCAGGCTCTTTAGAGAAGTTCAGAGCTCAGAGACTCTGAGTGGATGTGTGCTAGAGAACATAACAGACCCCATTAGGTCCTAACTGGGAATGTCTGGATAAGGCTGGGACTTTGGTCCTGTGTTAGGCAAGTTGAAGGATTTGATTTTGCAAACTTTTAGTATTAGTGTTAGTGACCTTATTTATTGCCAAGGTTTCCATTGTTTGGTGGACATTGGATTATGCATACATTTCTTTTCTTCATCGCAGGTATATGAGCTCATTCTGAGTTGGTGCTATGTACTAAACTCTCCTGTATCCCCCAGAGGGTAATGTCTTGCCCATGGTGAAGGAAATTCCCAGTCTCTACTTGAATGCCCTTTCCAAACTTAACTCATGTCAACCTCTGAAAGGCTTTCCCTAAGAGAAGCCTTCCCAGAGCCCCATGCATGTCCTTGTTCCTCAGGCTGTAGATGAAAGGGTTCATCATGGGGGTCACCACAGCATACATCACTGTAGCTACTGAGTCCTTCATGGAGTAGGTTTTGAGGGGCTGCAGATATACCATACAAAGGGTCCCATAGAAGAGGGAGACCACAGCCAAATGGGAAGCACAGGTGGAGAAGGCTTTGTACTTGCTAGAGGCTGAGGGTATTCGGAGGATGGCTCTGACAATCCAGACATAGGACATGATCATGAACCCTAGTGGGGCAAGGAAGAAAAAAGATCCTGTAGCAATCAGCACTGTGTGATTCACTTGAGTGTTAGAACATGCCAGCCTCAGCAGGACATACATCTCACAGAAGATGTAGTGTATCTTCTGGGAACCGCAGAATGTCACCCTGGTCATGAGGAGGGTGTGGGTGAGGCCATAAAAAATAGAAAGTGCCCAACACAAGGTGAGGAGCAAAATGCAGAGCCTAGGGCTCATGACCGTGGTGTAGTGGAGGGGGCGGCAGATGGCCACATAACGGTCATATGCCATTGTGGCCAGGATGAGGTTGTCCAAGGCTACCAAGGAGACTAGGAAGTAGAGCTGTGTCAGACACCCTGCATAGGAGATGACTTTGTTCTGAGACTGGAGGCTCACCAGCATCTTGGGGATTGTATTGGTGACAAAGAAGAGGTCAGTGAAGGAGAGGTTGGCCAGGAAGAAGTACATGGGTGTGTGCAGGTGGGGATCAAAGCTGATGGCCAGGATGATGAGCACATTTCCCACCACTGTGACAAGGTACATGGACAGGAACATCCAGAACAGGACCCGCTGGTGCTCAGGACTGTCTGAGATCCCCAGGAGCAGAAACTCAGAGACTCCACTGTGATTGCTTCCATCCATTTCCCCAACTGTCTGAAACATCAGCACCAACAAATACCCTTAATTGAATAAGGACATCCAAATAAGCAAAATCAACTGTTTTCTTAGCATTAAAAGTATCTTAGGCTAAATTTTATAATTTTTTTTGGATATAAGACAATGCAATAACATATAAAGGCATAACATGGAAAATTTTTATGCAACTCAGTCATTCCAGCAACTTCTAATCTAGTATACTCAATATGGAATAATGTCCATGTCTTATTTTAAATCATACCATCTTACAATTTTCTTGAAATGCTTAAAGACTCATGTGGTATATTATGATTTTGTATAGATTTAAGTGATATTTAAAACAAGTGCATGCAGTATAAGAAATTGATTTTATACAATTGGACAAGGGGGAAAGTAAAAGTATTAGAAAGGAAATGGAATAATTATCATTATTTACTGAGAAGATGATCTATCTGGGAAACCTTTAACAATTGACTAAAATGACATTAGAAATAAAACGGGATTTGAAAACAATTTAAATCTGAGGTCTGACACTTTCTGTTAACCCCCAGCCAGTAGCTGAGCTTTTTTATATTCTATTTCTTTATGTGAAAAATGGGTCAGGGTGAGAATAAAATGAAGTAATAAAGAGCTGGTGGCCTGCAGTAACTACACAAGAAATATTTATTGTTATTATTATTATTATATGTAAGAAATAATAAATACAAATAAGTTTAATATATTGTGAAAGGGATGCCTGGCTGGCTCAGTCAGAAGTGTATGTGACTTGATTGCAGGGTCATGAATTCAAGCACCATGTTGGGTGTAAAGATTACATAAATTTAAAAAAGTTATATTTATATTATGCATATATATATATAAAATACATATATGTATTATATGTAATGTGAAACAATGCCATCCACGTCACCAGCAAATAAATCTACTCAT
Source organism: Lutra lutra (assembly GCF_902655055.1). Classification (NCBI taxonomy): domain Eukaryota; kingdom Metazoa; phylum Chordata; class Mammalia; order Carnivora; family Mustelidae; genus Lutra; species Lutra lutra. The sequence continues at coordinate 46,954,791 of NC_062293.1, forward strand.
AAAAATGTTAACATTCGGGGAGGAGTCAAGATGGCGGAGAAGTAGCAGGCTGAGACTACTTCGGGTAGCAGGAGATCAGCTAAATAGCTTATCTAAAGATTGCAAACACCTACAAATCCAACGGGAGATTGAAGAGAAGAAGAACAGCAATTCTAGAAACAGAAAATCAACCACTTTCTGCAAGGTAGGACTGGCGGAGAAGTGAATCCAAAGCGACGGGAAGATAGACCGCGGGGGGAGGGGCCGGCTCCCGGCGAGCGGAGGAGCAACGGAGCACAAAATCGGGACTTTTAAAAATCTGTTCCGCTGAGGGACATCGCTCCAGAGGCTTAACTAGGTGAAGCCCAGGTGGGGTCAGCGCAGCCTCAGGTCTCACAGGGTCACAGAAGGATCGGGGGTGACTGAGTGTCGCAGAGCTTACCGGTATTAGAACAGGGAAGCCAGCTACAGAGACAGAGCCGAGGAGTAAGCTCTAAGCTAGGGGTTACCTTGAACCGGTCGCAGGCTCGGTCAGCTCGGAGTGCGGCCGGAGGCCAGGGTGACGGGAGTAATTGGGAGCTGTTCTGTGAGGGCGCACTGAGGAGTGGGGCCCTGGGCTGTCGGCTCCTCCCGGCCGGAGACCGGGAGGCCAACATCTTCATTCCCGTCTTCCAGAACTCTACGGAAAGCGCTCAGGGAACAAAAGCTCCTGAAAGCAAACCCAGCAAACCCGAGCAGATTACTCAGCCCGGCCCCGGGTAAGGGCGGTGCAACTCCGCCTGGGGCAAAGACGCTTGAGAATCACTACAACAGGCCCCTCCCCCAGAAGATCAATGAGAAACCCAGCCAGGACCAAGTTCACCTACCAAGGAGTGCAGTTTCAATACCAAGGAGAGCAGCGGAATTCCAGAGGGGAAGAAAGCAAAGCACGGAACTCATGGCTTTCTCCCCATGATTCTTTAGCCTTGCAGTTAATTTAATTTTTTTTTCTTTTTCAATTTTTTTTCTCTTCTTCTGCTAAATTTTTTTAACTTTTACCGTTTTCTTTTTTAACGTTTTTTAAATAGTTTATCTAATATATATATATATATATTTCCTTTTTATATTTTTTATCGGCTTTCTTTTTTTAATAGTTTCTTTTTTTTTTCTTTTTCTTCTTTTTCTTTCTGAGCCCCTTTTTATCCCCTTACTCCCCCCTCACGATTTGGGATCTCTTCTGGTTTGGCTAAAGCATATTTTCCTGGGGTTGTTGCCACCCTTTTAGTATTTTACTTGCTCCTTCATATACTCTTATCTGGACAAAATGACAAGGCGGAAAAATTCACAACAAAAAAAAGAACAAGAAGCAGTACCAAAGGCTAGGGACCTAATCAATAGAGACATTGGTAATATTTCAGATATAGAGTTCAGAATGACGTTTCTCAAGGTTCTAGCCGGGCTTGAAAAAGGCATGGAAGATATTAAAGCAACCCTCTCGGGAGATATAAAAGCCTTTTCTGGAGAAATAAAAGAACTAAAATCTAACCAAGTTGAAATCAAAAAAGCTATTAATGAGGTGCAATCAAAAATGGAGGCTCTCATAACAAATAGCATGGAGGACAAGGGGAGATGGAGAGGAGAAGGGAGTTGAGGGAAATTGGAAGGGGAGGTGAACCATGAGAGACTATGGACTCTGAAAAATGATCTGAGAATTTTGAAGGGGTGGGGGGTGGGAGGTTGGGGGCACCAGGTGGTGGGAATTGTAGAGGGCACGGATTGCATGGAGCACTGGGTGTGGTGCAAAAATAATGAATACTGTTATGCTGAAAAAATAAAAAATTAAAAAAAAATGGAGGCTCTCACTGCTAGGATAAATGAGGCAGAAGAAAGAATTAGCAATATAGAAGACCAAATGACAGAGAATAAAGAAGCTAGCAAAAGAGGGACAAACAGCTACTGGACCACGAGGGGAGAATTCGAGAGATAAGTGACACCATAAGACGAAACAACATTAGAATAATTGGGATTCCAGAAGAAGAGGAAACAGAGAGGGGAGCAGAAGGTATGTTGGAGAGAATTATTGGAGAGAATTTCCCCAATATGGCAAAGGGAACAAGCATCAAAATCCAGGAGGTTCAGAGAACCCCCCCCCCCTCAAAATCAATAAGAATAGGTCCACACCCCGTCACCTAAGTGTAAAATGTACAAGTCTTAGTGACAAAGAAAAGATCCTGAAAGCAGCCCGGGAAAAGAAGTCTGTAACGTACAATGGTAAAAATATTAGATTGGCAGCAGACTTATCCACAGAGACCTGGCAGGCCAGGAAGAGCTGGCATGATATATTCAGAGTACTAAATGAGAAAAACATGCAGCCAAGAATACTATATCCGCGGGCGCCTGGGTGGCTCAGTGGGTTAAGCCGCTGCCTTCGGCTCAGGTCATGATCTCAGGGTCCTGGGATCGAGTCCTGCATCGGGCTCTCTGCTTGACAGGGAGCCTGCTTCCCTCTCTCTCTCTCTCCGCCTGCCTGACTCTCTGTCTACTTGTGATCTCTCTCTGTCAAATAAATAATAAATAAAATCTTAAAAAAAAAAAAAGAATACTATATCCAGCTAGGCTATCATTGAAAATAGAAGGAGAGATTAAAAGCTTCCGGACAAACAAAAACTGAAAGAATTTGCAAATGCCAAACCAGCTCTACAGGAAATATTGAAAGGGGTCCTCTAAGCAAAGAGAGACCCTAAAAGTGGTAGACCAGAAAGAAACAGAGACAATATACAGTAACAGTCACATTACAGGCAATACAATGACACTAAATTCATATCTCTCAATACTTACCCTGAATGTTAATGGGCTAAATGCCCCAATCAAAAAACACAGGGTATCAGAATGGATAAAAAAACAAAACCCATCTATATGTTGCCTACAAGAAACTCATCTTTTTTTTTTTTATGTTTAATTTTGTATTTTTTCAGCATAACAGTATTCATTATTTTTGCATCCACACCCAGTGCTCCATGCAATCCGTGCCCTCTACAATACCCACCACCTGGTGCCCCCAACCTCCCACCCCCCACCCCTTCAAAATTCTCAGATCGATTTTCAGAGTCCATAGTCTCTCATGGTTCACCTCCCCTTCCAATTTCCCTCAACTCCCTTCTCCTCTCCATCTCCCCTTGTCCTCCATGCTATTTGTTATGCTCCACAAATAAGTGAAACAATATAATTGACTCTCTCTGCTTGACTTATTTCACTCAGCATAATCTCTTCCAGTCCCGTCCATGTTGCTACAAAACTTGGGTATTCATCCTTTCTTTTTCTTTTTTTTTTTTAGTTTTTTATTTTTATTTTTTCAGCATAACAGTATTCATTATTTTTGCACCACACCCAGTGCTCCATGCAATCCGTGCCCTCTACAATACCCATCACCTGGTGCCCCCAACCTCCCACCCCCCACCCCTTCAAAATTCTCAGATCGTTTTTCAGATTCCATAGTCTCTCATGGTTCACCTCCCCTTCCAATTTCCCTCAACTCCCTTCTCCTCTCCATCTCCCCTTGTCCTCCATGCTATTTGTTATGCTCCACAAATAAGTGAAACCATATAATTGACTCTCTCTGCTTGACTTATTTCACTCAACATAATCTCTTCCAGTCCCGTCCATGTTGCTACAAAACTTGGGTAGTCATCCTTTCTTTTTTTTTTTTTTTTTTTTTACAGCTTTATAAACATACATTTTTATCCCCAGGGGTACAGGTCTGCGAATCGCCAGGTTTACACACTTCACAGCACTCACCGTAGCACATACCCTCCCCATATCCATAACCCCACCCCCCTCTCCCAACCCCCTCCCCCCATCAACCCTCAGTTTGTTTTGTGAGATTAAGAGTCACTTATGGTTTGTCTCCCTCCCAATCCCATCTTGAAGAAACTCATCTTAAACCCGAAGACACCTCCAGGTTTAAAGTGAGGGGGTGGAAAAGAATTTACCATGCTAATGGACATCAGAAGAAAGCAGGAGTGGCAATCCTTATAGCAGATCAATTAGGTTTTAAGCCAAGGACTATAATAAGAGATGAGGAAGGACACTATATCATACTCAAAGGAACTGTCCAACAAGAAGATCTAACAATTTTAAATATCTATGCCCCTAACGTGGGAGCAGCCAACTATATAAACCAATTAATAACAAAATCAAAGAAACACATCGACAAGAATACAATCATAGTAGGGGATTTTAACACTCCCCTCACTGAAATGGACAGATCATCCAAGCAAAAGATCAACAAGGAAATCAAGGCCTTAAATGACACACTGGACCAGATGGACATCACAGATATATTCAGAACATTTCATCCCAAAGCCACAGAATACACATTCTTCTCTAGTGCGCATGGAACATTCTCCAGAATGGATCACATTCTTGGTCCTAAGTCAAGTCTCAACCGGTATCAAAAGATTGGGATCATTCCCTGCATATTTTCAGACCACAATGCTCTGAAGCTAGAACTCAATCACAAGAGGAAATTTGGAAAGAACCCAAATACATGGAGACTAAACAGCATCCTTCTAAAGAATGAATGGGTCAACCAGGAAATCAAAGAAGAATTGAAAAAATTTATGGAAACAAATGATAATGAAAACACAACGGTTCAGAATCTGTGGGACACAACAAAGGCAGTCCTGAGAGGAAAATATATAGCGGTACAAGCCTTTCTCAAGTAACAAGAAAGGTCTCAGGTACACAACCTAACCCTACACCTAAAGGAGCTGGAGAAAGAACAAGAAAGAAACCCTAAACCCAGCAGGAGAAGAGAAATCATAAAGATCAGAGCAGAAATCAATGAAATAGAAACCAAAAAAACAATAGAACAAATCAACGAAACTAGGAGCTGGTTCTTTGAAAGAATTAACAAGATTGATAAACCTCTGGCCAGACTTATCAAAAAGAAAAGAGAAAGGACCCAAATAAATAAAATCATGAATGAAAGAGGAGAGATCACAACGAACACCAAAGAAATACAGACAATTATAAGAACATACTATGAGCAACTCTACGCCAACAAATTTGACAATCTGGAAGAAATCGATGCATTCCTAAAGACATATAAACTACCACAACTGAACCAGGAAGAAATGGAAAGCCTGAACAGACCCATAACCAGTAAGGAGATTGAAACAGTCATCAAAAATCTCCAAACAAACAAAAGCCCAGGGCCAGACGGCTTCCCGGGGGAATTCTACCAAACATTTAAAGAAGAACTAATTCCTATTCTCCTGAAACTGTTCCAAAAAATAGCAATAGAAGGAAAACTTCCAAACTCATTGTATGAGGCCAGCATCACCTTGATCCCAAAACCAGACAAGGATCCCAACAAAAAAGAGAACTACAGACCAATATCCTTGATGAACACAGATGCAAAAATTCTCGCCAAAATACTAGCCAATAGGATTCAACAGTACATTAAAAGGATTATTCACCACGACCAAGTGGGATTTATTCCAGGGCTGCAAGGCTGGTTCAACATCCGCAAATCAATCAATGTGATACAACACATTAATAAAAGAAAGAACAAGAACCATATGATACTCTCCATAGATGCTGAAAAAGCATTTGACAAAGTACAGCATCCCTTCCTGATCAAAACTCTTCAAAGTGTAGGGATAGACGGCACATACCTCAATATTATCAAAGCCATCTATGAAAAACCCACCGCAAATATCATTCTCCATGGAGAAAAACTGAAAGCTTTTCCGCTAAGGTCAGCAACATGGCAGGGATGTCCGTTATCACCACTGCTATTCAACATAGTACTAGAAGTCCTAGCCTCAGCAATCAGACAACAAAAGGAAATTAAAGGCATCCAAATCGGCAAAGAAGTCAAACTATCACTCTTCGCAGATGATATGATACTCTATGTGGAAAACCCAAAAGACTCCACTCCAAAACTGCTAGAACTTGTACAGGAATTCAGTAAAGTGTCAGGATATAAAATCAATGCACAGAAATCAGTTGCATTTCTCTACACCAACAACAAGACAGAAGAAAGAGAAAGTAAGGAGTCCATCCCATTTACAATTGCACCCAAAACTATAAGATACCTAGGAATAAACCTAACCAAAGAGACTAAGAATCTATACTCAGAAAACTATAAAGTACTCATGAAAGAAATTGAGGAAGACACAAAGAAATGGAAAAATGTTCCATGCTCCTGGATTGGAAGAATAAACATTGTGAAAATGTCTATGCTACCTAAAGCAATCTACACATTAATGCAATTCCTATCAAAGTACCATCCATTTTTTTCAAAGAAATGGAACAAATAATCCTCAAATTTATATGGAACCAGAAAAGACCTCGAATAGCCAAAGGAATATTGAAAAAGAAAGCCAAAGTTGGTGGCATCACAATTCCGGACTTCAAGCTCTATTACAAAGCTGTCATCATCAAGACAGCCTGGTACTGGCACAAAAACAGACACATAGATCAACGGAACAGAATAGAGAGCCCAGACATGGACCCTCAACTCTATGGTCAACTCAACTTCGACAAAGCAGGAAAGAATGTCCAATGGAAAAAAGACAGCCTCTTCAATAAATGGTGTTGGGAAAATTGGACAGCCACATGCAGAAAAATGAAAGTGGGTCATTTCCTTACACCACACATGAAAATAGACTCAAAATGGATGAAGGATCTCAATGTGAGAAAGGAATCCATCAAAATCCTCGAGGAGAACACAGGCAGCAACCTCTTCGACCTCAGCCGCAGCAACATCTTCCTAGGAACATCACCAAAGGCAAGGGAAGCAAGGGCAAAAATGAACTACTGGGATTTCATCAAGATCAAAAGCTTTTGCACAGCAAAGGAAACAGTGAACAAAACCAAAAGACAACTGACAGAATGGGAGAAGATATTTGCAAATGACATATCAGATAAAGGGCTAGTGTCCAAAATCTATAAAGAACTTAGCAAACTCAACACCCAAAGAACAAACAATCCAATCAAGAAATGGGCAGAGGACATGAACAGACATTTCTCCAAAGAAGACATCCAGATGGCCAACAGACACATGAAAAAGTGCTCCATATCACTCGGCATCAGGGAAATACAAATCAAAACCACCATGAGATATCACCTCCCACCAGTCAGAATGGCTAAAATGAACAAGTCAGGAAATGACAGATGCTGGCGAGGATGCGGAGAAAGGGGAACCCTCCTACACTGTTGGTGGGAATGCAAGCTGGTGCAACCACTCTGGAAAACAGCAGGGAGGTTCCTCAAAATGTTGAAAATAGAACTACCCTATGACCCTGCAACTGCACTGCTGGGTATTTACCCTAAAGATACAAACGTAGTGATCCGAAGGTGCCCGTGCACCCGAATGTTTATAGCAGCAATGTCTACAATAGCCAAACTATGGAAGGAACCTAGATGTCCATCTACAGATGAATGGATAAAGAAGATGTGGTATATATACACAATGGAATACTATGCAGCCATCAAAAGAAATGAAATCTTGCCATTTGCGACGACGTGGATGGAACTAGAGGGTATCATGCTTAGCGAAATAAGTCAATCGGAGAAAGACAACTATCATATGATCTCCCTGATATGAGGGAGAGGAGATGCAACATGGGGGGTCGAGGGGGTAGGAGAAGAGTAAGTGAAACAAGATGGGATTGGGAGGGAGACAAACCATAAGTGACTCTTAATCTCACAAAACAAACTGAGGGTTGATGGGGGGAGGGGGGTTGGGAGAGGGGGGCGTGGTTATGGATATTGGGGAGGGTATGTGCTATGGTGAGTGCTGTGAAGTGTGTAAACCTGGCGATTCGCAGACCTGTACCCCTGGGGATAAAAATATATGTTTATAAAGCTGTAAAAAAAAAAAAAAAAAAAAAAAAGAAAGGATGAATCCCCAAGTTTTGTAGCAACATGGACGGGACTGGAAGAGATTATGCTGAGTGAAATAAGTCAAGCAGAGAGAGTCAATTATCATATGGTTTCACTTATTTGTGGAGCATAACAAATAGCATGGAGGACAAGGGGAGATGGAGAGGGGAGTTGAGGGAAATTGGAAGGGGAGGTGAACCATGAGAGACTATGGACTCTGAAAAACGATCTGGGAATTTTGAAGGGGTGGGGGGTGGGAGGTTGGGGCACCAGGTGGTGGGTATTGTGGAGGGCACAGATTGCATGGAGCACTGGGTGTGGTGCAAAAATAATGAATACTGTTATGCTGAAAAAATAAAAAAAATTAAAAAAAAAAAAAAAAAAAAAAAAAGAAAGAAAGGATGAATCCCCAAGTTTTGTAGCAACATGGACGGGACTGGAAGAGATTATGCTGAGTGAAATAAGTCAAGCAGAGAGAGTCAATTATCATATGGTTTCACTTATTTGTGGAGCATAAGAAATAGCATGGAAGACAAGGGGAGATGGAGAGGAGAAGGGAGTTGAGGGAAATTGGAAGGGGAGGTGAACCATGAGAGACTATGGACTCTGAAAAACGATCTGAGAATTTTGAAGGGGTGGGGGGTGGGAGGTTGGGGGCACCAGGTGGTGGGTATTGTAGAGGGCATGGATTGTATGGAGCACTGGGTGTGGTGCAAAAATAATGAATACTGTTATGCTGAAAAAAAAAAAAAGACATAGGAAATTGTGAGAAAATGCCAAACCTTGTAATGGTTTTTATTATAACCGCAGATAACAATGGGGGTATTCTTGTCAGACATTCAAATGAGACAAGTAATGTAAGTAAAAAATTCCTCTGTAAAAAAATAATCTTTCTTCTAAATGCAAAAATAACATAAGGTCATTGAAAAACTAATATAAATGTAAAAAAAAAAAGAGTAAAAGAATAGAATAAAAACCAACCATAATCCCAACAGCCATAAATAATTATTACTAATATTTTGATGTATTTTTCCTCTTTCCCTACAAATAAATATACTTTTTTAACACACACACAGAAAACACACACACACACACACACACACACACACACACACACACACACACAACAAAGCTGTCATCATCAAGACAGCATGGTACTGGCACAAAAACAGATACATAGATCAATAGAACAGAATAGAGAGCCCAGAAATAGACCCTCAACTCTATGGTCAACTCATCTTCGACAAAGCAGGAAAGAATGTCCAATGGAACAAAGACAGCCTCTTCAATAAATGGTGTTGGGAAAATTGGACAGCCACATGCAGAAAAATGAAATTGGATCATTTCCTTACACCACACACGAAAATAGACTCAAAATGGATGAAGGATCTCAATGTGAGAAAGGAATCCATCAAAATCCTCGAGGAGAACACAGGCAGCAACCTCTTCGACCTCAGCCGCAGCAACATCTTCCTAGGCACATCACCAAAGGCAAGGGAAGCAAGGGCAAAAATGAACTTTTGGGATTTTATCAAGATCAAAAGCTTTTGCACAGCAAAGGAAACAGTGAACAAAACCAAAAGACAACTGACAGAATGGGAGAAGATATTTGCAAATGACATATCAGATAAAGGGCTAGTGTCCAAAATCTATAAAGAACTTAGCAAACTCAACACCCAAAGAACAAATAATCCAATCAAGAAATGGGCAGAGGACATGAACAGACATTTCTCCAAAGAAGACATCCAGATGGCCAACAGACACATGAAAAAGTGCTCCATATCACTCGGCATCAGGGAAATACAAATCAAAACCACCATGAGATATCACCTCCCACCAGTCAGAATGGCTAAAATGAACAAGTCAGGAAATGACAGATGCTGGCGAGGATGCGGAGAAAGGGGAACCCTCCTACACTGTTGGTGGGAATGCAAGCTGGTGCAACCACTCTGGAAAACAGCAGGGAGGTTCCTCAAAATGTTGAAAATAGAACTACCCTATGACCCTGCAACTGCACTGCTGGGTATTTACCCTAAAGATACAAACGTAGTGATCCGAAGGGGCACGTGCACCCGAATGTTTATAGCAGCAATGTCTACAATAGCCAAACTATGGAAAGAACCTAGATGTCCATCATCAGATGAATGGAAAAAGAAGATGTGGTATATATACACAATGGAATACTATGCAGCCATCCAAAGAAATGAAATCTTGCCATTTGCGACGACGTGGATGGAACTAGAGGGTATCATGCCTAGCGAAATAAGTCAGTCGGAGAAAGACAACTATCATATGATCTCCCTGATATGAGGGAGAGGAGATGCAACATGGGGGGTTGAGGGGGTAGGAGAAGAGTAAATGAAACAAGATGGGATTGGGAGGGAGACAAACCATAAGTGACTCTTAATCTCACAAAACAAACTGAGGGTTGATGGGGGGAGGGGGGTTGGGAGAGGGGGGTGTGGTTATGGATATTGGGGAGGGTGTGTGCTATGGTGAGTGCTGTGAAGTGTGTAGACCTGGTGATTCACAGACCTGTACCCCTGGTGATAAAAATATATATGTTTATAAAAAATAAAATTAATAAAAATTAAAAAAAAATAAAATTAAAACGCTAAAAAAAAATGTTAACATTCAGGCAAGATCTTCAAATTCTTCAAAGAAACATGTAGTGGAAACTTGGTAAGTGGAAAAACATACCAGTATTCCAGAGGTATGTATTCTACTGAATTAATTTAAAATTTAAACTATGTGAAGTAAAATTTTGAACAGGGTTTTTAAGAAAACATCTATGTTTAACTTCAAAATAGTTGTGAAAATAAGCTAGAAAAATCTTGAAAAATATAAATATAAATATAAAAAGCTCTATACAAAACTATGTGGTACTGATGCTGGAATGAACCTATCAACCAAACAGAAAGAAACTTCAGATTCAGAGCAAAGACCATCTGGTACTGAGTTTATTATTACTGTGGTACTTTTGTGGTAGAAAACTATTGTATTATTCAATAAATGGTATTGGGACAATTGTCTTATTATTTTGGGGGTAATATGAGATCCGTATTTTGTTTCTTACCAAACACATTTCAAGCATACCAAAGATTAAAATAACGTGTCTTTTTCCCTTTCAAAAACCTGAAATAAAGAAAAATCTTAAAAGTAAAAACAAACAATAAAAAGAAGGGCATATAAATAAGTTAATTAGAATTCCATTGTGTGGGGATAAATAACAATGGTGCACATTTTGGTGTTTGGATTATTTGCATTGTGAAGGATGAAAAAGGCCAGGCTATAAAATCTGGGTCAAGAGCATTACAGAGAATTAAATGTACAAAGCACCTGAGCTGGAACTTCGTTGTATGTAAGGAGTTACATATGGATCAGTAGGGCTGGAGTGAAGAGAGTGGTGAAATGTAGGGTTGTGCAGGTAAGCAGGAGTCAGGTCATTCAGAGCCTTGTTAGGATTTTAAAATTTTATTCTAAGTGCAGTAAAAAGCCTTAGAAGTTAAAAAGTTAAAAAGCCTTAAAAGCAGAAGAGGGTATATTTATTTAGCAACTATTCTTCTATTTATATTTTACCAATAGTGTTTTAATAATTAGCTATGGATTTCCATTTTTTAAAAAGATTTATTTATTTATTTATTTATTTGACAGACAGATCACAAGTAGGCAGAGAGACAGGCAGAGTGAGAGGGGGTGGGAAGCAAGCTCCCCACTGAGCAGAGAGCCCCATGCCGGCTCAATTCCAGGACCCCAGGATCATAACCTGAGCCGAAGGCAGAGGCTTTAACCCTCTGAGCCACCCAGGTGCCCCTGGATTTCCATTTTTAATCAAATACTTTTTCAGTGCCTATTACACTGATAGCTCTGGTAATACTGAACCACATTTGCATTTAAATTTACTTAAATTTAAAGTGAAAGAAAGCAAACATCATCACAAATTCTGCCTTGCAACCAACTGTAACATTTTGGTGAACATACCTTGAGGTTTTGTTTCAGTTATCTTAGGCACTGAACAGTCTGATGAGTAATTTTCTCCAAGACAGTATTGTGATTTATTATATACTTAAAAAAAGATTTTATTTAGTTATTTGACAGAGAGAGATCACAAGCAGGCACAGAGGCAGGCAGAGGGAGAGGGGGAAGGAGGCTCCCCGCTGAGCAGTGAGCCCAGCGTGGGGCTCAATCCCAGGAGCCCTGGGACCATGACCTGAGTCGAAGGCAGAGGCCCAACCCACTGACCCACCCAGGTGCCCCTACTATATACTTTTCTTGAATAACTTTATATTGCTGTCTACATGATTTTTTATTTAATCTTAAACTGAATTCCACTGTGTGGAGATAGGTAACTTCATATTTTGATGTTTTTATTATTTGAGATATGAAGGATGTTTCTCCTTCACTGATTTATCTAACTTAGAATGTCCTTTCCAATCTTAAAATTATGTCTCCCTTCATTTTATGAGAATATTCTTTCATTCTCTCTTTTTTTTGGTACATTTTTTGGAATTTATACTGTATCTATACATTAACAATAAATTAACATTTCATTTTAGCGATGTTACTCCATCTCTTCGAAAAAAACCCATAGTAAACCCCAACCTGTCTCTTTGAAAATGCATGGACAGATTAAAGTAGTGTTTTGAATAGATTAAAAGAAGTCTAAAAGAAGAGTATCATTCCAAGTATTAAGGTGAATAATCCTTTTATGCAAAACGCTTTTTATATAAAGAAAGAAAACTTAAAAAATTATTTAATGATACCAATAGCAGGAGGATATTGCCTCTGTCAAAAGAGAGTGCTCCTCTATTAAGGAAATTTCCTTTTGGGTGAAAAATAAGATCATGAAATTTAAAAATATAATGGTAGGCAATCGACTTTTGGCATGACAATGTGAGGAGGTCCAATGACCCACTCCCCAAATGACAGTTGTGAAATATCAAAATAGAAGGATTTAAAACTGATGGAAATTGTCCTAAGGGCAAGCAGCAAATGAAGAAATGTTCAATAACATCTTTGAAAATTCAATAAGAAATATGGAAAATAAAAAGATGGGAAAACAGCAACCTCTGAAAAACTAGAGTGGCTATACATTAGTCTTTAAATATAAAAGTAGATTTTAGAGATTAAAAATAGACTTTAATTTAAAAAGGTTCTTAGAAATAAATGGAGACATTTTATAGGTTAAAAGGGTAAATTGAACATCACACTTTCAGTAGTGGATTGAACAATTGAGCAGAAGAACAACAAGGGAGTAGAGAACAATACTATATATATTTTAAAGATTTATTATTTATTTGAGAGAGAGAGAGAGAGCAAGAGAGCAGGGGAATGGACAGAGGAAGACAGAGAAGTAGAGAATCTGAAGCAGAGTCTGACATGGGACTTGATCTTGCAACCCTGAAATCATGACCTAAGCCAAAACCAAGAGTTGGATGCTCAATTGACTGAGCAAGTCACCCAGGTGCCTCTTGAACAATAGTATAAATCAGCTATACTTGACAGATATCTATAAAACACTCTGCCCAACAACAACAGGACAAGATTCTTTTCAAGGGCCATTAGAATATTCTCTAGGATAGACCATATGCTTGGACATAAAACAAACCTCAATAAATTTAAAAGGATAAAAATAACACAAAATATGTTCTCCAAGTGCAATGGAAGGAAAATTAGAAATGACTAGCTGGAAAAATTTGAGAACATTCACATATTTGTGGAAATTAAAGAACACACTACAAAATAGCCAGTGGGTTAAAGAAAAAAAAAAAACAACCAAAACAGAAGATACTTTGAGATGAATGAAAATGAAGATATAACATACCAAAATTTATGCGATGCAGCTAAAGCAGTGCCTAGAAGGAATACTTTTGTTCTAAATGCCTATATTAGGAAAGAAGGAAGATCTCAAATCAATAACTTAGTCTTACATGGTTAACCTGGTAATAGTCCCCAAATAGATTTACATATTCAAAGTAATTCCTTTTAGAATCCTAGCTGACTTCTTTGCAGAAATTGGTACAAACTGATTCTAAAATTCATATGGAATTTCAAGGGACCAGAATAGCCAAAACAATCTTGAAAAACAAGAACAAGAATTCACATTCTCCAATTTTAAAACTTACTACAAACAACAGTAATGAAGACAATGTGGTATTGGCACAAGGATAGGCATATAGATGAATGGAATAGAATTGAGAGTCCAGAAATAAGCCCATGTATCCATGCTCAACTGAGATTTTTAAGAAAAGATTTTATTTATTTGTCAGAGTGACAGAGAGAGTATAAGCAGGGCTAGCAGCAGGCAGAGTGGGCAGACGGAGAAGGAGGCTCCCAGCTGAGCAAGGAGCGTGATGCTGGACTTGATTCCTGGACCCTAGGATCCTGACCTGAGCCAAAGACAGATGCTTAACCAACTGAGCCACCCAGGTGTTCCTATGGTTAACTAATTTTTGACAAGGGTATGCAGATTACACAGGAGGGAAAAGATAATTTCAACAAAAAGTGCTGGACCACTAGCCACATGCCAAAATTGGATTCTTATCACACACTGTATTTAAAAATTAATTTGACAAACTATAAGAGACTCTTAACTCTAGGAAACAAACTGAAGGTTGCTGGAGGGGAGGTGGGTGAGGGGAAGAGATAATTGGGTGATGGGCATTAAGGAGGGCATTTGATGTAATGAGCACTGGGTGTTATGTGCAACTGATGAATCGCTAAATTCTACCTCTGAAACTAATAATGCAGTGTATGTTAATTAATTAAATTTAAATAAAATTAATATGAAATGGGTCAATTTGAAATTGAATGTATTAAACTATCCCTCTTGGGGGATAAAACTATTAAACTCTTAGAAGAAAATTTGGAGAAATTTTGTGATTTTGGATTTAGGGAAGGTTCTAAGATGTGACAGCAAAAGCATGAGCAACAAGAGAAAAACTACATTCACAAGAGTGGCACTGATAGCAGGAAACAATGAAAAATTGTGAAAATTATGAAATAAAAGTTATGAAAATTTATGCCATATTTTATTTTCATAAAAATAAAATACCTCTTACATCAAAACATTGTAAAACAGTGGTAAAATATGAACAAATAAAAATGCCAAAAAGGAAAAATACTTGCCATATATGTGATAGACAAAGGCTTAATATGCCTAGCAGAAAATAACTATTTCAAGCTGGTAATAAAGTTGCCAATCCTCATTGGAAAATAGCAACAGACATGAATGTGCAATTCACAAAAGAAGAAGGTCAAAGTCAAAAGCATATGAACATATGGCTTTATTACTTATCAAAAGATGGGATGAACAGGCAGTTTTATATCTGATGAAATAAATGATTATACTTTCTGGAGTGAAACCTGACATTTCATGTCAGAAGCTCTTAAAAAAGAGGTCCTCTGAGCAATCTCAGTGTTAGGGAGCAAATGTGGGAACTGTGAGTAACCTACAAGAGTATAGTAATTTGGAGCTCCAGTATTCAGGTGAGTTGGGCATGGGAAAGCTCAGTGTTTAGCATATTTCAATGAAAACATTTGAATTCCCAGATGTTTGGTGTCCATGGTACAGTGACAGGAAAGTTTGAGTCATATGTTTAGGTCCAAATCTCAATTTGACACCTACGAGTGCCTCTCCCTCCTGACCACCCCACCCCCCGCCTCCCCATTTAGTCTATACAACAGCACTATTTGTTTCTATTATCCCATTTTATAGACGAGGTGATTGAGAGTTGGGAGGTATGGATTTCTCCAATTCCCTCAAAACTAGTAACTGATGGAGTTGGGATTTGACTTTCCTTTTGTCTCTAAGTCCACACCCTTACTGCTGTGCCACACATTAAACAAGATTAAAGGTGCCTACCTCACTGTGGGTTTAGAGAAGACTTAAATGCTGAATGTGGAAGCACTTCTTCAACTTAAAGCTCTGTGTAAGTGGGAGGTGCTGGTATGAGGATCTCAGAAGGAGTCCTCTTCTTATTGTTTCCCTATGTTTTGACTGCCTGCCACCTCGGCTTCAGTAGGAAATGCTGCTCTTAGAACCAAGAGGGATAGAGGGCCCCATTCTTGTCTCCATCCTGGACATGGTTCTTCCCAACTCACATAGGAGCTGCTTTAGCCCATCTGTGTCTGCAGGCTGTGACCCAGGATGTTGAGGGGACACTTATTTGTGGCTGTCCCCTTGGTGCTGCTGACAAGGAGCAGAGAAAAGTGAGAGAATGCATTATGGCCTTCACAGGCTAAGCGGTGTGGATTGGTCAAGTCAGGAGAAAAGAAATGAAAGAGACATAGAAAAACAATTCAGGCTATCTGACTTAAGTGCTGTGCCTGCAAATGGGGCTGGCCAGGGGAAGTGATTCCCCATTATGGAAGACTTTCTTTTACTTGTCTTGTCTTGTCTTTTCCCCTCCCTCCCTCCCTCCTTCCCACCTTCCCACCTTCCCTCCCTTCCTTCCTTCCTTCCTTCCTTCCTTCCTTCCTTCCTTCCTTCCTTTTATGGAAGACTTTCAAACAGTTTATGATATAGTGGGCTGAGTGATCATTTTGGAGTTGGTTCAAGCATTTAGTGGAGGTGGGTGATGGTTAATCTCTCTTTTAACCCTAAGATTCCAAATTATAGAGTAATCTTGTGCTGGTCCTTTGACATTTGAGTTAAAATGGGAGTAATCCTTAGGACATGATATTTTGTGTGCCCATAGCTATTTGTTACTCATATAGTTCCCCTAAGTTTCTACACTATGACTGAGCTCCTTTGTTTCTCTGAGTGTGTGAGCCTTCAAGTTGAAGAGGCTGCTTGCCTCTTAGGAAAGCAAAGAGTTTCAGTGAAAATGGGGCATGATGGGCTCATCCTAGAGACCACTACCAGACCCCAGAAGTGACCTGAGGATGAAAAAGAGCACCATGGTAATGGCCTGAGAGTCCCAGATCTGAGCACTGGGCACCATCTCTGCTTTTCCATGGAGACAAAGATATTTCACCTCCTAATAGACCCCATCAGAAACTACTTCCTTGTGTAAGCTATTGTCTGGATTCAGGGTTCTCTGGGACATCTTTCTGACAGGATGGAGGAAGAAAGGAAGGAAGAAGGCTGGTAAAAGTCAAAGGAACCCAGGGGAATGATAGCTCTGCTTTCTAGCCCTCAAGGCAGCATCACCCACACTTTAGTGTGCATCAGAATCACATGTGATACTTTAAAACAAAAAGCTGATTTTCTGGCCCCCTTCCTTGAAATACTGGTTGTGTTCTGAGAACTAAGTCCTTTTTAGTGATCATCTGTTAATTCTGATGGTGTGTTTTGGGAACCCCTGCTCTGAGTCTGCAAGAGTCAGTGGTTTCTGGACACTTGTGAGGTCAGATGGCCTTAGAGCCCAAGGCTTTCTGCAGTGTGGCTGGGTGAAGAGGGGAGAGAAGGAGGGTGGGGGACAGTATGCGCAAGGGCTCCAAAGTCAGCCTTAGAAAACTGTCCTTTCATACCTCTGGTATTGCTCTCTACCTGCATGATCTGTGAGCCTCCATATCTCACCCATGAAGCCCTCTTTGCAGGCTTTAGAATCAAGAGTGACAGCATGTGACAACACTTTGAATACTAGAGTGCTAAGAGGTGGGAGGGATTGTTGTATTACCTTTAAATACTAAAGGGTTAGATTATATGGAAAATTTTAAAGTATGTGGGTATGTTCATGAGAATAAATGGAGAAGAGAAGAAAGGTTGTGTGTGTGTGTGTGTGTGTGTGTGTGTGTGAGAGAGAGAGAGAGAGAGAGAGAGACAGAGACACAGAGGGAAAGAGAGACAAGGAATGTCTGAGATGTCCAGACCTTACCCACTCCTCTGTGCTTGTAGTACAACGTCTCCAGTTTCCTTTTCAGGATGAAAATTCCATCAGGACATAAAGGACCCTAAGGCATTATTTCTGAATAGGATAGAAATTGGTGCCTGAGTTTTCAGTGCCTGCACAAAAGAATAATGTTAGGCTGTGGATGCTATGATGAACTTGTGGAATCTGAGAACTGAACCCTGGATATGAGGTTCATGAAAAAATGAATGAGCTGGAGCCACATCAGGGCTATATATCAGTTTTGGAGAGACACAGGGGAAGAAATCCCAAGACAGCTTGTAGGGGTGAACCTGGATAATTGCTCTACTGTTAATGTCTACATGTAAAGGTCTTGGGAAATAAGTCTAGTTTACAAGGAGTAAACAAGCTCCACCTTGGGTAGCAATCCTAAAACGTGCCCTAGAAATTAGATTAGCAGGAAAGAAAGAGCTACATAAACATGCTTCAGCTTGGCTTTGAGTCATCAGAGGTCCGGAACACTTCAAGCATTGAATTTGGATAATCCCAGATGGCTAGTGGCTCTGAGTACTAAGTAAAAGAAGTTAAAAAAAAAATCTTATCTGATGTAGGAAAATAACATCAAGTAGACTTCAAATTATTTTTCTCAATCCCATTTTCAAATATAATTTTGAGCACAAACCCAAAGATAAGCAGACACACAAGGAGATAAGATACTGAAAGCAAAAGCCAATAGCTGAAAGGCATATAGGGACTCTAGGTAATAGAACAATCGGACCCAGAATGAAAAATCATGATGTTTGTGATGTTTTGAGATAGATGGTACATACCTCAATATCATAAAAGCCATCTATGAAAAACCCACAGCAAATATCATCCTCAATGGGGAAAAACTGAGAGCTTTACCCCTAAGGTCAGGAACATGCCAGAGCTATCCACTATCACCACTGCTATTCAACATAGTACTAGAAGTCCTAACCTCAAAAACCAGACAACAAAAAGAAATGAAAGGCATCCAAATTGGCAAAGAAGTCAAACTCTCACTCTTTGCAGATGATATGATACTTTATGTGGAAAACCCAAAAGACTCCACTCTAAAATTGCTAAAACTCATACAGGAATTCAGTAAAGTGTCAGGATATAAAATCAATGCACAGAAGTCAGTTGCATTTCTATACACCAACAAGAAGACAGAAAAAAGAGAAATTAAGGAGTTGATCCCATTTACAATTGCACCCAAAACTATAAGATACCTAGGAATAAACCTAACCAAAGAGACTAAGAATCTATACTCAGAAAACTATAAAGTACTCATGAAAGAAATTGAGGAAGACACAAAGAAATGGAAAAACATTCCAAATGGCCAAGAGACACATGAAAAAGTGCTCAACATCCCTCAGCATCAGGGAAATACAAATCAAAACCACAATGAGATAGCATCTCACATCAGTCAGAATGGCTAAAATTAACAAGTCAGGAAATGACAGGTGTTGACGAGGATGTGGAGAAAGGGGAACCCTCCTAAACTCTTGGTGGGAATGCAAGCTAGTGTAGCTACTCTGGAAAATAGTACAGGGGCTTCTCAAAAAGTTGAAAATAGAGCTCTCCTATGACTCAGCAATCACACTACTGGGTATTTACCCTAAAGATACAAACGTAGCTATCTAAAGGGGTACATGCGCCCCAAAATTTATAGCAGCAATGTCCACAATAGCCTAACTATGGAAAGAGCCTAGATGTCCATCAACAGATGAATGTATAATGAAGATGTGGTATATATGCATGATGGAATACTATGCAGCCATCAAAAAACCAGAACTCTTGCCATTTGCAATGATGTGGATGGAACTAGAGGGTATTATGCTAAGCAAAATAAGTCAATCAGAGAAAGGCAATTATCACATAATCTCTCTGATATGAGGACTTTTAGGGACAGGGTGGGGATCGTGGGGTCTAGGGAGGGAAAAAAATGAAACAAGATGGGACCAGGGATGGAGACAAACCATAAGAGACTCTTAATCTCAGGAAACAAACTGAGGGTTGCTGGGGGGTGAGGGGTGGGGAAGGAGAGGGTGGCTGGGTTATGGACATTGGGGAGGGTATGTGCTATGGTGAGTGCTGTGAAGTGTGTAAGTTTGATGAGCTTGGGGCCTCACTGCACCTTCAGAGAAAAGCTGTCAATCACTCCTGTCTCCCTGGTCTCCTGCTGCACTCTGAGCTCACCCAGCCTGTGTCTGAGCATTTCTATCTCTGGCGCATGGCCCCATTTGACATCTCCAAATCCAGCAGATTCCTGCAGCATGCTTCTGCACTGCTCCTCCCAGAGGAGGAAGGAGGGACTCTCCCTGGGTCTACCAGTTGTGGTGTCCCTGTCCAAAGAGCAGTGGTCCGACTCTGCCTTGGATCACAGTTTAAGGTAGCCCTGAGGTGAGATCCCCCTCCTTGGCTCCATCTCTGCAGCCAGCTTCCCTGGCCCAATACCTGGGAGCTCTGCCACACTCAGACAGCCCCAGTCTTTCTGTGACCCTGTGGGTCCTATGACCACACTGTCCCCGCAAGTGTTCCACCCCCCCCCCCCCCCACTTAGCCTCTGGAGCAACATCACTCAGTGGAGCAGACTTCTAAAAGTTCAGATTTTGTGCTCTGCTGCTCTACCATTTGCTGGGAGCTGGCCCCTCCCCCCGAAGTCTCTCTTTCCAAATAGCACCTTGGATTCACTTCTCTGCACGCCCTACCTCCCAGAAAGTGGTTGGTTTTCTGTTCCTAGAATTGCTGTTCTTCTCTTCGATCTCCTGTTGAGTTCGGAATGGTTTGATAACTATCTAGCTTAACTCCTGGGACCTGATGATATTTAGGTCTCCTACTCCTCTGCTATCTTGCTCCTCCTCCATCTCCTCTACTAGTTTTAACATAGTATTGGTATGCTCCCTTTAGCAGCCAGTGAGAGTTCCAGTTGCTCCACATTCTTAACATGACTTGGTATTTTCCATCCTTCTCTTTGGAGCTTTTTAGTGGGTGTGTGGTGGTATCTCACTGTAGTTTTAATTTGCATGTCCCTTCTGATTAAGGAAGTTAAGCATCTATCTTTTCATGTGGTTATTCTCCACAGGTATATTCTCTTGTGTAGATTATCTCTTCAAGTCTTGTGCCCATTTTTTCTATTGGGTTTCCTGACCCTTTCATGTTGATTTATAGGAGTTCTTTATGTATTTTGTTTAAGAGTCCTTTGTCAGATATATGTAGTAACATCTTCAACTTTGTGGTTGTTTTTCATTCAGCTAATGATGGATACTGTGAAATAGGATATTTTAATTTTAAAACACTCCAACTTAACAATTTTTAATTTGTAGTTAGCATTGTTTATATCCTGTTTAAGAATCTTTGCTAAATCTTTGCCAATATTCTCCTATATTTTCCTCCAAAAGATACATGGCTTTACCTTTCACATTTAGATCTGTTGTCAATCTAGACTTGATTTTTATATCAGATGAGGGAGCAATCAAGATACAGTTTTCTTTCCAAAGTATGTATATCCAACTGACTCAGTGCCATTTATTGAAAAGGCCATACTGTCCATGCTGTATTGCTATGTAAATCTTTATTATTAGTCAAGTGACTGTATATATGTTAATTTGTTCCTGAACTCTTTGTCTTATGCATTTTTCTATCCTTGAATCAATACTCAACTTTTAAATCATTATATATATATTTTAAAGATTTTACTTCTTTATTTGAGAGAAAGTGAGAGAGAGAGAGAGAGAGAGCATGAGCGGGGGGGAGGGGCAGAGGGAGGAGATGACTCCCTGCTGAGCAGGGAGCCCAATATGGGGCTTGATCCCAAGACCCTGGGATCATGACCTGAGCCAAAGGCAGATGCTTAACTGACTGAGCCACCCAGGTGCCCTAATTACTATATCTTCTAATGGGATTTATTTTTTTCTTCAGTATTTCTTCCATATTCTTGGTCCTGAATTTCTATTTAATTTTAGAATAGGCCTGTCAATTTCCTCAAAAAGATCTCTTGGGATTTTAATTTTTATTGCACTGAAATTAGATTAACTTGGGGATAGAATGGGCATCTCTCCAATATTGAACCTTCTAAACCAGGAATGTAGTATATTTCTCCATTTTGGAAGACTTATTATTATTATTTTTTTAATCTCAGTAACACTGTATGGTTTTCAGTAGAGTTCTTCCCCATTATGAATTTGATATCTTTAAAATACTTTGTTAAATGGTAACATTTTGAAGATTTTTTCTACCTATTTACTATTATATGTATTTGTTTTCTAGTTGTTAACTATTTATATGTTTATTTATATATATTCTACTTGTTATACCAAGTATAAATATATATATATTTATATATATTTATAACAGATAAATATATAAATATATATTTATATATTTATATGTTTATTTATATATATTTTACTTTTTATACCAAGTATAGTATAATATATAGTATGTATGTATAGTATATATATATATAGTATATAACATATAAATATACACACACACTTGATTTTTACATATTGACCATGTATCTGGTGATCTTGCTGGAGACATCTACTGATTCTGTTGGTTTATCTGTAGATTCTCTTGCATTTTGTATGTTTACACTCAGGCTTGTGAATAATGACATTTTTTTCTTCCTTTCCAATCCCTACATCTTTTATTTCCTTTTTCTGACTTCTAACACCAACTAGGTCTTCCAGTACAGTGTTGAATTAATGTGGTGATAATGACATTACTGATCTTTGAGGAAAGCTTTAAATATCTCACCATTGTGTATGTTTGTTTTGAATTAAGAGTCAACAGACTATAGCTTGTGAGTCAAATCTACATGCCACTTGTTTTTATAAATAGATTTTATTGAAACATAGGCCCATTCAGTTACATAATTTTTTCTTTTTTTTCCCCTCAAAGATTTTATTTATTTATTTATTTGAGAGAGAGAGAGAGGAGAGAGAGGTAGTGAGAGAGAGCAGGAGCAGAGTGGCAGAGTGGAGGTCAGAGGGAGAGGGAGTAGCAGGCTCCCCGCTGAGCAGAAAGCTGGACATGGGCTTGATCCAAGTCCCCAGGACCCTGGAATCATGACCTGAGCTGAAAGCAGATGCTTAATGACCTTGCACCGATGCACTCACCCCCCCCCACCCCATTCAGTTACATATTGTCTATGATTGCTTTCATGCTGGAATGGAATGATGGTACATTCGTTTATTTTAAACAAAACAAATTATTTTAAACAAAACAAAACAAATTTTAAACAAAATTTTATTAATTTTAACTTTAGTTCTAACATTTTTTGCTTTATATATTCTGAAGCTATCCTTTTAAGCGTATTCCAGTTTAGAATAGTGATCTCATCCTACTAGGTTAACCTATTTTTAATTACAAAATATCACTCTTTATCTCTAGTATTACCGCTTCCTTAAAAACATCTCTGCTGTATATATTTTCTTTTTTTTTAATTAATTTTTTTTATTTTTTTCAGCATAACAGTATTCATTATTTTTGCACCACACCCAGTGCTCCATGCAATCCGTGCCCTCTACAATACCCACCACCTGGTGCCCCCAACCTCCCACCCCCCACCCCTTCAAAATTCTCAGATCGTTTTTCAGAGTCCATAGTCTCTCATGGTTCACCTCCCCTTCCAATTTCCCTCAACTCCCTTCTCCTCTCCATCTCCCCTTGTCCTCCATGCTATTTGTTATGCTCCACAAATAAGTGAAACCATATGATAATTGAATCTCTCTGCTTGACTTATTGAACTCAGCATAATCTCTTCCAGTCCCGTCCATGTTGCTACAAAACTTGGGGATTCATCCTTTCTTTCTTTTTTTTTTTTTTTTTTTACAGCTTTATAAACATATATTTTTATCCCCAGGGGTACAGGTCTGCGAATCGCCAGGTTTACACACTTCACAACACTCACCATAGCACATACCCTCCCCAATATCCATAACCCCACCCCCTCTCCCAACCCCCTCCCCCCATCAACCCTCAGTTTGTTTTGTGAGATTAAGAGTCACTTATGGTTTGTCTCCCTCCCAATCCCATCTTGTTTCATTTACTCTTCTCCTACCCCCTTGACCCCCCATGTTGCATCTCCTCTCCCTCATATCAGGGAGATCATATGATAGTTGTCTTTCTCCGATTGACTTATTTCGCTAAGCATGATACCCTCTAGTTCCATCCACGTCGTCGCAAATGGCAAGATTTCATTTCTTTGGATGGCTGCATAGTATTCCATTGTGTATATATACCACATCTTCTTTATCCATTCGTCTGTAGATGGACATCTAGGTTCTTTCCATAGTTTGGCTATTGTAGACATTGCTGCTATAAACATTCGGGTGCATGTGCCCCTTCGGATCACTACGTTTGTATCTTTAGGGTAAATACCCAGCAGTGCAATTGCAGGGTCATAGGGTAGTTCTATTTTCAACATTTTGAGGAACCTCCATGCTGTTTTCCAGAGTGGTTGCACCAGCTTGCATTCCCACCAACAGTGTAGGAGGGTTCCCCTTTCTCCGCATCCTCGCCAGCATCTGTCATTTCCTGACTTGTTCATTTTAGCCATTCTGACTGGTGTGAGGTGATATCTCATGGTGGTTTTGATTTGTATTTCCCTGATGCCGAGTGATATGGAGCACTTTTTCATGTGTCTGTTGGCCATCTGGATGTCTTCTTTGGAGAAATGTCTGTTCATGTCCTCTGCCCATTTCTTGATTGGATTCTTTGTTCTTTGGGTGTTGAGTTTGCTAAGTTCTTTATAGATTTTGGACACTAGCCCTTTATCTGATATGTCATTTGCAAATATCTTCTCCCATTCTGTCAGTTGTCTTTTGGTTTTGTTCACTGTTTCCTTTGCTGTGCAAAAGCTTTTGATCTTGATAAAATCCCAAAAGTTCATTTTTGCCCTTGCTTCCCTTGCCTTTGGTGATGTTCCTAGGAAGATGTTGCTGCGGCTGAGGTCGAAGAGGTTGCTGCCTGTGTTCTCCTCGAGGATTTTGATGGATTCCTTTCTCACATTGAGATCCTTCATCCATTTTGAGTCTATTTTCGTGTGTGGTGTAAGGAAATGATCCACTTTCATTTTTCTGCATGTGGCTGTC
This sequence comes from Lutra lutra, assembly GCF_902655055.1. NCBI lineage: Eukaryota > Metazoa > Chordata > Mammalia > Carnivora > Mustelidae > Lutra > Lutra lutra. Next base: position 46,979,560 of record NC_062293.1, read on the forward strand.
CAATTTTCCCAACACCATTAATTGAAGAGGCTGTCTTTGTTCCATTGGACATTCTTTCCTGCTTTGTCGAAGATGAGTTGACCATAGAGTTGAGGGTCCATTTCTGGGCTCTCTATTCTGTTCCATTGATCTATGTGTCTGTTTTTGTGCCAGTACCATGCTGTCTTGATGATGACAGCTTTGTAATAGAGCTTGAAGTCCGGAATTGTGATGCCACCAACTCTGGCTTTCTTTTTCAATATTCCTTTGGCTATTCGAGGTCTTTTCTGGTTCCATATAAATTTTAGGATTCTTTGTTCCATTTCTTTGAAAAAAATGGATGGTACTTTGATAGGAATTGCATTAAATGTGTAGATTGCTTTAGGTAGCATAGACATTTTCACAATATTTATTCTTCCAATCCAGGAGCATGGAACATTTTTCCATTTCTTTGTGTCTTCCTCAATTTCTTTCAGGAGTACTTTATAGTTTTCTGAGTATAGATTCTTAGTCTCTTTGGTTAGGTTTATTCCTAGGTATCTTATAGTTTTGGGTGCAATTGTAAATGGGATGGACTCCTTAATTTCTCTTTCTTCTGTCTTGTTGTTGGTGTAGAGAAATGCAACTGATTTCTGTGCATTGATTTTATATCCTGACACTTTACTGAATTCCTGTACAAGTTCTAGCAGTTTTGGAGTGGAGTCTTTTGGGTTTTCCACATAGAGTATCATATCATCTGCGAAGAGTGATAGTTTGACTTCTTCTTTGCCGATTTGGATGCCTTTAATTTCCTTTTGTTGTCTGATTGCTGAGGCTAGGACTTCTAGTACTATGTTGAATAGCAGTGGTGATAACGGACATCCCTGCCGTGTTCCTGACCTTAGCGGAAAAGCTTTCAGTTTTTCTCCATGGAGAATGATATTTGCGGTGGGTTTTTCATAGATGGCTTTGATAATATTGAGGTATGTGCCGTCTATCCCTACACTTTGAAGAGTTTTGATCAGGAAGGGATGCTGTACTTTGTCAAATGCTTTTTCAGCATCTATGGAGAGTATCATATGGTTCTTGTTCTTTCTTTTATTAATGTGTTGTATCACATTGATTGATTTGCGGATGTTGAACCAGCCTTGCAGCCCTGGAATAAATCCCACTTGGTCGTGGTGAATAATCCTTTTAATGTACTGTTGAATCCTATTGGCTAGTATTTTGGCGAGAATTTTTGCATCTGTGTTCATCAAGGATATTGGTCTGTAGTTCTCTTTTTTGTTGGGATCCTTGTCTGGTTTTGGGATCAAGGTGATGCTGGCCTCATACAATGAGTTTGGAAGTTTTCCTTCTATTGCTATTTTTTGGAACAGTTTCAGGAGAATAGGAATTAGTTCTTCTTTAAATGTTTGGTAGAATTCCCCCGGGAAGCCGTCTGGCCCTGGGCTTTTGTTTGTTTGGAGATTTTTGATGACTGTTTCAATCTCTTTACTGGTTATGGGTCTATTCAGGCTTTCTATTTCTTCCTGGTTCAGTTGTGGTAGTTTATATGTCTCTAGGAATGCATCCATTTCTTCCAGATTGTCAAATTTGTTGGCGTAGAGTTGCTCATAGTATGTTCTTATAATTGTCTGTATTTCTTTGGTGTTCGTTGTGATCTCTCCCCTTTCATTCATGATTTGATTTATTTTGGACCTCTCTCTTTTCCTTTTGATAAGTCTGGCCAGGGGATTATCAATCTTATTAATTATTTCAAAGAACCAGCTCCTAGTTTCATTGATTTGTTCTATTGTTTTTTTGGTTTCTATTTCATTGATTTCTGCTCTGATCTTTATGATTTCTCTTCTCCTGCTGGGTTTAGGGTTTCTTTCTTGTTCTTTCTCCAGCTCCTTGAGGTGTAGGGTTAGGTTGTGTACCTGAGACCTTTCTTGTTTCTTGAGAAAGGCTTGTACCGCTATATATTTTCCTCTCAGGACTGCCTTTGTTGTGTCCCACAGATTCTGAACCGTTGTGTTTTCATTATCATTTGTTTCCATAAATTTTTTTCAATTCTTCTTTGATTTCCTGGTTGACCCATTCATTCTTTAGAAGGATGCTGTTTAGTCTCCATGTATTTGGGTTCTTTCCAAATTTCCTCTTGTTATTGAGTTCTAGCTTTAGAGCATTGTGGTCTGAAAATATGCAGGGAATGATCCCAATCTTTTGATACCGGTTGAGACTTGATTTAGGACCAAGAATGTGATCTATTCTGGAGAATGTTCCATGTGCACTAGAGAAGAATGTGTATTCTGCTGCTTTGGGATGAAATGTTCTGAATATATCTGTGATGTCCATCTGGTCCAGTGTGTCATTTAAGGCCTTGATTTCCTTGTTGATCTTGTGCTTGGATGATCTGTCCATTTCAGTGAGGGGAGTGTTAAAATCCCCTACTATTATTGTATTCTTGTCGATGTGTTTCTTTGATTTTGTTATTAATTGGTTTATATAGTTGGCTGCTCCCACGTTAGGGGCATAGATATTTAAAATTGTTAGATCTTCTTGTTGGACAGTTCCTTTGAGTATGATATAGTGTCCTTCCTCATCTCTTATTATAGTCTTTGGCTTAAAATCTAATTGATCTGATATAAGGATTGCCACTCCTGCTTTCTTCTGATGTCCATTAGCATGGTAAATTCTTTTCCACCCCCTCACTTTAAACCTGGAGGTGTCTTCGGGTGTAAGATGAGTTTCTTGTAGGCAACATATAGATGATTTTTGTTTTTTTATCCATTCTGATACCCTGTGTCTTTTGATTGGGGCATTTAGCCCATTTACTTTCAGGGTAAGTATTGAGAGATATGAATTTAGTGCCATTGTATTGCCTGTAAGGTGACTGTTATTGTTTATTGTCTCTGTTTCTTTCTGATCTACTACTTTGAGGGTCTCTCTTTGCTTAGAGGACCCCTTTCAATATTTCCTGTAGAGCTGGTTTGGTATTTGCAAATTCTTTCAGTTTTTGTTTGTCCTGGAAGCTTTTAATCTCTCCGTCTATTTTCAATGATAGCCTAGCTGGATATAGTATTCTTGGCTGCATGTTTTTCTCATTTAGTACTCTGAATATATCATGCCAGCTCTTTCTGGCCTGCCAGGTCTCTGTGGATAAGTCTGCTGCCAATCGAATATTTTTACCATTGTACGTTACAGACTTCTTTTCCCGGGCTGCTTTCAGGATCTTCTCTTTGTCACTAAGACTTGTCAATTTTACTATTAGGTGACGGGGTGTAGACCTATTCTTATTGATTTTGAGGGGGGTTCTCTGAACCTCCTGGATTTTGATGCTTGTTCCCTTTGCCATAATGGGGAAATTCTCTCCAATAATTCTCTCCAATATACCTTCTGCTCCCCTCTCTGTTTCCTCTTCTTCTGGAATCCCAATTATTCTAATGTTGTTTCGTCTTATGGTGTCACTTATCTCTCGAATTCTCCCCTCGTGGTCCAGTAGCTGTTTGTCCCTCTTTTGCTCAGCTTCTTTATTCTCTGTCATTTGGTCTTCTATATCGCTAATTCTTTCTTCTGCCTCATTTATCCTAGCAGTGAGAGCCTCCATTTTTGATTGCACCTCATTAATAGCTTTTTTGATTTCAACTTGGTTAGATTTTAGTTCTTTTATTTCTCCAGAAAGGGCTTTTATATCTCCCGAGAGGGTTGCTTTAATATCTTCCATGCCTTTTTCAAGCCCGGCTAGAACCTTGAGAATCATCATTCTGAACTCTATATCTGACATATTACCAGTGTCTGTATTGATTAGGTCCCTAGCCTTTGGTATTGCCTCTTGTTCTTTTTTTTGTTGTGAATTTTTCCGCCTTGTCATTTTGTCCAGATAAGAGTTTATGAAGGAGCAAGTAAAATACTAAAAGGGTGGCAACAACCCCAGGAAAATATGCTTTAGCCAAATCAGAAGAGATCCCAAATTGTGAGGGGGGAGAAAGGGGATAAAAAGGGGTTCAGAAAGAAAGAAAAAAAAACTATTAAAAAAAAGAAAGCCGATAAAGAAAAAATATAAAAAGAGGAAAAAATATATATATATTAGATAAACTATTTAAAAAACGTTAAAAAAAGAAAACGGTAAAAGTTAAAAAAAATTTAGCAGAAGAAGAGAAAAAGAAAAAAAAATTGAAAAAGAAAAAAAAATTAAATTAACTGCAAGGCTAAAAAATCATGGGGAGAAAGCCATGAGTTCCGTGCTTTGCTTTCTTCTCCTCTGGAATTCCGCCGTTCTCCTTGGTAGGTGAACTTGGTCCTGGCTGGGTTTCCCGTAGATCGTCTGGGGGAGGGGCCCGTTGTAGTGATTCTCAAGCGTCTTTGCCCCAGGCGGAGTTGCACCGCCCTTACCCGGGGCCGCGCTGAGTCACCCGCTCGGGTTCGCTTTTGGGAGCTTTTGTTCCCTGAGCGCTTTCCGTAGAGTCCGGAGGACGGGAATAAAGATGGCGGCCTCCCGGTCTCCGGCCCGGAGGAGCCGAGAGCCCGGGGCCCCACTCCTCAGTGCGCCCTCAGAGAACAGCGCCAAATGACTCCCGTCACCCTGGCCTTCGGCCGCGCTCCGAGCTGACCGAGCCTGCGACCGGTTCAGGGCAACCCTGAGCTGAGAGTCACTCCTCGGCTCTGTCTCTGCAGCCGGCTTCCCCGTTCTAATACCGGTAAGCTCTGAGACACTCAGACACCCCCGATCCTTCTGCGACCCTGCGGGACCTGAGGCCGCGCTTACCCCGCCTTGGCTTCACCCCAGTTAAGCCTCTGGAGCGATGTCCCTCAGTGGAACAGACTTTTAAAAGTCCTGATTTTGCTCCGTTGCTCTGCAGCTCGCCGGGAGCCGGCCCCTCCCCCCGCGGTCTATCTTCCCGTCGCTTTGGATTCACTTCTCCGCCAGTCCTACCTTGCAGAAAGTGGTTGATTTTCTGTTTCTGGAATTGCTGTTCTTCTTCTCTTCAATCTCCCGTTGGATTTGTAGGTGTTTGCAATCTTTAGATAAGCTATTTAGCTGATCTCCCGCTACCCGAAGTAGTCTCAGCCTGCTACTTCTCCCCCATCTTGACTCCTCCTGTTTACCCACTTTTTAAAGTGGAACATTAGCCAGCTGGTTCAATTCTTAGGAGCATTTTCAATTCATGATATTAAGTATTATTGTATTATGCATTTTATTTTTGACATTTTAACATTGAAAAATATAATAAATGAACTCATATCTGGTGTCTTGCAAAATATTGCCACTTTGGGTTTAATTTTTAAAAACAAGGTTAATCTTGTTACCAATACTATCAGAGTGTAGTTTGTCATAGACTTACTAATATTGACCAGGTGACATTAAAATTTTGAAGTTATTTTTACTCCAATAAAAATATAGCTAATTTCGTGATATTGTGTCTATTAGGGAATCTTTTCCAAAGTTTCCATGAAAAGATCAAACCTTTCATCAACATCACAAACAGTGAATTCAGTGATATTATTTATGTTTATATTCTCATGTGGCAAGACATAGATGCTTGTTTCTGTTTGAAGCACATAATTTTTGCTAAACCCTAAAGACCATCATTTATACTTGAAATCTCCAAATAGTGTAAAGACCAGTCAATTATTTCATTTAATACAATAGCATTGTATAATATCATTTCTAATTTTATAGTCATAAGAAAAAATAAACTAAAAATTTCAGTCTTATTTTTGCTTAAGTTTTTTGTATCATAATTTTTTGTACACTGATCATTGTAAGATTCATTTAATGTAAAATAGGTTTGACGCAGTGCTCTTTGATGCATGCTTATTAAACATGTTGGGATGCCATACGTTCCAGAAAGATTTTCACTTTTTCCTGAAAAGCGTAATTATTTATTTTTCCATTTTTGATATCTCTACGAATCCAGTAAATGTTACCTTCTGAGAAAAGGAATACCAAGAAGACTATGAAACATGCTGATGAATGGGAGAGTTTATGCCCTGTCTCAAAGGTCAAAGTGCTACTGAGCCACAGGGGGTTGCTTTTGTGTAGTAATATAGACCCAGGATCACATAATCTCCCAGCTATTTGGCCCTGTGTCTGGCCTCTGTTGGTACAGATGTCCAACATGTTGTGTCTCCAATGTATTAAGCAAAGCTTTGGATGACTGGTCCAATTCTTGGGAGCACATTCTGTTAAACTACATATTTGGATTAAACTATAATTATTCCAATTTTAGTATATGTGCTGCCGAAGCGAGCACGGATTAAACTATAATTATTAAACTATAAACTATTCATTTGGATTTTTATGAGAATCTTTCAGCTTCTAATATTGACAATTCATATAAAAATTAATATTTTTATATGAATTAAAATAATACATGTTTGCCCTCCAGATGCAGCCTTTTATAGACCTGCCCTTAATCTTGGGCAACATGGTCCCCTCTCCTGTGCCACATTTGCCCCACTCTGGCACTACTGACATTTTGGGCTGGATAATTCCTTATTGTACGTGCTGTCCTGTGTACGGTAAGATGTTCAGCCACATCCCTGACCTCCATCCACTTGTTGCCAGCAACATTATTCCTCATTCCTGCTGTGAGAACCAAAAGTATCCTCAGACATTGCCAAATGGCCTCAGGTGTGGTGTGGGTGCATAATCACCCCAGCTGAGCCCACTGCTTCAGAGAGAGCTCTTACACCTTGCAAACACACATTGGTTCTTCCTCTACTGGGGATCTGGAGCTCGGTTCTGGCATAGCAGGGTCTGGAACCGGAAAGCCCATTCTTGCAATTTAGAGCCTTCAAGCCCCAGGGCAAGCAAGACTCCTTCACTTCACTTTCCCAAGGTTTTGAGAGAGAAGCACCTACATCTTAATATTGTAAAGCCTTGTGTGCTGTGCTTCTGCTGGTGTCGGTGGTGGCCACAGATTCAGAGTGTAGGAAGGGTTGGACCAGTGGAGCTCTGAGGTCAGAGAAAAGACTGAGTAACTTGTCAAGCCCTCCCTTTCATGATAGCATGTGTGCAATGGATTTGTGCATGAATGAAGTGTTGTTTCTTAAAGTGCTGAGCGTCCCGTTTCTTCCGGTTCTGTATCCATAACAATTGCACATAGCTATTGAAAACATTTGAAATATTAAATAATTTATATTACTTGTAATGTTTATACATGTAGGCCAATATAACATGTATGAAATATGATTTGACAGTTTACATTGGCAACTGGATGAACTTTGAATGTTAAATTTGAAAATCAGGAGGAGGAGTCAAGATGGCGGAGAAGTAGCAGGCTGAGACTACTTCGGGTAGCGGGAGATCAGCTAAATAGCTTATCTAAAGATTGTAAACACCTACAAATCCAACGGGAGATTGAAGAGAAGAAGAACAGCAATTCCAGAAACAGAAAATCAACCACTTTCTGCAAGGTAGGACTGGCGGAGAAGTGAATCCAAAGCGACGGGAAGATAGACCGCGGGGGGAGGGGCCGGCTCCCGGCGAGCGGCGGAGCAACGGAGCAAAATCAGGACTTTTAAAAGTCTGTTCCGCTGAGGGACATCGCTCCAGAGGCTTAACTGGAAGCCCAGGCCGGGTCAGCGCGGCCTCAGGTCCCGCAGGGTCGCAGAAGGATCGGGGGTGTCTGAGTGTCGCAGAGCTTACCAGTATTAGAACGGGGAAGCCGGCTGCAGAGACAGAGCCGAGGAGTGACTCTCAGCTCGGGGTTGCCTTGAACCGGTCTCAGGCTCGGTCAGCTCGGAGCGCGGCCGGAGGCCAGGGTGGCGGGAGTCTTTGGGCGCTGTTCTCTGAGGGCGCACTGAGGAGTGGGGCCCCGGGCTCTCGGCTCCTCCGGGCCGGAGACCGGGAGGCCGCCATCTTTATTCCCGTCCACCGGACTCTACGGAAAGCGCTCAGGGAACAAAAGCTCCCGAAAGCGAACCCCAGCGGATTACTCAGCACGGCCCCGGGTAAGGGCGGTGCAACTCCGCCTGGGGCAAAGACGCTTGAGAATCACTACAACGGGCCCCTCCCCCAGAAGATCAACGGGAAACCCAGCCAGGACCAAGTTCACCTACCAAGGAGAGCGGCGGAATTCCAGAGGAGAAGAAAGCAAAGCACAGAACTCATGGCTTTCTCCCCATGATTTTTTAGCCTTGCAGTTAATTTAATTTTTTTTTCTTTTTCAATTTTTTTTTCTTTTTCTCTTCTTCTGCTGAATTTTTTTTAACTTTTACCGTTTTCTTTTTTTAACGTTTTTTAAATAGTTTATCTAATATATATATTTTTTTCCTCTTTTTATATTTTTTCTTTATCGGCTTTCTTTTTTTTAATAGTTTCTTTTTTTTTTTTCTTTCTTTCTGAACCCCTTTTTTCCCCTTTCTCCCCCCTCACGATTCGGGATCTCTTCTGATTTCGCTAAAGCATATTTTCCTGGGGTTGTTGCCACCCTTTTAGTATTTTACTTGCTCCTTCATAAACTCTTATCTGGACAAAATGACAAGGCGGAAAAATTCACAACAAAAAAAAGAACAAGAGGCAGTACCAAAGGCTAGGGACCTAATCAATACAGACATTGGTAATATGTCAGATATAGAGTTCAGAATGACGATTCTCAAGGTTCTAGCCGGGCTTGAAAAAGGCATGGAAGATATTAAAGCAACCCTCTCGGGAGATATAAAAGCCCTTTCTGGAGAAATAAAAGAACTAAAATCTAACCAAGTTGAAATCAAAAAAGCTATTAATGAGGTGCAATCAAAAATGGAGGCTCTCACTGCTAGGATAAATGAGGCAGAAGAAAGAATTAGCGATATAGAAGACCAAATGACAGAGAATAAAGAAGCTGAGCAAAAGAGGGACAAACAGCTACTGGACCACGAGGGGAGAATTCGAGAGATAAGTGACACCATAAGACGAAACAACATTAGAATAATTGGGATTCCAGAAGAAGAGGAAACAGAGAGGGGAGCAGAAGGTATATTGGAGAGAATTATTAGAGAGAATTTCCCCAATATGGCAAAGGGAACAAGCATCCAAATTCAGGAGGTTCAGAGAACCCCCCTCAAAATCAATACGAATAGGTCCACACCCCGTCACCTAATAGTAAAATTGACAAGTCTTAGTGACAAAGAAAAGATCCTGAAAGCAGCCCGGGAAAAGAAGTCTGTAACGTACAATGGTAAAAATATTCGATTGGCAGCAGACTTATCCACAGAGACCTGGCAGGCCAGAAAGAGCTGGCATGATATATTCAGAGTACTAAATGAGAAAAACATGCAGCCAAGAATACTATATCCAGCTAGGCTATCATTGAAAATAGACGGAGAGATTAAAAGCTTCCAGGACAAACAAAAACTGAAAGAATTTGCAAATACCAAACCAGCTCTACAGGAAATATTGAAAGGGGTCCTCTAAGCAAAGAGAGACCCTCAAAGTAGTAGATCAGAAAGAAACAGAGACAATATACAATAACAGTCACCTTACAGGCAATACAATGGCACTAAATTCATATCTCTCAATACTTACCCTGAATGTTAATGGGCTAAATGCCCCAATCAAAAGACACAGGGTATCAGAATGGATAAAAAAACAAAAACCATCTATATGTTGCCTACAAGAAACTCATCTTAAACCCGAAGACACCTCCAGGTTTAAAGTGAGGGGGTGGAAAAGAATTTACCATGCTAATGGACATCAGAAGAAAGCAGGAGTGGCAATCCTTATAGCAGATCAATTAGATTTTAAGCCAAAGACTATAATAAGAGATGAGGAAGGACACTATATCATACTCAAAGGAACTGTCCAACAAGAAGATCTAACAATTTTAAATATCTATGCCCCTAACGTGGGAGCAGCCAACTATATAAACCAATTAATAACAAAATCAAAGAAACACATCGACAAGAATACAATAATAGTAGGGGATTTTAACACTCCCCTCACTGAAATGGACAGATCATCCAAGCAAAAGATCAACAAGGAAATCAAGGCCTTAAATGACACACTGGACCAGATGGACATCACAGATATATTCAGAACATTTCATCCCAAAGCAACAGAATACACATTCTTCTCTAGTGCACATGGAACATTCTCCAGAATAGATCACATTCTTGGTCCTAAATCAAGTCTCAACCGGTATCAAAAGATTGGGATCATTCCCTGCATATTTTCAGACCACAATGCTCTAAAGCTAGAACTCAATCACAAGAGGAAATTTGGAAAGAACCCAAATACATGGAGACTAAACAGCATCCTTCTAAAGAATGAATGGGTCAACCAGGAAATTAAAGAAGAATTGAAAAAATTTATGGAAACAAATGATAATGAAAACACAACGGTTCAAAATCTGTGGGACACAACAAAGGCAGTCCTGAGAGGAAAATATATAGCGGTACAAGCCTTTCTCAAGAAACAAGAAAGATCTCAGGTACACAACCTAACCCTACACCTAAAGGAGTTGGAGAAAGAACAAGAAAGAAACCCTAAACCCAGCAGGAGAAGAGAAATCATAAAGATCAGAGCAGAAATCAATGAAATAGAAACCAAAAAAACAATAGAACAAATCAACGAAACGAGGAGCTGGTTCTTTGAAAGAATTAATAAGATTGATAAACCCCTGGCCAGACTTATCAAAAAGAAAAGAGAAAGGACCCAAATAAATAAAATCATGAATGAAAGAGGAGAGATCACAACGAACACCAAAGAAATACAGACAATAATAAGAACATACTATGAGCAACACTACGCCAACAAATTTGACAATCTGGAAGAAATGGATGCATTCCTAGAGACATATAAACTACCACAACTGAACCAGGAAGAAATAGAAAGCCTGAACAGACCCATAAGCAGTAAGGAGATTGAAACAGTCATCAAAAATCTCCAAACAAACAAAAGCCCAGGGCCAGACGGCTTCCCGGGGGAATTCTACCAAACATTTAAAGAAGAACTAATTCCTATTCTCCTGAAACTGTTCCACAAAATAGAAATAGAAGGAAAACTTCCAAACTCATTTTATGAGGCCAGCATCACCTTGATCCCAAAACCAGACAAGGATCCCAACAAAAAAGAGAACTACAGACCAATATCCTTGATGAACACAGATGCAAAAATTCTCGCCAAAATACTAGCCAATAGGATTCAACAGTACATTAAAAGGATTATTCACCACGACCAAGTGGGATTTATTCCAGGGCTGCAAGGCTGGTTCAACATCCGCAAATCAATCAATGTGATACAACACATTAATAAAAGAAAGAACAAGAACCATATGATACTCTCCATAGATGCTGAAAAAGCATTTGACAAAGTACAGCATCCCTTCCTGATCAAAACTCTTCAAAGTGTAGGGATAGACGGCACATACCTCAATATTATCAAAGCCATCTATGAAAAACCCACCGCAAATATCATTCTCCATTGAGAAAAACTGAAAGCTTTTCCGCTAAGGTCAGGAACACGGCAGGGATGTCCGTTATCACCACTGCTATTCAACATAGTACTAGAAGTCCTAGCCTCAGCAATCAGACAACAAAAGGAAATTAAAGGCATCCAAATCGGCAAAGAAGAAGTCAAACTATCACTCTTCGCAGATGATATGATACTCTATGTGGAAAACCCAAAAGACTCCACTCCAAAACTGCTAGAACTTGTACAGGAATTCAGTAAAGTGTCAGGATATAAAATCAATGCACAGAAATCAGTTGCATTTCTCTACACCAACAACAAGACAGAAGAAAGAGAAATTAAGGAGTCCATCCCATTTACAATTGCACCCAAAACTATAAGATACTTAGGAATAAACCTAACCAAAGAGACTAAGAATCTATACTCAGAAAACTATAAAGTACTCCTGAAAGAAATTGAGGAAGACACAAAGAAATGGAAAAATGTTCCATGCTCCTGGATTGGAAGAATAAATATTGTGAAAATGTCTATGCTACCTAAAGCAATCTACACATTTAATGCAATTCCTATCAAAGTAACATCCATTTTTTTCAAAGAAATGGAACAAATAATCCTAAAATTTATATGGAACCAGAAAAGACCTCGAATAGCCAAAGGAATATTGAAAAAGAAAGCCAAAGTTGGTGGCATCACAATTCCGGACTTCAAGCTCTATTACAAAGCTGTCATCATCAAGACAGCATGGTACTGGCACAAAAACAGACACATAGATCAATGGAACAGAATAGAGAGCCCAGAAATGGACCCTCAACTCTATGGTCAACTCATCTTCGACAAAGCAGGAAAGAATGTCCAATGGAACAAAGACAGCCTCTTCAATAAATGGTGTTGGGAAAATTGGACAGCCACATGCAGAAAAATGAAAGTGGATCATTTCCTTACACCACACACGAAAATAGACTCAAAATGGATGAAGGATCTCAATGTGAGAAAGGAATCCATCAAAATCCTCGAGGAGAACACAGGCAGCAACCTCTTCGACGTCAGCCGCAGCAACATCTTCCTAGGAACATCCCCAAAGGCAAGGGAAGCAAGGGCAAAAATGAACTTTTGGGATTTTATCAAGATCAAAAGCTTTTGCACAGCAAAGGAAACAGTGAACAAAACCAAAAGACAACTGACAGAATGGGAGAAGATATTTGCAAATGACATATCAGATAAAGGGCTAGTGTCCAAAATCTATAAAGAACTTAGCAAACTCAACACCCAAAGAACAAATAATCCAATCAAGAAATGGGCCGAGGACATGAACAGACATTTCTGCAAAGAAGACATCCAGATGGCTAACAGACACATGAAAAAGTGCTCCATATCACTCGGCATCAGGGAAATACAAATCAAAACCACCATGAGATATCACCTCACACCAGTCAGAATGGCTAAAATGAACAAGTCAGGAAATGACAGATGCTGGCGAGGATGCGGAGAAAGGGGAACCCTCCTACACTGTTGGTGGGAATGCAAGCTGGTGCAACCACTCTGGAAAACAGCATGGAGGTTCCTCAAAATGTTGAAAATAGAACTACCCTATGACCCTGCAATTGCACTGCTGGGTATTTACCCTAAAGATACAAACATAGTGATCCGAAGGGGTACATGCACCCGAATGTTTATAGCAGCAATGTCTACAATAGCCAAACTATGGAAAGAACCTAGATGTCCATCTACAGACGAATGGATAAAGAAGATGTGGTATATACACAATGGAATACTATGCAGCCATCAAAAGAAATGAAATCTTGCCATTTGCGACGACGTGGATGGAACTAGAGGGTATCATGCTTAGCGAAATAAGTCAATCGGAGAAAGACAACTATCATATGATCTCCCTGATATGAGGGAGAGGAGATGAAACATGGGGGGTTGAGGGGGTAGGAGAAGAGTAAATGAAACAAGATGGGATTGGGAGGGAGACAAACCATAAGTGACTCTTAATCTCACAAAACAAACTGAGGGTTGATGGGGGGAGGGGGTTGGGAGAGGGCGTGGGGTTATGGATATTGGGGAGGGTATGTGCTATGGTTGTGAAGTGTGTAAACCTGGCGATTCGCATACCTGTACCCCTGGGGATAAAAATATATGTTTATAAAGCTGTAAAAAAAAAAAAAAAAAGAAAGAAAGAAAGAAAGAAAGGATGAATACCCAAGTTTTGTAGCAACATGGACGGGACTGGAAGAGATTATGCTGAGTGAAATAAGTCAAGCAGAGAGAGTCAATTATCATATGGTTTCACTTATTTGTGGAGCATAACAAATAGCATGGAGGACAAGGGGAGATGGAGAGGGGAGTTGAGGGAAATTGGAAGGGGAGGTGAACCATGAGAGACTATGGACTTGAAAAACGATCTGGGAATTTTGAAGGGGTGGGGGGTGGGAGGTTGGGGCACCAGGTGGTGGGTATTGTGGAGGGCACAGATTGCATGGAGCACTGGGTGCTGTTATGCTGAAAAAATAAAAAAATTAAAAAAAAAAATTTGAAAATCATTTTATTTTTATGATATAAAACAAATTTAATTAAAATTTTAAGAAATCAACAGCTTTATTTCATTCAGTAAAAAGTTTATATTTATTATTTTAAATTTTATTTTGCCTGTCACACATAATTGTAATGTTTTAGAAGAAAACTTTTTGAAATCATTTAAAAAATAATAACTTCAATTTTTCCATTTACTTTAATACTCATTTATTGTGAAATTTCATATTTGAACACAATTACATTTTATTTTTAAATCCTTAGATCATTGTTATCAATAGAAATGTAAACTATGTTAACACACACTTATGTAAATATCTCAATTATAACATAATCTGTAATTTTGTTTATTATAAATGATGATCATAGGGAGGAGTCAAGATGGCGGAGAAGTAGCAGGCTGAGACTACTTCGGGTAGTGGGAGATCAGCTAAATAGCTTATCTAAAGATTGCAAACACCTACAAATCCAACGGGAGATTGAAGAGAAGAAGAACAGCAATTCCAGAAACAGAAAATCAACCACTTTCTGCAAGGTAGGACTGGCGGAGAAGTGAATCCAAAGCGACGGGAAGATAGACCGCGGGGGGAGGGGCCGGCTCCCGGCGAGCGGCGGAGCAACAGAGCAAAATCAGGACTTTTAAAAGTCTGTTCCACTGAGGGACATCGCTCCAGAGGCTTAACTGGGGTGAAGCCCAGGCGGGGTAAGCGCGGCCTCAGGTCCCGCAGGGTCGCAGAAGGATCGGGGGTGTCTCAGTGTCGCAGAGCTTACCGGTATTAGAACGGGGAAGCCGGCTGCAGAGACAGAGCCGAGGAGTGACTCTCAGCTCAGGGTTGCCCTGAACCGGTCGCAGGCTCGGTCAGCTCGGAGCGCGGCCGGAGGCCAGGGTGACGGGAGTCATTTGGCGCTGTTCTCTGAGGGCGCACTGAGGAGTGGGGCCCCGGGCTCTCGGCTCCTCCGGGCCGGAGACCGGGAGGCCGCCATCTTTATTCCCGTCCTCCGGACTCTACGGAAAGCGCTCAGGGAACAAAAGCTCCCAAAAGCGAACCCGAGCGGGTGACTCAGCGCGGCCCCGGGTAAGGGCGGTGCAACTCCGCCTGGGGCAAAGACGCTTGAGAATCACTACAACGGGCCCCTCCCCCAGAAGATCAACGGGAAACCCAGCCAGGACCAAGTTCACCTACCAAGGAGAGCGGCGGAATTCCAGAGGAGAAGAAAGCAAAGCATGGAACTCATGGCTTTCTCCCCATGATTTTTTAGCCTTGCAGTTAATTTAATTTTTTTTTTCTTTTTCAATTTCTTTTTTCTTTTTCTCTTCTTCTGCTAAATTTTTTTTTAACTTTTACCGTTTTCTTTTTTTTAACGTTTTTAAAATATTTTATCTAATATATATATTTTTTTTCCTCTTTTTATATTTTTTCTTTATCGGCTTTCTTTTTTTTAATAGTTTTGTTTTTTCTTTCTTTCTGAACCCCTTTTTATCCCCTTTCTCCCCCCTCACAATTTGGGATCTCTTCTGATTTGGCTAAAGCATATTTTCCTGGGGTTGTTGCCACCCTTTTAGTATTTTACTTGCTCCTTCATAAACTCTTATCTGGACAAAATGACAAGGCGGAAAAATTCACAACAAAAAAAAGAACAAGAGGCAATACCAAAGGCTAGGGACCTAATCAATACAGACATTGGTAATATGTCAGATATAGAGTTCAGAATGATGATTCTCAAGGTTCTAGCCGGGCTTGAAAAAGGCATGGAAGATATTAAAGCAACCCTCTCGGGAGATATAAAAGCCCTTTCTGGAGAAATAAAAGAACTAAAATCTAACCAAGTTGAAATCAAAAAAGCTATTAATGAGGTGCAATCAAAAATGGAGGCTCTCACTGCTAGGATAAATGAGGCAGAAGAAAGAATTAGCGATATAGAAGACCAAATGACAGAGAATAAAGAAGCTGAGCAAAAGAGGGACAAACAGCTACTGGACCACGAGGGGAGAATTCGAGAGATAAGTGACACCATAAGACGAAACAACATTAGAATAATTGGGATTCCAGAAGAAGAGGAAACAGAGAGGGGAGCAGAAGGTATATTGGAGAGAATTATTGGAGAGAATTTCCCCATTATGGCAAAGGGAACAAGCATCAAAATCCAGGAGGTTCAGAGAACCCCCCTCAAAATCAATAAGAATAGGTCTACACCCCGTCACCTAATAGTAAAATTGACAAGTCTTAGTGACAAAGAGAAGATCCTGAAAGCAGCCCGGGAAAAGAAGTCTGTAACGTACAATGGTAAAAATATTCGATTGGCAGCAGACTTATCCACAGAGACCTGGCAGGCCAGAAAGAGCTGGCATGATATATTCAGAGTACTAAATGAGAAAAACATGCAGCCAAGAATACTATATCCAGCTAGGCTATCATTGAAAATAGACGGAGAGATTAAAAGCTTCCAGGACAAACAAAAACTGAAAGAATTTGCAAATACCAAACCAGCTCTACAGGAAATATTGAAAGGGGTCCTCTAAGCAAAGAGAGACCCTAAAAGTAGTAGATCAGAAAGAAACAGAGACAATATACAATAACAGTCACCTTACAGGCAATACAATGGCACTAAATTCATATCTCTCAATACTTACCCTGAAAGTTAATGGGCTAAATGCCCCAATCAAAAGACACAGGGTATCAGAATGGATAAAAAAACAAAAACCATCTATATGTTGCCTACAAGAAACTCATCTTACACCCGAAGACACCTCCAGGTTTAAAGTGAGGGGGTGGAAAAGAATTTACCATGCTAATGGACATCAGAAGAAAGCAGGAGTGGCAATCCTTATATCAGATCAATTAGATTTTAAGCCAAAGACTATAATAAGAGATGAGGAAGGACACTATATCATACTCAAAGGAACTGTCCAACAAGAAGATCTAACAATTTTAAATATCTATGCCCCTAACGTGGGAGCAGCCAACTATATAAACCAATTAATAACAAAATCAAAGAAACACATCGACAAGAATACAATAATAGTAGGGGATTTTAACACTCCCCTCACTTTAATGGACAGATCATCCAAGCAAAAGATGAACAAGGAAATCAAGGCCTTAAATGACACACTGGACCAGATGGACATCACAGATATATTCAGAACATTTCATCCCAAAGCAACAGAATACACATTCTTCTCTAGTGCACATGGAACGTTCTCCAGAATAGATCACATTCTTGGTCCTAAATCAAGTCTCAACCGGTATCCAAAGATTGGGATCATTCCCTGCATATTTTCAGACCACAATGCTCTAAAGCTAGAACTCAATCACAAGAGGAAATTTGGAAAGAACCCAAATACATGGAGACTAAACAGCATCCTTCTAAAGAATGAATGGGTCAACCAGGAAATCAAAGAAGAATTGAAAAAAATTTATGGAAACAAATGATAATGAAAACACAACGGTTCAGAATCTGTGGGACACAACAAAGGCAGTCCTGAGAGGAAAATATATAGCGGTACAAGCCTTTCTCAAGAAACAAGAAAGGTCTCAGGTACACAACCTAACCCTACACCTAAAGGAGCTGGAGAAAGAACAAGAAAGAAACCCTAAACCCAGCAGGAGAAGAGAAATCATAAAGATCAGAGCAGAAATCAATGAAATAGAAACCAAAAAAACAATAGAACAAATCAATGAAACTAGGAGCTGGTTCTTTGAAAGAATTAATAAGATTGATAAACCCCTGGCCAGACTTATCAAAAAGAAAAGAGAGAGGACCCAAATAAATAAAATCATGAATGAAAGAGGAGAGATCACAACGAACACCAAAGAAATACAGACAATTATAAGAACATACTATGAGCAACTCTACGCCAACAAATTTGACAATCTGGAAGAAATGGATGCATTCCTAGAGATATATAAACTACCACAACTGAACCAGGAAGAAATAGAAAGCCTGAACAGACCCATAACCAGTAAGGAGATTGAAACAGTCATCAAAAATCTCCAAACAAACAAAAGCCCAGGGCCAGACGGCTTCCCGGGGGAATTCTACCAAACATTTAAAGAAGAACTAATTCCTATTCTCCTGAAACTGTTCCAAAAAATAGCAATAGAAGGAAAACTTCCAAACTCATTTTATGAGGCCAGCATCACCTTGATCCCAAAACCAGACAAGGATCCCAACAAAAAAGAGAACTACAGACCAATATCCTTGATGAACACAGATGCAAAAATTCTCGCCAAAATACTAGCCAATAGGATTCAACAGTACATTAAAAGGATTATTCACCACGACCAAGTGGGATTTATTCCAGGGCTGCAAGGCTGGTTCAACATCCGCAAATCAATCAATGTGATACAACACATTAATAAAAGAAAGAACAAGAACCATATGATACTCTCCATAGATGCTGAAAAAGCATTTGACAAAGTACAGCATCCCTTCCTGATCAAAACTCTTCAAAGTGTAGGGATAGACGGCACATACCTCAATATTATCAAAGCCATCTATGAAAAACCCACCGCAAATATCATTCTCCATTGAGAAAAACTGAAAGCTTTTCCGCTAAGGTCAGGAACACGGCAGGGATGTCCGTTATCACCACTGCTATTCAACATAGTACTAGAAGTCCTAGCCTCAGCAATCAGACAACAAAAGGAAATTAAAGGCATCCAAATCGGCAAAGAAGAAGTCAAACTATCACTCTTCGCAGATGATATGATACTCTATGTGGAAAACCCAAAAGACTCCACTCCAAAACTGCTAGAACTTGTACAGGAATTCAGTAAAGTGTCAGGATATAAAATCAATGCACAGAAATCAGTTGCATTTCTCTACACCAACAACAAGACAGAAGAAAGAGAAATTAAGGAGTCCATCCCATTTACAATTGCACCCAAAACTATAAGATACCTAGGAATAAACCTAACCAAAGAGACTAAGAATCTATACTCAGAAAACTATAAAGTACTCCTGAAAGAAATTGAGGAAGACACAAAGAAATGGAAAAATGTTCCATGCTCCTGGATTGGAAGAATAAATATTGTGAAAATGTCTATGCTACCTAAAGCAATCTACACATTGAATGCAATTCCTATCAAAGTACCATCCATTTTTTTCAAAGAAATGGAACAAATAATCCTAAAATTTATATGGAACCAGAAAAGACCTCGAATAGCCAAAGGAATATTGAAAAAGAAAGCCAAAGTTGGTGGCATCACAATTCCGGACTTCAAGCTCTATTACAAAGCTGTCATCATCAAGACAGCATGGTACTGGCACAAAAACAGACACATAGATCAATGGAACAGAATAGAGAGCCCAGAAATGGACCCTCAACTCTATGGTCAACTCATCTTCGACAAAGCAGGAAAGAATGTCCAATGGAACAAAGACAGCCTCTTCAATAAATGGTGTTGGGAAAATTGGACAGCCACATGCAGAAAAATGAAAGTGGATCATTTCCTTACACCACACACGAAAATAGACTCAAAATGGATGAAGGATCTCAATGTGAGAAAGGAATCCATCCAAATCCTCGAGGAGAACACAGGCAGCAACCTCTTCGACGTCAGCCGCAGCAACATCTTCCTAGGAACATCCCCAAAGGCAAGGGAAGCAAGGGCAAAAATGAACTTTTGGGATTTTATCAAGATCAAAAGCTTTTGCACAGCAAAGGAAACAGTGAACAAAACCAAAAGACAACTGACAGAATGGGAGAAGATATTTGCAAATGACATATCAGATAAAGGGCTAGTGTCCAAAATCTATAAAGAACTTAGCAAACTCAACACCCAAAGAACAAATAATCCAATCAAGAAATGGGCAGAGGACATGAACAGACATTTCTGCAAAGAAGACATCCAGATGGCCAACAGACACATGAAAAAGTGCTCCATATCACTCGGCATCAGGGAAATACAAATCAAAACCACCATGAGATATCACCTCACACCAGTCAGAATGGCTAAAATGAACAAGTCAGGAAATGACAGATGCTGGCGAGGATGCGGAGAAAGGGGAACCCTCCTACACTGTTGGTGGGAATGCAAGCTGGTGCAACCACTCTGGAAAACAGCATGGAGGTTCCTCAAAATGTTGAAAATAGAACTACCCTATGACCCTGCAATTGCACTGCTGGGTATTTACCCTAAAGATACAAACATAGTGATCCGAAGGGGCACATGCACCCGAATGTTTATAGCAGCAATGTCTACAATAGCCAAACTATGGAAAGAACCTAGATGTCCATCTACAGACGAATGGATAAAGAAGATGTGGTATGTATACACAATGGAATACTATGCAGCCATCAAAAGAAATGAAATCTTGCCATTTGCGACGACGTGGATGGAACTAGAGGGTATCATGCTTAGCGAAATAAGTCAATCGGAGAAAGACAACTATCATATGATCTCCCTGATATGAGGGAGAGGAGATGCAACATGGGGGGTCGAGGGGGTAGGAGAAGAGTAAGTGAAACAAGATGGGATTGGGAGGGAGACAAACCATAAGTGACTCTTAATCTCACAAAACAAACTGAGGGTTGATGGGGGGAGGGGGTTAGGAGAGGGGGTGGGTTTATGGATATCGGGGAGGGTATGTGCTATGGTGAGTGTTGTGAAGTGTGTAAACCTGGCGATTCGCAGACCTGTACCCCTGGGGATAAAAATATATGTTTATAAAGCTGTAAAAAAAAAAAAAAAAGAAAGAAAGGATGAATCCCCAAGTTTTGTAGCAACATGGTCGGGACTGGAAGAGATTATGCTGAGTGAAATAAGTCAAGCAGAGAGAGTCAATTATCATATGGTTTCACTTATTTGTGGAGCATAACAAATAGCATGGAGGACAAGGGGAGATGGAGAGGAGAAGGGAGTTGAGGGAAATTGGAAGGGGAGTTGAGCCATGAGAGACTATGGACTCTGAAAAACGATCTGAGAATTTTGAAGGGGTGGGGGGTGGGAGGTTGGGGGCACCAGGTGGTGGGTATTGTAGAGGGCACGGATTGCATGGAGCACTGGGTGTGGTGCAAAAATAATGAATACTGTTATGCTGAAAAAAATAAAAAAAATTAATAAAAAAAATAAATGATGATCATAAAAATCAATATTATACATTAAATAGGTGAAATTATGAATTATGTATGTATTTATAACATTGTTGGCCCATCAACAGATACCAAGATATACGAAAAGTAAATAAATATCAGGATTTTTTGGTTTATTTGTTAACTTGAAGTTATATTGTTTTAGATTGGCCTGACTTACAAGAAATCCCAAGACTGGGTGACTTAAACAAGAGATATTTACTTATCACAGTTCTGGAGGCTGGAAGTCTGAGACTGGGATGCTAGTTGGGTTGGATTTGGTTAGAATTCTTTTCCTGGTTTGCAGACAGCCACTTCTTGCTGGGTCCTCAGATGGCAGAGAGAGTAAGCTCCAGTGTCTGTTCTTTTTATTTATTTATTTTTAAGTTAAAAAATTTTTTTATGAACATATAATGTATTATTAGCTCCAGGGGTACAGGTCTGTGAATCGTTAGGCTTACACACTTCACATGGTGTCTGTTCTTATATGGGCACTAATCCCATCATGAAATCTCCACCCTCATGATCTAATGTAATCCCAGCCTCCCAACGGCCCAGACCCATAAAACAACACATTTGGGGGCAGGGCTTTAACATATGAATTTTGGAAGGACACAATTCAGTCCCTAGCACACATAAAAATTGAAATGACCAAAATTGACTAAAGAAGAAGTATAAACTTTATTCAAGTTTCTAGCTGCAGGAAATGTTGGGCAACTTGTCCAGTGTGATATAGTGCAATTATTGGAGCGTGGGGAGATATAGGGAACCCAAGTTGTGTAATGAAGGTGTGGAAGTGCTGAAGAAGAAAATCGTAGAAACCACTTGCCAAGGTTGAGTGAAAGGATTCTTGAGGAGAGACTAGGTGAGGTGTGTAAGGGCCTGGTTAGCTACAGGAAGCCATTTGGCTGTAAACTTAGATTGACCCTGCTCCTCCCAGAAAAACTTACTTGCAAAGCCCAGATACAAGGGCAGGCCAGGCCGGGTGGAGACATCCAATCAGTAGGGCACGCATATATTTCTATGGTAAATTGAAATTCAACTGGCCACCTGTATTGCTGACCTAGCATGACTGTGCAGTTTTCCCTGTGTATTGCAATCTCATTGGCCACCTGTGTATAAGCCAGGCTCAACCACCTCTATAAAAGTTAGTCTGTGAGGCTGGGAAGGGTTGTCGTCGCCTCTTTGTAAGAGACAGCCCCAATTGGTTTGTTTGATTCTCGATGCTTGGCGCGAAATAAAGCTTTGCTTGACCTTTGCTTTGTATCAGTCTTGCTCCTTTGATTATGGACCCTAACAAGGTGGAAGATGAATTTGTCATGGAACATGTTCATATTTTGGAACATATTTTCTTCTTCTTTCTTTTTTTTTTTAAGATTTTATTTATTTATTTGACAGAGAGAGATCACAAGTAGACGGAGAGGCAGGCAGAGAGAGAGAGAGAGAGGGAAGCAGGCTCCCTGCTGAGCAGAGAGCCCGATGTGGGCCTCGATCCCAGGACCCTGAGATCATGACCTGAGCGGATGGCAGCGGCTTAACCCACTGAGCCACCCAGGCGCCCTGGAACATATTTTCTGATAGTCCTTGTCAGCTTGAGTGTAGAAGTAGAGAAAGGAGAGTTTTGTGTGTATCCAGGAATTGCAGATTTGCTGGGCAGGTAGGATGGATGACTGGGGAGGGTATTTGCTGGACATAGAATTTTTGTGGACAGGTTTTTTATTTTTTTATTAACATATAATAATTATTATCCCCAGGGGTACAGGTCTGTGAATTGCCAAGTTTACACACTTCACAGCACTCACCATAGCATACACCCTCCCCAATGTTCATAACCCAATGTGGACAGGTTTTTTATTTCAGCACTTAATATGTGTTTCTTTTTCTTCTGGTATGCATATATCCTCATAAGAAATTTGCTAACATTTTTGCCTTTGTTCCTTTGTGGGTAATGGTTCTTATTTTTCTCTGGCTATGTTTGGAACTTTATTGCTCATTTTCAGTAATTTACATATTGGCTTTCTCCTCTCCATATTTGGTATGGGTGTGTGTGGATGTGTTTAGACTGCTTAATTGATATTTGTTAAGCTTCTATTGTGTATGGGAATATTTGGTCACTATTTCTTTAATCATTTTTTGGCCCTCTCTCTATCTCCTTCTGAGATTTCAATGACATATTTGTTAGACCACATGATATTATTGCATATTATTATCATTATTAATATTATTGATTTTATCATTAGAGCGCAGCTCACTGAGAGTTTGTTAATTTTATTGTGACATTTTCTTCACTCTGCTTTCTTTTTGGATTTTATTATTTATTTTATTGGTTATATTTTTATGTTTCAAGTTCAATACTCTTTTTCTCTATAATGTTAAATACTCTTTTAATCTCTTCTAGTGAAATATTCATTCTATGTATTATGTTTTAAAAGTCTCTAATTTCCTTAATGTTCTTTTTCCTTTTATTTTTCTACTTAATATGTTTTCATTTTCATTTGTGTTCTTCATCTTATGAAGTCTATCTGTAACAGCTGTTTTAACATACTTATCTGCTAGTCTCATCATCTAACATTTCTGGGTCTGTTCCTATAACTTATTTTTCTCTCAATTATGGATCTAACATTACTGTTTCTTTGTATATCTAGTAATACTTCATTGTATTCCAGGCACTGTGAATTTTATATTGTCGAGCACTGGATCCTGTTGTGTTTGTGTAAGGAGTGTGAGACTTTTGCTGCTGATGGTTAAGTTACAGATGAGTTAGTTTGATGGCTTTGAAGCTGTTTTAAAGCTTCTTTTAGGTCTTGTCTAGAATAGCCTTTATTTTAGGGCTAATTTAATCCTACCTATAAAACGCTTTTGGGATCTCTACTGAATGTCTTGTATATGGAAAAGTCTCTCCATTTTGGGTGAAGGGGGCTCAAACAATTCTTGATCCAGTGTGAGCACAGAGAATTATTTGCTGTACAGGTCTCCAGTATTTTCTTAAAATTTAAATTCAATTAGCCAACATAGAGTATTTCATTAGTTTCAGATGTAGAGTTCAGTTATTCATCAGCTGCATATAATACCTAGAGCTCATCACATCACATGCCCTCCTTAATGCCCATCAGCCAGTTACCACATCCCCCTACTCACCTCCCCCCTAGAAGCCCTCAGTTTGTTTCCTATAGTTAAGAGTCTGTCGTGGTTTGTCTCCCTCTCTGATGTCTTCCCATTCAGATTTCCCGCCCTTCCCCTATGGTCCTATGTGCTATTCCTTACATTCTACAAGTGAATGAAACCATATGATAATTGTCTTTCTCTGATGGGCTTATTTCATTTAGCATGATACCCTCCAGTTCCATCCATGTTGATGTAAATGGTTAAGATTTCACCCTTTCTGATGGCTAATGAATATTCCATTGTATGTATGAGTGTGTGTGTGTGTGTGTGTGTGTGTGTGTGTATGTATATATGTATGTGTATATATACACACACATATCTCACATCTTCTTTATCCATTCCTCTGTTGGACATCTGGGCTCTACCAGGGCTTTCATCCTATGAATGCAGAAGTTGATATTCAGCCTAAGTTTTATTTAGATCTCTCTGTTGATAAATATAATTCTTTGTCTCGGTGGCTTTCTCCTGTCCATAACTCTGCCTTGCAAATTCTAGCCATCCCAGTCTCCCTTAACACTGATCTCTCTCCTTAGCTCAATGAGATTTATGGTCTTTGGGTTTTCTCTCCTTGTGCTACAGTCTGGAAATTTCTTCCAGACAGAAAATCTGTCTAGTGATAGAGTGCATGTCATTTGTTGTCCTTCTTCCAGGTATTACAAGTTTTGTGCCTGTTGTCCAGTATTTTAAAATAGCTTTTCCTACATCCAGTTTTTAAGCTTGCATTGGTAGTCCAGACCCTGTTACTTTACCATAGGTGGAATTTTTTGGTATATTAAATTTCTTTAATTTCTTTATCTCCCCTGATTTCCTGGTTTGTACCTTCAGTATTATTTTATTATTTTTTTAGTACAATTTTCAATAATAATGGTGATAGTGGGCTACTTTATCTTGGAGGAAAACATTTAAGTGCTAATGTGGCTTATTTAATTCTGTTGTCTAAGAATATGCCTTCAGTTGTGTGATGATGACACCGTATTGCTCTATTTACAAATATCTTTATTTTAGATTTTTTTTTTTAAACTAAGCTCCATGCTGGGTATGAAGCTCAGTGAGGGTTTGAACTCAAAACCCTGAGATCAAGACCTGAGCTGAGATCAGGAGCTGGACACTTAACTGAGTCATTCAGGCACACCACAAATATCTTTATTTTAAAATTTTCATTTGTAGGAGTAGCAAGGATATTGAAAATTTGATAAAACCCTGGGTGATAGGAATAATTTGCAGTTGTCAATGCTGATTGGCAAATTATTATCCTTATCTATAATTAAATTACATTACTCTGTTTTTATTATGCTAATAGAATAAATAAAAATATTGAAGTAGTGTTGGTGAGGCTGTGGGGAAATGGTTACATTTTGCTATCAGTTTGGCATTATAGGACATGAAATTAAAACTATCTATAATTATAGGTGGATATTTTTTTTTAAAGATTTTATTTATTTATTTGGCCAAAAGAAAGAAGATCACAAGTAGGCAGAGCAGCAGGCAGAGAGAGAGAGAGAGGAAAGCAGGCTCCCCTCTGAGCAGAGAGCCAATGTGGGGCTCAATCCCAGGACCCTGAGATCACGACCCAAGTTGAAGGCAGATGCTTAACCAACTGAGCCACCCAGGTACCCCTATAGGTGGATAATTTAATTTCTAAGACTATAGGTAATATACAAATGCTTATTGAAATGATACTTTAATTTGTCTCCATTTTCTTGAACTACTATTGTCAAATAAAAATGTATATATTTAAGTTTTACAATATGACATTTTGACAAATATATATATTGTACAATGATTATCACAATCAAGCTAGTTAACATATCAGTGACCTCACAAAAGTACCATTGTTTGTGTGTGTATGTGTATGGCGAGAGCACCTAAGATCAACTTAACCAAAATTACATGTAGGTCTCTCTTTCTCTCTCTCTTTTTTTAGTTTCAGAGGTAGAATTTAGTTATTTATCAATTACATATAACATCCCGTGTACATTACTTCAAGTGCCCGTCTTAATGCCCTCACCTTCCTCCCACCCAGCTTCCCTCCAGCAACCCTCAGTTGGTTTCCTAGAGTCCAACATCTCTTCTGGTTTTCCTCCCTCTCAATTTTCATCTTATTCTAGTTTTCCTTCCCTTCCTTTATGTTTACCTGTTTGTTTCACATAAGTGAAATCATATGAGATTTGTTTTTCTCTGACTGACTTATTTCGCTTAGCATAATACCCTCTCGTTCCATCCATGTATTTGCAAATGGCAAGATTTCATTCTTTTTTTTTTTTTAAAAGAAGATTTTACTTTCAGTGAGGATACAAACCATGAGAGACTCTGGACTCGAGGAAACAAACTGAGTGTTTCAGAAGAGAGGGGTGGGAGGGGCAGGGTAGCTGGATGATGATTATTAAGGAGGGTACATGTGATGAGCATTGGGTGTTATATGTAACTAATGAATCGTTGAACACTACATCAAAAACTAATGATGGTACTACATGTTGGCTAACTGAACATAATAAAAAATCTAAAAAACCATTTTATTTATTAGAGAGAGAGAGAGAGAGTAGGAGGGGGGCAGAGGGTGAGGGAGAAGCAGATTCCCTTCAGGGCTCAGTTCCAGGGCACCAAGATCACAAGCTACCCAGATGCCCCAAGATTTCATTCTTTTTGATGGCCATCAAAAAGGATATGTATCTCTTACTAAATATCAGTATGGCACCTTTTTCAATGATCAGCGTGTATGTGTGGATTTATTTTGGGTTTCTCTATTCTGTTCAGTTGGTCTATATGTGTGCCTTTATACAAGCACCATACTGTTTTGATTACTATTGATTTTGAAATCAGGAAGTGTGATGCCCCCAGTTTGTCTTGTCTGTCAAGATTGCCTTGGCTATTTGGGGTCTTTTGTTGTTCCAAATGAATTTCAGGATTTTTTTTTTTTTCTGTATCTGTTAAGAATACCACTGGAGTTTTGATAGGGATTGCATTGAATCAAGAGACCACTTTGGGTAACATGGACATTTTTACAAAATTAATACTTCTAATCCATGGACATGAGATGTCTTTCTATATGTCTTTTAACATTTCCTTCATCGATGTTTTATAATTTTCAATGTACAAGTCTTTTTTTTGTCTTTGTTTAAATATTCCCAAGTATTTTGTTTATTTTTTGGATGCTATTGTAAATGGAATTGCTTTCTTAGTTTCCTGTTCTCACAATTCATTGTTAGTGTATAAAAATATCGCTGATTTTGTGCATTAATTTTGTACTCTACACATTTTTTGAATTCATTGATTATTTCTAATAGTCTTCTTGTAGAATCTTTGGTGTTTTATTCCTATAAGATCATGTCATCTGCAGAGGTAATTTTACTTCTTCTTTTCTTATTTGGATACCTTTTATTTCTTTTTCTTGAATAATTCATCTGATTAGGACTTCCCTTATTGTGTTGAATAGATGTGGCAAGTGTGGGTATCCTTGCTTTGTTCCAGATCTTAATGGAATAGCTTTCAGTTTTTCTCACCATTGAGCATGACGTTAGTTGTGGGCTTGTATATATGCCCCTTATTGTGTTGAGGTAAGTGCCCTTTATATAAAATTTTTTAGTTTTTAACATGAAAGAGTGTTGAATTTTGTTATATGTTTTTTCTACATCCATTAAGATGATCAGTGGTTTTTTAAACTCTATAAGGTTAACGTGCTGTACCATGTTGATTGATTTGCATATATTGAACTATCCTTGCATCTCTTGGGTAAATTCTGGTTGTTATTGGTGTATAATTCTTTTAGTGTGCTGTTGAATTCAGTTTGATAATATTTTTGTTGAGTATTTTTGCCTTTGTATTCTTCATGGAAGTGAGCTTATAGTTTTCTTTTCTTGCAGTGTCTTTGTCTGGCTTTGATTTCAGAATGATGCTAGCCTTGTAAAATGAGTTTGGAAGTGTAAACCTCTTCCTTTTCATTTTTTTTTTTTTGTGGGGGAAGAACTTAAGAATGATTCTTTAGATATTTGAAGGATGGCACTTTTTTGTTGTTGGATTTTTTTTATTGCTGAGACAATCTATTTTTTCTTAAAAAAAGATTTTATTTATTTATTTGACAGAGAGAGAGATCACAAGTAGGCAGAGAGGCAGGCAGAGAGAGGGGGGGAGCAGGCTCCTCGCTGAGCAGGGAGCCTGATGTGGGGCTTGATCCCAGGATCCTGAGATCATGACCTGAGCTGAAGGAAGAGGCTTAACACACTGAGCCACCCTGGTGCCCCTGAGTCAATCTATTTTTTGCTGGTTTTTTTTTTCCATACATTCTATTTCTTCTTACTTCAGTCTTGGTAGGTGTATGTTTCAAGGATCTTATTTACTTCTTACAGGTTGTTTAATTGTTGGTATGTAGTTTTTAATATGAGTCCTTTATCTTTTTGTTTTTCTATGTCTATGACATTAAATGTGATGTCTGTTGTTTCTAATTGACAAAATCTGTCTTCTCTTTTTTTTCTGTCTAGTGTTGCTTGATTATGTTTGTTTTTTTTCAAAAAATGAAACCATTAGTTTAATTATTAGTTTCTATATGTTTTCTATTTTCTATTTCATTAATTTCTATTATGATCTTTATTATTTCCTTCCTTCTGTTAATTCAGGACATAATTTATTCTTTTTCTAGTTCTTTGAGGTATATAATAAAGTTGTTTTTGAGATTTTTCTTCTTTTTTAAAAAAATTTTTATTTTTTAAAGATTTTATTTATTTATTTGACAGAGAGAGACCAGGCGGACAGAGAGGCAGGCAGGGAGAGAGAGAGAGAGGAGGAAGCAGGCTCCCTGCCAAGCAGAGAGCCTGATGCGGGACTCGATGCCAGGACCCTGAGATCATGACCTGAGCTGAAGGCAGAGGCTTAACCCACTGAGCCACCCAGGCGCCCCAAGATTTTTCTTCTTTTTAAAATACTGTTGTTTTATTACTATGAACTTTTCTCTTAGAATTGCTTTTGCTGTGTTACATAAGTTTCTATATGTTGTGTTTTCTTTTTCTTTTTTTAAATATGGACCTCTTTACAAATTTTTGTGTCATCCTTGCACAAGGGCCATGCTAATCTTCTCTGTCTTGTTCCAATTTTAGTATATGTGCTAATGACGTGAATATTGTGTTTCCACTTTTATTTGACTCATGATATTTTCTAATTCCCCTTTTGACTTCCTCTTTGTCCTATAGGTTATTCAATAATATATTGGTTAACTTCCATGTATTTGTGAGTATTTCTGTTCTCATTTTGTTCCTTATTCCTTGCTTCATTCCATTGTTGTCAGAAAAGATACAATGATTTCAGTTTTCTGGATTTGTTAAGACTTGTGTTTTGTGACTTGAAAGGATTATCTTTGGGAGTAATACAATCACATTTGTGTTGTTAAAAATCCTGAACTAGTTATCTATTTGCCTCTGGGAATGGCTAATAAAGTAAACACTAAAGCCTTGCAGTCCCTGAAAAGACCATGAAGTCCTGGGAGTAATTCAAAAGTTCCTGAAACTGAGGTCACTGTGGAAGGTCCTAATAACAATGACCTCAGGGGCACCTGGGTGGCTCAGTGAGTTAAAGCCTCTGCCTTCAGCTCAGGTGATGATCCAGGGTCCTGGGATTGAGCCCTGCATTGGGCTCTCTGCTCAGTATGGAGCCTGCTTCCCTCTCTCTCTCTGCCTGCCTCTCTGCCTACTTGTGATCTCTGTCAAATAAATAAAAATCTAGGGAAAAAAAAAATGACCTCAAACCTCGCAGTTCAATCCCCTACTCAGACTAATTGTTCTAATGTTCCCTTTAATCCTCAAGGGTGAGAGTATTCTTCTGTGGCCTGGAATGCCAAAATCATAGACCTAAAACAGAAAGTCGAAAATCTTTTCAATGAAAAATGCTGTGAAGTTCTTGGCCTTAAGCAAGCTCTGAAAGTGCCATTTGCATTATTTGAATCTTTCCCAGAAGACTTTTATGCGGAAAGCTTGCTTAAAGGTGTGCCATTCTGACTGCAGTCTCCTTTTGGCATTCCAAGGCTGAAGAAGATATTCAGAAACAAAGCTAAAATTCAGTTCATCATTAAAAAGCCTGAAATGTTTGAGACTGCAGTTAAGGAGAGCACCCCTCTGAAAATAAATTCATCACCCAGTGTTCATACTACTGAATCAGATGTTGGAGATCTTAACATCATTCAGGTGACAATTCCAGATGATGAATATGAAAGAATATCAAAAGTTGAAAAACTAGACAACTTTTTTAGAGAAACAGTTAATGGCCCCTTCAGTCAAAATTTGGTGAAGCTATTAGTATGGGCTTTCCTGTGAATGTTCCATGCAGGAAAATGGCAATTAACACTGGCTGTGTGGTAGTTAATGGCATTCCTCCCACAGGGTCATTCAAAGCCCCCAGTTACCTGGAAATCAACTCTATGGGAAGAATCTTAGATTCTGCTGAGTTCATTAAATTCACAGTCATTAGACCATTTCTAGGACTTGTTGATCCCAGAATTGGTTGATCAGAGTGAGTCAAAAGGTCCAGTGATACAAGAATCAGCTGAGCCAAGCCAGTTGGAGGTTCCTGCAACAGAAGAAATAAAGAGACTGATGGAAACTCTCAGATCAAGCAAAAACCAGGCCCTGCATGTTAGACCTCTTCCCTCCAGGGTTAAAGTATTGGTGGGTCAGAAGAGTTTTCAGATGTGTTACTGCCACAAGCTGTTACTTTGTGTAACAGAAAAACCTTATTTTTTCTTTAAGCTTATATTCATTTGGGAGAGAGCAAGAGTAAGAGAGTGAGAGATCATGAGCAGGGAGAGGGGCAGAGGGAGAGGAAGTAGACTCTGCTGAGCAGGGAGCCTGATGAGAAGGTCAATCCCAAGATCCTGGGATCATGACCTGAGCTGAAGGCAGTCACTTACTTAACTGACTGAGCCACCCAAGTGCCCCACAGAAACACCTTCTATACAAACATTTTTCCTTCTTTTAGATAGAAGTGTCTACTTTTTCAGCAGTTCTGTCAATTGAAATAAAGAGCAAAGTGACTGTAGATTTGGAATGGCTGGTTTACTTTGGAATGTATTATAAGTATTTTACAGCAATGGTGGAAAACGGACAGGGAAAATGACAGGCATGGAACTCACCAGATTTTTTATGTATCAACAGAGCCTTCAACTATGGTGTCTATTTTCCAGTCAAGTGAAGATCTCCCCTACTGGAACATCATCTTCTGCAGTGAAGAAAACGCTTGTGATAGTTCAACCCTTTAGTTTTTCTATTTGAAGAGTCATTTAAATGATCCTTTTGTTTACAGATCTCCTTGGTGACTGAGTGAACAGTTAGAATCTGTATATTTGACTAAATCCTTTCCTAAGCTATCTATCATGGTTCATATGTTTTTTGTTATAATTAAAAAATCACCATCTGGATCACCGAATAGGAAGTAACATATGTCAGCATGTGGCTTATAGATGGTATACAGAGAATCTCTTCTACATTTATTTTTCATCCAAAAGGCATGGTGTACCAGACGTTTAAGATCAGGTATGAGTGTTTGGGCAAGCTCAATGACACTAAACCCTCATTATCATGCAACCTAAATTGTGGTGTGTATTTCTTTGCAACACTGCCCAGCTTGGATCAGACTCAAGGAGTTTTCATGGCCTTCATTATTTTAGAACTCTACTTGTAACTTTGAGGCTCCAGGGTGGGGAAGGAGGGGCTAATAAGCTAATTATGGACACTCTGATATTCTACACCATTTGTGGGAGAATCTTACATGTGTTGGGATTTCACAGAAAATGGGAGCTAGAAAATACCAGCTATAAGAGAAGCTAGAGTATATGATGGCATAGAGTTTTCATTAGCTTTATCAGAATATTCACAATGGATAATTATATTACATGGTAGCCGAAATAGACATTTTTATGTGTTGCTTATATTTTACCTCAAGTTAAACTGTAGATGTAGGGTAATTAATAAAATGCATCTATTTGGAAAAAAGACCACCTCTTCAACAAATGATGTTGGGAAAATTGGACAGTCACATGCAGGAGAATGAAATGGGACCATTTTCTTACACCATACACAAAAATAGACTCAAAATAGATGAAGACCTGAGTGAAATAAGTCAAGCAGAAAGAGTCAATTATCATATGGTTTCACTTATTTGTGGAGCATAACAAATAACATGGAGGACAAGGGGAGTTAGAGAGGAGAAGGGAGTTGGGGGAAATTGGAAGGGGAGGTGAACCATGAGAGACTATGGACTGTGAAAAACAATCTGAGGGGTTTGAAGCGGCAGGGGGTGGGAGGTTGGGGGAACCAGGTGGTGGGTATTAGAGAGGGCATGGATTGCACGGAGCACTGGGT
The DNA here is from genome assembly GCF_902655055.1 of Lutra lutra. Classification (NCBI taxonomy): domain Eukaryota; kingdom Metazoa; phylum Chordata; class Mammalia; order Carnivora; family Mustelidae; genus Lutra; species Lutra lutra. The sequence goes on from NC_062293.1 coordinate 47,012,009, forward strand.
GTGGTGCAAAAACAAGGAATACTGTTATGCTGAAAATAAAAAAAAAATTAAAAAAAAAACGATTAACATAAAAAAAAATAGATGAAGACTTCCGTGTGAGACAGGAACCTATCAAAATACTTGAGGAGAACACAGGCAGCAACCTCTTCAACCTCAGCTGCAGCAACTTCTTCCTAGACATGTCTCCAAAGGCAAGAGAAACAAATGCAAAAATGAACTATTGGGACCTCATCAGGATAAAAAGCTTTTTCACAGCAAAGGAAACAGTCAGCAAAACCAAAAGAGAACTGACAGAATGGGAGAAGATATTTGCAAATGATGTATCAGATAAAGGGCTAGTATCCAAAATCTATAAAGGACTTATCAAACTCAACACCCAAAGGACAAATAATCCAATCAAGAAATGGGCAGAAGACATGAACAGATATTTCTGCAATGAAGACATCCAAATGACTATAACAAACACATGAAAAAATGCTCAACATCACACTGTGTTGGGGAAATACAAACCAAAACCACAGTGAGATACCACCTCACACCAGTCAGAGCGGCTAAAATTAGCAAGTTAGGAAATGACAGATGTTGCAAGAATGTGGAGAAGGGGGAACACTCTTGTACTCTTGGTGGGAATGCAAGCTGGTGCAATAGTTCTGGAAAACAGTGTGGATATTCCTCAAAAGTTGACAATAGAGCTACCTTATGACACAGCAATTGCACTACTGGGTATTTACCTCAAAGATACAAATGTAGTGACCTGAAAGGCCACGTGTACCCCAATGTTCATAGTCAAATGTCCACAATAGCTTAACTATGGAAAGAGCCCAGATGTCCATCCACAGATGAATGGATAAAGAAGGTGTGTGATATATCCCAAACACAATGGAATACCACTCAGCCATCAAAAAGATGAAATCTTGCCATTTGCAATGACATGGATGAAATTAGAGGTTACTATGCTAAGCGAAATAAGTTAGTGAGAGAAAGACAATTATCATACGATGTCACTTATATGTGGGATTTAAGAAACAAAACAGAGGATCATAGGGGAAGAGAGTAAAAAATAAACAAGATGAAATCAGAGAGGAAGACAAACCATAAGAGACTCTTAATCATAGGAAACAACTGAGTGTTGTTAGAGGGGAGGGGTGTGGGGGATGAGTGTGAAGGATTGGGTAAGTGGGTGATAGACATTAAGGATGGCATGTGATATAATGAGCATTGGGTATTATCTAAGAGTGATGAATCACTGATCTCTACCTCTGAAACTAATAATACATTATATGTTAATTAGTTGAACTAAGATATTAAAAAAATAAATAAAATGTGTCTTCTCACACTCCCACCCCAAAAGAAAAGAAAAAGAAGAAAAAAGACTTGTGTTTCAGCCTGTCATGTAATTTACCTTGGAGAATGCTCTGTGTGTACTGTAGAATGCTTATTTGTTGCTGTTTGGTAGACTGTTCTAGATGTGTCTGTTAGGTCCATTTGGTCTGTAGTGTTTTTCAAATCTGCTGTTTCCTTATTGATTTCCTGCCTGTATGATCTATCCATTGTTGAAAATAGGGTATTGAAGTTTCTTACTATTATTGTCGCTGTCCATTTCTCCTTCAGTTATGTTAGTATTGCTTTATATACTTAGGTCCTCTGAACTTGGGTACACATACATTTATAATTCTTATATTTTATGTTAAATTGACTTAAAATCATTTTATAATGTCCTCTTTTGTCTTTGGTGAGTTTTTTGATCTAAAGTCCTGTTTGTCTGATATAAACATAGCCACCTATGGTTAGGCTACATATGATGTGGAATATCTTATCCCCATCCTTTCACTTCAGGTCATTGTGTTCTCAAATCTCAAGGTATGTCTTATAGATAGCATATAGTTGGATATATTTATTTTATCCATTCAGACATTGTGTATATTTTAGTTGGTGAGTTTACTCCATTACATGGATTCCAAAGCATGATGGCAATGTGGTACTGTGGTCACATAAGATGAAGGATCTTATCCTACAAAATTCTGGTATTAGTGTTAGTGTGGCTTTATTTATTTCCAAGGTTTTTGAGACTGGGGGACTTTGGGTTATGCATACATGTCTTTCCTTTACCACAGATACATAAATTCATTCTGAGCTGGAGCTTTGTCCTAATCCCTCTTGTATTCCCCATAGGATAATGCCTTGTACATGGAAGGAAATTCTCAGTCTCCACTTCACAGTGTTCAAAATTACCTCATGTCAACCTCTGGAAGGCTTTCCCTGAGAGCAGTCTTCCCAGAGCCCCATGCATGTCCTTGTTTCTCAGGCTGTAGATGAAAGGGTTCATCATGGGGGTTACCACAGCATACATTACTGTGGCTACTGAGTCCTTCATGGAGTAGGTTTTGAGGGGTTGCAGATATACCATACAAAGTGTCCCATAGAAGAGGGAGACCACAGCCAAGTGGGAAGCACAGGTGGAGAAGGCTTTGTACTTGCTAGAGGCTGAGGGTATTCGGAGGATGGCTCTGACAATACGGATGTAAGACATGATCATGAACCCAAAAGGGGTAAGGAAAATAAAGATGCCTGTGGTAATCAGCACTATGTGAATGATCTGGGTGTTGGAACAGGCCAGCCTCAGCAAGACATACATCTCACAGAAAATGTAGTGGATCTTCCGGGATGCACAGAATGTCACCCTGGTCATGAGGAGAGTGAGGGTGAGGCCATAGAGGGCAGAAAGTGCCCAACATAAGATGAGGAGCAAAATACAGAGCCCAGGGCTCATGGCTGTGACATAGTGGAGGGGGCGGCAGATGGCCACATAGCGGTCATATGCCATTGTGGCCAGGATGAGGTTGTCCAGTGTCACCAGGGAGACCAAGAAGTAGAGCTGTGTTAGGCACCCTGCATAGGAGATGGCTTTGCTCTGGGACTGAAGGTTAACCAACATCTTGGGAATTGTATTTGTGACAAAGAAGAGGTCGGTGAAGGAGAGGTTGGCCAGGAAGAAGTACATGGGACTGTGCAGGTGGGAGTCAGAGCCAATGGCTAGGATGATGAGCACATTTCCCACCACTGTGACCAGATACATGGACAGGAACATCCAGAACAGGACCCGCTGCTGCTCAGGACTGTCTGAGATCCCCAGGAGTTGGAATTCAGAGACTCCTGTCTGGTTGCCTTCATCCATTTCCCCAACTCTCTGCAACATCAGTACCATCAAATGTCTGCTAAGTGTCCTCTATTGAATAAGGATATTCAGATAAGCAAAATCAAGGTTTTCTTAGCATTAAAAATATCTCAATTTTGTAAAAATATCATTAAAATAGGCTCAATTTTATACTTTCTTTTAAAATAAGAAAGAAATAACAGACACTAAAACAGAACATAAAAAAATCTTTATGTACCTTAACCATTCCAGGGACTTCTAGTTTGGCATTCTCAATATTCTAGGGATTATGTCAATGTCATATATGAAATCCTATCCTCTTAAATACTCTTATAGTGCTTAAAGATTACTATGTTGTTAACAAATAGCATGGAGGACAAGGGGAGATGGAGAGGAGAAGGGAGTTGAGGGAAATTGGAAGGGGAGGTGAACCATGAGAGACTATGGACTCTGAAAAACGATCTGAGAATTTTGAAGGGGTGGGGGGTGGGAGGTTGGGGGCACCGGGTGGTGGGTATTGTAGAGGGCACGGATTGCATGGAGTACTGGGTGTGGTGCAAAAATAATGAATACTGTTATGCTGAAAAAATAAAAAATTAAAAAAAAAGTTGCAGAAAAAAAAAGTTAAAAAAAAAGATTACTATGTTGTGCTATGATAGTGTATATGCATTTGTTTTTCAAAGATATTTAAAATAAGTATATACATTATAAAAATGGGTATTACACAAAGAATACAAAGTAAAAGTATTGGAAAGGAGAAGGAAAAATTATTTGTTGAAATGAAAATTTATCTGGGAAATCTAAGATAATCAACTGATATGCCATTAGGAATAAAAAGGGTTTTCATGAAACTGGACAATTATATAGTACATGGACCTTACACTCATGGCACTCTCAGTTATTAAGATCATATTGTCAGAATGCTTGAATTCCAGCCTGAGTGTTGCCACCTGCGAGTTGTCTGGTAAATTACTTGAGACCTTTAATAGTCCATTTCTTCATGTGAAAATGGGCAAGGATAAAATTAAGTAGTAATGTTCTTAACACAGGGAGCTTGCCTGCAGTGAGAGGTTAAGAACCATTGCCTATTGTTCTTACATGTAAATACTAATCAGAAATAGGATAGAACATAATGTGAAACGGTCACATCCACACTATCAACAAACAGATCCATGAATTAAAATGTTAGCAGGAGTCAGGCAGGACCTTCAAAATCTCCAGTGAGGCACCATGTATAAATTTAATGATAGATACACAATGATACCAAACAGAAAGATAAATTGGTTGTAATGGTGCATATTCCCTTGAAGTAATCTTAAATTAAATGCACTGAAACATAAAATTCTAACACAGTTTTTAAGAAATAAAAGATAATCTAAATGTCATCTACAAATAAGCATGAAAATAAGCTAAGCAAATGTGGAAAAGCAGTAAGGAGTCACTGCTTTGTCACATAGCCAGGACTCTGAAACAGCATGTGCTAATGGTAGAATGAAAGATCACTAAAGCTGGATAGAAACTTTAGAAACAGAGCCAAGTGCATGTAGTATTAAGTGGATTATTGTGATAAAACTTTAAATTAGCAGAAAAAGTTGCACTATGCAATAAATGTCACTGGGACAACTGTCTATTATTTGGGAGAAAAGTTAAATCAATGTTTTTATCTTACTAAGCAAATTTCAAAGATAGCAAAGACTAAAATATCTATTGCATCTTTTAACCACTTGAAAACACAATGTTTAAGGAGTAAAGATTTTAAAAATAAAAAAATAAAGAAATAGAAATAAATTATACCAAATCCTACCATGTGGAGATAGATAACCACTGCTAACATTTTAATGTCATTTTAGTTGAGGCATGAAAGACAAAAGAATTCTGTCTTGTCAAGCACTGGGCAAAGAACATTGAAGGAAGAGAGCTGTATGTGCAAACTCCCTGAGGTGGGAAAGGTCTTACTGTGTTTAAAGCACTAAATGAAATCCAGTACAGCTGAAGGCTTAGAGATTTTTCTTCTTGCATAACCTGCATATTTTTTTTCTTTAATCTTAAAACTTTTCCCAGTCTTTTTTCATTGGTGTTCTCCACTTGAAATTAAGGATCTTTTCCAATCAAAATTTATTTCAACTCTCATTTTATTCCACTCTTTCATTAATTTAGTTTTCCTACACTTCTTGAAATTAATACTATAGGAGATATACATTAGTATTTCATATTGGGAAACACTAATCCATTACCCTCCCCCCCAAACCTCTAGGAAATCCAAACTTACCTCTCTGAAAATGAACAGACATATAAAATAATAGTCATTTGAATGAACTAAAGAGTCTAAAAGTAAGGTATCATTCTAAGCAATCAGGTGAACGGTCCCCTTATGCAGAAGACTTTTTCTTTTATGAAAAAAGAAAAACTTAAAAAAAATGATTCATTACATCAATGGCAGGGAAATAGTGCCTCTACCTAAAAAGACTGCTTCACTTCAGGAAGTCTTGCTTTTGCGTGAAAAACAAAATAAATACAATTTAAAATGGAGGAAGCAATTTTCTTCCAGCATGACAGTGTGAGATGCTCCAGTATCCATTCTACAGTAAAATTGGTAGAAATATAGAAAAAGGATAATTCAAAACTTCTGGAAATGATTCTAAAGGTGAAGAGCAAATGAAGAAACATCTATTCAAGAAAAATTTTGAAAATTCAGTGGGAAACACTGGAGGCTGTGGCATTTTGAACCATGACTCTACCTCTTTCCCTCCTATCTCAGTGATGTGAAGACTCCACTCCAGACTACCACATCTCAGAACACAGGTCTTTACACCCAGCAGAAGAACGTTCTTCCTATGAGAGCAGGTCATTGGTGCTCCTAATCATGCCCCCAGCTACCTGTTGCTGAGGCTAAGCCCTAGACAAGTGTAGTTGAAAGGTGGGTCCTTTTTCTGCTTAGCTTCCACTTCTGGAATGGAGGCTCTACCTTGGTGTGGAGTGCTGAGTTTTTAGGAACTCCAAGTGTCCTTGCTTCCCTGGCTTATGAGTTGTGGGTTCTACACCAGGAGAAGTAAGCTCACTGGAACTCAAACTGCTTCCCCTCTAACAAAATTCTCAGTGTCTAGGTATTGTGGGGTCACTCAGAGAAAAGACTGCTAATTTCCTCACCTGCAGCTCCAGAGTCATGGCTGAGAGATTTGCTTGGGTGAGAAGCAGCCCTAAAAAATAGCTCTTAATTTCTTCTCCCAAGAACTGAGTTTATTTGCAATAAAGCACAGATAAATTCAAGCCCAAAGGTGCTCTCAAGAACAGGAGAAAGGCAATTGGGAGGAGATTTGTGGATCTGATACTGATATAGCCTAGGCTGTAGGATCCTTACTGTGTTATAGAAAACGGAGTAAAAAGAGCTGGGAGGAACCTTCCCAGAGAGAGAAGAGATATTAAGCATTGAGTTAAAATACTATTCCTTCCATGGAGTCACAATTTGATAGGATACATGGTAGAGCAATTTATGCCCCAGGTAATTGCTGAAAATCATAGAAAAACCAACTGCCAAGCAGTGGTGTTTAACAGCTCAGTGTTATGAAGGGAAGAGAGGAGGAGCCTTATCAATTCTATGGTCAGCTCACAATGACTGTAGGCATACCCATGGCTGTGCTGCCCTGAGGAACAACACCAGAGGCTTACCACTGTGGGGATAAAACTGACTGCAATAAAATAATTCAGCCAACACTAAACAAATAAATAAGTAACAATAACAAGATCCAGAAGGGAGGCTCAGTACCCAGAGTTGCTGCAATGTATTATTGAAAATGTCCATTTTCCAACAAATTTTTATATCATAAAAATAAACAGGAAAATATGAGCCATACAGCTGGATAAAAAGCAGGCAAGAGAAACCATCTGTGAGAGTGATGAAATGATAGCCTTAACAGAAAAACACTTCAAAGAAGACATTAAAAGTATGTTCATAGAACTTATAAAACTCGGGGGAGGAGTCAAGATGGCGGAGAAGTAGCAGGCTGAGACTTCTTCGGGTAGCGGGAGATCAGCTAAATAGCTTATCTAAAGATTGCAAACACCTACAAATCCAACGGGAGATTGAAGAGAAGAAGAACAGCAATTCTAGAAACAGAAAATCAACCACTATCTGAAAGGTAGGACTGGCGGAAAAGTGAATCCAAAGCGATGGGAAGATAGACCGCGGGGGGAGGGGCTGGCTCCCGGCGAGCGGCGGAGCAACGGAGCAAAGGAGCAAAATCAGGACTTTTAAAAGTCTGTTCCGCTGAGGGACATCGCTCCAGAGGCTTAACTGGAAGCCCAGGCGGGGTGAGCGCGGCCTCAGGTCCCGCAGGGTCGCAGAAGGATCGGGGGTGTCTGAGTGTAGCAGAGCTTACCGGTATTAGAACAGGGAAGCTGGCTACAGAGACAGAGCCGAGGAGTGACTCTCAGCTTGGGGTTGCCTTGAACCGGTCGCAGGCTCGGTTGGCTCGGAGCGCGGCCGGAGGCCAGGGTGACGGGAGTCATTGGGCGCTGTTCTCTGAGGGCGCACTGAGGAGTGGGTCCCCGGGCCCTTGGCTCCTCCGGGCGGAGACCGGGAGGCCGCCATCTTCATTCCCGTCCTCCGGAACTCTACGGAAAGTGCTCAGGGAACAAAAGCTCCCGAAAGCGAACCCAAGCGGATTACTCAGCTACTCAGCGCGGCCCCGGGTAAGGGCGGTGCAACTCCGCCTGGGGCAAAGACGCTTGAGAATCACTACAACAGGCCCCTCCCCCAGAAGATCAATGGGAAACCCAGCCAGGACCAAGTTCACCTACCGAGGAGTGCAGTTTCAATACCAAGGAGAGTGGCGGAATTCCATAGGAGAAGAAAGCAAACCACGGAACTCATGGCATTCTCCCCATGATTTTTTAGCCTTGCAGTTAATTTAATTTTTTTTCTTTTTCAATTTTTTTTTCTTTTTCTCTTCTTCTGCTAAATTTTTTTAACTTTTACCGTTTTCTTTTTTAACGTTTTTTAAATAGTTTATCTAATATATATATATTTTTTCCTCTTTTTATATTTTTTCTTTATCGGCTTTCTTTTTTTAAATAGTTTCTTTTTTTTTTTCTTTTTGAACCCCTTTTTATCCCCTTTCTCCCCCCTCACAATTTGGGATCTCTTCTGATTTGGCTAAAGCATATTTTCCTGGGGTTGTTGCCACACTTTTAGTATTTTACTTGCTCCTTCATAAACTCTTCTCTGGACAAAATGACAAGGCGGAAAAATTCACAACAAAAAAAAAGAACAAGAAGCAGTACCAAAGGCTAGGGACCTAATCAATAGAGACATTGGTAATATGTCAGATATAGAGTTCAGAATGACGATTCTCAAGGTTCTAGCCGGGCTTGAAAAAGGCATGGAAGATATTAAAGCAACCCTCTTGGGAAATATAAAAGCCCTTTCTGGAGAAATAAAAGAACTAAAATCTAACCAAGTTGAAATAAAAAAAGCTATTAATGAGGTGCAATCAAAAATGGAGGCTCTCACTGCTAGGATAAATGAGGCAGAAGAAAGAATTAGCGATATAGAAGACCAAATGACAGAGAATAAAGAAGCTGAGCAAAAGAGGGACAAACAGCTACTGGACCACGAGGGGAGAATTCGAGAGATAAGTGACACCATAAGACGAAACAACATTAGAATAATTGGGATTCCAGAAGAAGAGGAAACAGAGAGGGGAGCAGAAGGTATATTGGAGAGAATTATTGGAGAGAATTTCCCCAATATGACAAAGGGAACAAGCATCAAAATCCAGGAGGTTCAGAGAACCCCCCTCAAAATCAATAAGAATAGGTCCACACCCTGTCACCTAATAGTAAAATGTACAAGTCTTAGTGACAAAGAAAAGATCCTGAAAGCAGCCCGGGAAAAGAAGTCTGTAACGTACAATGGTAAAAATATTCGATTGGCAGCAGACTTATCCACAGAGACCTGGCAGGCCAGAAAGAGCTGGCATGATATATTCAGAGCACTAAATGAGAAAAACATGCAGCCAAGAATCCTATATCTAGCTAGGCTATCATTGAAAATAAAAGGAGAGATAAAAACCTTCCAGGACAAACAAAAACAAAGAATTTGTAAACACCAAACCAGCTCTACAGAAAATATTGAAAGGGGTCTTCTAAGCAATGAGAGAGCCTAAAAATAGTAGACCAGAAAGGAACAGAGACAATATACAATAATAG